>NW_017729022.1:182210368-182212648 GCF_001723915.1 Gavialis gangeticus | reverse complement strand
TTTTTTTTTTTTTTAATTTTTGTGGTGCTTTTGATTGATTTCATTAAAATGTGGTTTCAGCCAGGAAATGGTCTGTGTACAGATGACATTGTAGGAGCCTATATATACTCTTTTTATATATATACTGAACTTTCTGATTTTATTCAGTTTACAAATAAAAATGTGTTTTTGGTCAAAATTGGGCAAATTGAGTTCTTTGCATTTTACACGGCTTAGCTGTTTTAGACGCAGCCTTAGTAACCAAGATCCTTTCTGCTTTTTATGGCTATTGGAAAGGAAGCATGAGTTTGTGGTGAAATCACTTGCCTGCAAGTCTGAAAATGTGAGTGTTTTTTTTTTTTTTGGCTTCCTACAAACTTCCTGTGTGACCTTAGGGAAGTCACTTAAAGCTAGGTTTTTGAAAGCTTGTTTCCTCTGTTGCTCCCAAACTTGTAAGCACAAGTGTCACAGGCCAGCTGGGCACTGTGAGTATCTCAATTTAGTTGCAGACTGACTGAGCACTGCAACTTTATTAGCCACTGGGCTATTTGGTTCGGGATTGAGAAGGTGATGTTGGAAAGGAAAGAAATGACAAGTTTCATTTACAAAAAAGAACAAGTTTTACTTACGACAACAAAAGTTAGCATTTATAATAGTTAATAAGAAGGTTAAGTTAATAAGCAGACAACATAACAATACAGACTAAAATTGACAGTGATAATAAAACAGATAAAGAAATTAACTAAGAGTTCTGACTTGGTTAGTAACTTATCGGTAGTCCCTCGGTTAGAAGATGCACAGCAAGTTGAATCAGCGAAGTTAGATGTCTCTGAACTGGGCTGCTCGAAGGATACCGGTGGAAGCCCCTCAATTGGTATCTGGTCTCACTCTCACAGGGAGTAAGAGATATCCATGGGGTCTGGGACAGCAATGACTCTTCTGTTCCGTCCTTCCCGAGGGTTACTATGACGTGTGTGTTCTTTTATATTCTAATTATGCTAATTTTTTAGTTATAGCCATTCATAATATTGCTTTATAGCTATTATCCTATGGGGTTAACAGGTGTTAGAAATTATTATAATAAGTTACTGCCCAAGCTGGGGTTTATTTAATAAGCAAATTGCAACACAACATCTTCAGGTTTAAAATTAACATTACTTCGTCTAAATCTAGCCCTCTTAAAACTCTATGCTTTTTTTGAGCTGTTCTTTTTGAAATGTACTAGATAAGCTGGGCAGTTGAATCCAGTTTTTATCATCATCAAGGCTAAATTTTGAGTGAGAAACAACTATTAGGTCAGCTAAGTTCACAGCTATAGCTTTGTCTTTGAGGCCTAGTCAGTTCTACAAACAGTTGCAAGTTACATTTGCGGGTTACGAAAATACAAGCTGCATATTAGACAAAAGTTCCTAATGTCTCCAAGAAGCACATATTTATTGCTTATTAATGTTTTTTGGTTCTGGCCATCACACACAAGTAATTCCTTTTAAGTGTCTACAGTTTTGCATCCACAATTACTTGTAGGTAAAGATTAGGTGAAAGAACTTGAATGCATCTGAACATAAGCTCAGGAAAAGGCTTAATGATCATCTCTGCTTAGTGTGTGGCTCTGGCCAGAAGAGGTTAGGTTACATAAACACTTCTAGGTTATCATGTTCAATTCTGATCAGCATAACTCTACAAAAGCATTACAAAATTAGATGGGTGGAGGATTGTTTTCTGTAGCTATCCTACCATCATGGGATTGTGGAGTTCATTGTCAAAAAGTGGTGCTGAGGCCTGTAAACAGAAGCAAAATAGCTATTTTGCTGGTATGTCACACTAAGTTTCTGTGATTTTTTTTTTTTTTTTTTTTTTTTCCAAGTCTCATCTCCTTACACTTTCCTGTTTGAAACTGCTTTGACAACCACTTCAAAGATTACTGCCTGCAACACTACTGGATACAGGTGGAAGAAAGCAGTGAGAGAATGAGTGGGAGGAGCAGAGAAGGGGATGAAATTAAACTGAAGAGCTACTAATTTAAAAACCTCTTTAAAAAACCCACAGAAACAAGAGAGGAATGGTGAAAAACAGAAGCTAGTTGTTTTTATTTATATCTGTATATGTGTGTGTATATATGTGTATGTGTAGATAGAGAGAGAAAAAAAATTAGGTGTGATTTGCAGAGCTAACAAACTTCTGCAATCATACCCTCATACATATGGGAAAATAAATACTTAATACAGTGGTTTTCAAGGTCTTAGCTTTTGCTTTTATTATTTTTCTGTAGTAAAAAAAAAAAAAAAAAAAATCAGTTTTTTT
>NW_017729022.1:182207822-182210316 GCF_001723915.1 Gavialis gangeticus | reverse complement strand
TTCTGTAGTAAAAAAAAAAAAAAAAAGATCAGTTCTTTTGTTGCAGAGACCTCAAAGATCACAAGTCAGAATGGTTTTTGGCACTCTGGATTCTATTTGAAACCTCTGGGTTTTCATGCGTAACAGTGATACCTCATAGCACCCTTGAAAAAGATCTCAAGGCACCATAGGGTACCATGGAACTTTGGTTGAGAGTTACTGACTTGGAAGACTCATCACATTGACTTTCTCTACTTTGGGGAAACACGCTGTCCTAGAAAACATGCCAACCAACATGATGTTAAATATTGTGCTGCTGTTGTGGACAAGGGCAATTGCGTGTTTAGAAACGTAGGGTTTTAGTTTAAAAGTGTGATGAGCATCACATTAGATAAAATATTTTCATTTTATTTTATTCTTTACCTCAAATATTTGCTATAACTTAAAGGTAAGAATAGATATGAAAGACTGGTAGCTTAAGTGTCCCAAATTGGATCTGCTGAGTGGCAGTTTTGCTTCCATTCTGTATAATTGGGAAGTTGCCAATTTTATCCTCTGGCACAGTATAACTGGCAAGGACACACAACAGTTATATCAGTTTAAGTACAGCTTAAACCTAAAGTGAATAGACATACAAGCCTGTTATACCAGTTTAAAGCTACGTGGAATGGTTCAGACGTACTGGGAAAATTAAGTATTATTTTCAGCCAATTCAGTTTTACAAGTGTTCCTTGACATGGGCTTGGTCAGCCCTTCTACCCTGCATCTTTCCATCCCCTCGGCTTCTCTTCTGTTCCCCTCTCCCCCCACCCCTGCAGCTGGCCATTGGTACACAGCCAGAGCTCGACTGTCCCTCCACCCTTGCCTTTTGTTGACACACTTGATCATTAGGTTCCCTTGCACTGCTTGTTAATAAAAGCTATCTTTCAATTAGCTGTGTCCTCACTCCATACTTTACTCCATCCTATCATTATACAGTAGGATTAGCCCCATTTATAGTTGGGTAGGTGAAGCAGAGAGATGGTGGTATCATCATACTGGAAATTTCTGGCAGTCTGGAACAGAATCTAAATTTCCTGTATCCCAGTCCTGTGCTTTTATCCACAAGACTACACTTAGCCTCTGTGAAGAATATAGGGTCTGCCCCCTCTAGTAAGATGCTCGGTGAAGATCTGCTACTCAACAACCTAATTGCTACTGTATTTGTGATAGCAGGTCTAAATGACTCCAGAGAGTCTGCTGATGCCACTGGAGAGAGAATGGTAAACCCACAAGGTTTGGGAAATGCTGATGTAAACAATGCAGTTGGTTTCAAGAATGTTTAATCCAGCTCCTTGGCATTCTTATGAAACCAGGGTGGAAATGGTTTTATAAATAATGTACTGACATGCATCACATGCAGTGGGTAAAGTAAATGAGGAGAATTGGAGGTGGTCATTTAGAGGGGAAATGACTGGTCATCTATTGGAGGTTATGGCCTTGGTGCCTGAGGATAAGATTTTTACTTAGCTTCTGTTTTGATGGAGTCCCCCATCTTTAATCATTAGTTTGGCTTGTCTAGAAACTTTTATATTGAGTAGAAGGAAAAACGGTTGCAGCCGTGTTCTAGCTTGTTTCTCAGATATGCTCAAAGTGTTTCTTCCATGGCACGTACAAATCAGAAAATGTCAAATATTAGGAGAACCAAAACTCCCTATTTGGTATGCTTGTATAGTATAATTGCTTCTTAAAGATTTCTCATTAGGTACTCTAGGATATACTAGGGCAGATCTGCACCATCTCTGTGCCACAACCATGTGTACCACTGAAGCAACACCCCAGCTCCACTTATTCCTGCTCTACATATGCTGAATTTTGAAAAGGAATCCGCCTAGCTTCCCAAGGGTGGCTCTGAATACATGCCAATAATGTGCACAAGTCAGAGCCAAAGAGCTATGCAGGAGTATGTGTGCAGCACTTCTTTATGATGGCTACATTGCCTTGTATCCAGGACTTCACATACATGAAGTGGGAGCCGGTGGTCAGGCCAGCCAAGCACAGAAGCAGTATAGACCTTCATGTAGCAGGGTAGTGTATAGAGAAAAGAGGCATCTGCTGAATTTATTAGCAGTGCACTGGTAGAGTTTTGGGGCTGATACAGATGGCCAATTTTTAAGGTGGCATATTGGCTGATATCGATCTGATTTCTGATACCCAGCCCGGTAGTGTGGAGAGCTGGTACATTTGGTGTGGTGGAAGGGGAGGGAAGGGGCGTACTGTGGCATATCAAGGCCTCCATGGTGAGGGAGGAGTGGGGCTGGGGCAGGGACTGAGGCGAGCAGGTATGGGATGAAGTTGTGTGGGTTGTGTGGGGCAACGTGGCTCTACCGCTGCACGCTGCTTGTCTGGGAGCCACTGGTCTGGAGGCTCATCCAGCTCTCGCCTGCTTGTGCAGTGGCTCCTGCCACTGCTCCTGCTGCTTGTCTGGGAGGGGGGGGGGCATGTATACTTGGATCTGTATGGGGCAGGCTGGAGC
>NW_017729022.1:182207254-182207484 GCF_001723915.1 Gavialis gangeticus | reverse complement strand
CCCCTCCCCTCCCCTCCCCTCCCCTCCCCTTCCCTTCCCTTCCCTTCCACCACACTGTACTTACCAGCTGGAGGCAACTCTCCACACTGCTGGCTGTGCTGCTTGCTGCCTGCGCTGCAGCTGCGCACATGCACAGGCTATTTATCAGCCAAATTATCAGTCTGATATGGCCGATTTCCAATACATTTAAATTTTCTTTATATTGGTGCTGATCCAATATCAGACCAATG
>NW_017729022.1:182177106-182186783 GCF_001723915.1 Gavialis gangeticus | reverse complement strand
AAGGTGCTTCCTCAGTTTGATGAAGGGTATTTATACCCAAAAGCTTGACAAAGGGTATTTATACCCAAAAATTTACAAAGAAGAATTTTTCCAACTATTTGAGTAGGTGTAATAAAAAATATTGGATTTACCCAAAGAACCTTGTCTTCCTATGTCCTTAGCCCACCATGGCTACAACCTATATCTCTGCTTGATACGTCTGCTTTACGTACAATGGCCATGGCAGTCCAAATAGTTTACAGTTTAGTACTAGTGGGTTTTTGGTGTATAAAAGTGAATATGCTGGGGGGAGGAGTAGAACTTGCTATACACGGCCAAGACTTGTGCTAAATTAAGTTATTAGAATGAAGGTCAATTACAATTGAATCCAAACCACAGCTGTGTTAGCAATAGTATGCTAGTCATTCCTGCAGTATACCCACCACTGCTGAAAGATTGCTTACACAATTCTGGGTTCTGAACTGGTTCTTAGAACTCGGAAAAGAGATCTTGGAATCATTGAGTTGATGCTTTTAAAACGCTATTTACGATGTTCAGCAGCAACCCAAAAAAGCTAATACAGTGTTGGGCATCATTAAGGGAACTGAAAAAAACAAAATGGAGAACATCATTATGCTATTGTACATATCCCTGGTGCACCCACATCTTGAATACTGTGTGCAGTTCCAGAGTTCTAGGGGGTCTGCATCTCAAAAAGGATAAAATAGAATTGGAAAAAGTGTAGAGAAGGGCAACTAAAACAATCAGGGGTATGGAGCAGTTTCCATTTCAGGAGAGACTAAAGACTAGGACTCTTTAGTTTGGAAAGCAGAAGGCTGAAAGATATGATAAAGGTCTATAAAATCATGAAGTGTGTGGACAAAGTCAGGGAACTGTTCTTTGCCAAGTCTCAAATTACTGGAACTAGGGAGCACCCATTTAAATTAGTAGGTGACAGGCTTAAAACTAACAAGAGCAAATAAGTTTTTACACATGTAGTTAACTTGTGGGATTCATTGCCACAGTAGGTGGTGGAGGCAGATAGGTTTAAAAAGGGACTAGACAAATTCATGGATGATACATCCATTAATGGCTGTTGAACAGAGTAGTTGGAGACATTTCCTTTGGTATCTCTAAACCAATAATGGTGGGTTCCAGGGTGGGTAATGGATAGGAAATAGATCACTCTAAATATATGATTCGGTGTTTTCCCTCTAAACCCTGTATTAGGCTAGATGGACCATTGATCTTACCCAATATGGCATCTCTTATATTCTTAAGTCTTTAAACTTGCTAATACTACTTTCTGTAAAAAAAAACAAAAAAAAAAAAAAACAAAACTTTATTTCCCCTTCCCGCCTTCATAATTGCAAACGTATCTATTTGTGCAGCACATAACATCTATAAATTTTAAAATTTTGACCTAAGAAAATACAGTTATGTCATCATTCTGTAGCTTTCTCTCAAATCTCCAAGAGTGCTGTCCAGAATTTTATGCGGTTATCTTTCCCCTTCTTTCCCTTTCCTTATAAGAAAACATAAAATCCAAGAACATAAAAATCGTTCATAATAATACTTACGAAACTGGACAGCAAAGTGCTATTTATGAGTATAGTTAAGAACAGGAAAAATTCTTAGCCATCTCCCTTAGGTTTGGGGAAAAGGACTTCTAACCACCTTTTCATGAGATTTTTCAAATAGTTCCCCCAGATCCATTTGCTAACTTATTTTGAGGAACTTGGCCTTAGGAACATCAACATAGTCATACCTTATCACATAAATAATTATAACTGTTGAAAGCTCAGGATTACATTCTGACTAGCTGGCTGAACTTTTTTGATGTAGCTGTACCCAAGCTCCATAACCATACACAATCTCTATCTCTGTCCTGGTGGGGATGAGCATGACAGGGGAAGGAGACATCTTTATGAATCCTTAAATCCTGAACTTGCCAATACAGTGATGCTCCAGTTCATGTCAGGTACAGTAAACTTGTAGGTACTGTTCTGTTAATTGGGAGTCTACGGAGTGCATCTCCCTCTGAGCCTGCCTGTAACTAGCCTGGACATGTCTCCTGCAACACTGGTTGTGGTAGTCCTCATCTATTCCTTTGGGATTGTTTAAAGATTGCTTTGTACCACTATAGTGGCATGATGTAACCTTTATAGAAGCCAGAGATTTGGCTTTGTGTATTATGTAATTGGCTTAATTATTAAAATGTCTGTTTTGGACAAAATTGACTCTGAACGTAAATGACACAAAGTAGAGTTGGAAGTTAACTGCATCAAAATGGAAAAGTTCACACTTCATTTGGTTTTATATTGCTCATCTGGCTACAGAAGAAGCAAAACAAACTGCATATCTGTAAGAACCAAAGGCTAGATTTTCAACCAGACTAGTGAGAGCCTGACTCTTAATTGGACGGGGTCAAATTTAATAAGGCCTCAAATTTGAAATTCACCCCACCTGAAAGTGACTTTCCATGTACCTAAAAGCAACCAGCAAAAATCTTTCAAAACTAATGGTTCTGAAGGGAGTTGAACACACTCTTGTCACCATCCCCTCCTGGTGCATGAACCAAGGGAAGGTGGTACAATGCACACACTGGCATACAAGCTCCCAACTGACCAGCCCCTATGTGTGTGTTGGACACAGAATATCTCATTTCATCCCCTGAATGTGTATGGGAAAGGATTTAGATTCTTAGACCTGCTACTTTCACTTAAAATGAAAATCTATAGCCTATTGTTTTGATCCAAATGCAGTTGAATTTTTTTGACAACTGTTGTGACATTTCAGCATTGTTGAATCAGACTTGTTCTTAAACCTCAACCTTTTCCTAAATGGTTCCTTCATTTGACTATAATCCTCCCATCTTCAGCAGCTTATCTATAGTTAACAGTTGATCCTGAATAGGGTAACATGTAAATTTTAAAATATAATAGCTGTTTGAAAATTAGAGCATCCCCATGGAACTTTATTTTAGAAATAGCTCTACCCATTTTCAACAGTAAACAAATGCTGTAGTGAAAGACTGGTCCGTCCTGGAACACTTGGTAAAGATTGAGGCAAATCAACTAAAGGTATGGAATTGATGCATCTAAGGCCCCTGGCAGAAGTTATACTTCAGGCACTATTAACATATTAATTGTGCCGTAAAATACAGTATGCCACACATTCAGCCAAAATATGGTATCATAAAATGGCAAACCAGCCACAAAGTTGCTCTGCATATAATATACATCTCTTGTGTCTGATTTGCATGGCACCTTAAATTGAACATGGGCATGTGTTGTGTCCCAGGCCTGGGCTGCCCCACCATCAGCCCAGACATCCCTGGGTCTGGCACTGGACCCAGGGCTGTCTGGCACCAGTGCCAACAATCAGGTGATTATCTTAGCCAGCCCCATACAGCCCTGAGTTTCCAACTGGACCCAGGACTGTATAGGGTCAGTGCATTAGAACAGTTTTATTCAGTACCATATTCAAATCCATCTCCTTGTTTTGTATAGTTGGTTAGTCTCATGGGTATTTTGGAGTCTGTCATATTTTTTTTAGTCTGCCTACTGCTGGGCCTGTGCAAAAGGTTGTCACCTCTAGAGCTTTAATTACATTCATTCATCCAGTTTAGGATTCTAAAAACTGCCCAATTTCAAAAATTGTAATAGGTTATTGGTTAAAGAGCAGAATAGTTGCAGAGCTAAAACAGAAATTATGGGTGCTGCTTGTGAGATTTACTTTGTAATCAGTGTTAGTTTCTATTCTTGTATCCTGGATTGAATCATCTTGCGACTTAATTAAACAGATTGAGGAGGGAAGGAGTTTTTGTTGTTCTTTTTCTAAATTTGCTGTCTTATTAACAGCTAAACCTTTGTTCTTATTTGTCAACAATCTTTTACTCTTCTACTAATAGCCATACTTCCATCTTTTGACAATTTCTGTCCAACTTCATTATGATGAAATTCCATGGTAATGAAACTTGGGATATCAAGTGTATTGCATGCTCACAAGTCAGTGTAAAAATGATGCAGCAATGCAGGAGTCTATGAATTGTTAAATGCCTAAAAGTTTCTCATGGCCTGAGACAGCCTAATTGAAAGCAGTGGAAAGAATGTTAAAAGTATCTTTGGAGCTGTGGGTTTTTATTTTTTATCAAGGATGGTTTTATAAAACCTGCTACTGTTGCAAAACATAATTTGCTGTTGTGCCTATACCTTTTTTTAAAACTATTGAAGCCCTAAGTGAACTTATAGAGGATGAAAAGGTAGTTCTTCTTTCTGTGTGTTACTTGTTTTGGAACTGAATTTAGTGGTGAGATTCTCCCATCATCTTGGTAATTTAGAGCTTTGCATCAATATGGAATCTTTAGTAGTTTGTAAATTGTTTTATAATATTAATATTTTTACCTTAGTCTCTACAAACTACAACACGGAGGGCACATTTTTTGTTGTCACAGCTATTAAGAGTTAGAAAATGAGGCATGTGTTCTTTACCTGAGGGTAGATAGTTTGTTTCTGGTGACTGATCTATAATTAACTGCCATACAGCAACATGGAGGGAATAGTCAATATTGAGAAAATACTTGTGTTCTGATTCCCTTTTCAGCTACTTCCCCCCCCTCCTATACAGTGGTTATTTATATCTTTTAATATATATTTTTGTATAAGATCAATATTGTCTCTTGTATCACCACTGATGTATTTGAGCACCAAGAATCTTTCCAGAGACCTGATCTCAGGAATTGGAGAAAAGGGATGGTGCAGGACATTCCCATCTCATCTTCAAACATAGTCTCATAAAAGAGATAAGCCTCTAATAGGAATGTTCACTGTATGTACCTTTAGGGAGTATGACTTGCAATAATTATACCATATTTACTCAAATATAAGGAATCCCACCCCCACCAGACTTAGATTCTATTTATGGAAAATGTATTAACTTGCTATAATTTTCCAGGCCTAGAATCTAACTATTGGAGGTCCGCCTTGAATTTGTCCACCTCTCACCGCTACAGCAGAGAAAGTCTGATGGGTCAGGTGGCCACTTTGCCCCTGTGGTCCCTTTCCCCCTCCCCCTTTTAATGTCAGACTGTGCTCTCCCTGAACAGGAGGGGTAAATTTGAGAACATTGACTTTGAAATAAGCATGCCTGTGGTAGTAATTTGGATATAAATAAATTACCATGGGTACCCATAGACTTAAGTTCATCCAAAAGTGATGCATTTTACCTTGTTTGAAACTGCTGCAAGTTTTAGCTGAGCTAATCCCTAAATATATTTTTGTACCTACTGCTATATAGTACAAACTATACATGATATTAGTTCAAAGCCAAAAGGCTTATGCTTTTACCATATGCTTCATTGGATTGGGCCTCAGCTGAATCAACAGCACTTCAAGCCAGTGTCCCCATACCTCAGCGCTTCTCAGTCCTGGGATCCTCCAAGAATTTATATGCAGATGAGGCACAGGACAACATGGTCCAGCTCTACCTCATGGAGGGTGGGGCCAGACTAATCATACGTGCCAAGCAGAGAGAGGGGGCAACAGAGGGATTCTGGGTTGGGGCTGTTTGGGGCTCTGCTTGGTGATGCTTGTTAGATGTTTAAGGCTGGTGAAGAAAGGGGGATCATTTGAAATGGGAAAGAAAGGCACAGCTTAGCTGTGGGAGAGAAGAAGTAGTCAAAGCATGCATGACTGGTGAAGGAGTTGGTGCTGATGGGGGCTGAGCACAATGGGCAACACCAATTTAAGGTGCCGTGCAAATGGGCACCACCATGCATCTTATTCAGAGATGCTGCACCAGTAGTAGAATTTGGAATTGATTTGGCTAATTTGGCCTAAGACACAATTAAAAAAAAACCTTAGGATGGGTTCCTATCTGTATCTTTACCTAATATGGGCTATGTTTTATAGACATTCTGTAGTCTTGTATGTATTTAATCAACTTTATAGATTGCTTATCATTAAACTGCTGCCAAAAGCAGCATGTATTCAATAATGGAAACTATGTCCTTAATGAGGTTTTCTTATGTGAATGTAACAGGAGGGGCTTCTTTCCCCATGCTGATTGGAGAGGGAATCCTCATCTTGCATTTGAGTAAATATGGTTTACTGAGGTAAGGGGGACAAGGCAGAACATCACATATGGATTAGTGTGCAAGTAGATTAGGAGATGAATTTAGAGTGCACTAACTTCTCTGTATTAACTCCCTTGTGGATGCACTCAGTACACACAAATGCATCTTATTACATGTTAAGAGCTGGTGAAGTCCAGCTTCATGTGAGCTTCACACACTGATTTCCCTCTGTAGATAGGCTCTAAGCACTGATATAGTGTTATACAGAATACCCATTCATACTCTTTTGGCATGTTCAGAATTTACGATGTAGAGATTGTTGATATATGTCTTTCCTAAGGAAGAATTTATTTCCTCATCATTGTTCAGGCTTTGCTCTTCCTGTTTTGCCTTACCCTTTAAAAAAATACTGTGCCATAAAATGTAGGGTGGAACTTTACAAAACTTGTAGTGCCAGATTCTGCCCCTCTTATTCACATTGAGTAGTAATGTTCTCTAAGAGTAGTCCTTTTGAGCTTGGACTCAGCAGAGAGGCTGAGAAGTGAGTGGGCATGGAGATCCTGTTGAACTTTCATTCCTAATGTTTGGTCTCTCTGAGTAACAGGTTAAGCATGTTATCCTATGTAGAATCTTGCACTACTCTTATCTTGTCTGTGAATTGAGGTTTTCATTGTGATGCATATTTATGAGCATAAAATTTCCTCTAACAAAAAGATTCTCTCACTTCCACTCCTTAACGGCATGAAGCACACGGGAATAAATGTTTTAGGACAGGGGTGCTCAACCCCTGGCCCACATGCCAAATACAGCCGGTGGAGCCATGGCAGCTGGCCTGAGGGGCTCCCTGTAAGTTAGGAAATTTGGTGGTGGGGGAGCAGTGGCAATTAATACTACCTCCCCTCCCCTCTGCCAAATTCCCAAGCCCTGCATGGCCAGATCAGGGCCAGGCCACTCCCCCTCCCCCTTGCGGCTGAGCTATGCTCCCTTTCCCCCATGCAGTGGGATCAGGGCTGGGCCTTGCCCCCTTCCCACTGCAGGGGTGGGTTGGGGCTGCAGAACATTCCTTTCCCCCCTACACTTGTGGCTAGATCAGGTTCCACCACACCTGCCAGGTTGGGTCCACTGGCCAGATCCAGCCTGCAGATGGACTGGGCCCCACCCATCCAGCCTGGAGGGCAAAAATGCTGAGCACCACTATTTTAGGGCAAGGGATCTGCCTTGAACTATTTGAGAATTTTAAATTGGATGATTGTTAGATATAGAAGAAGATTCCAGGACTGAATAATTACACTTTCTCAAAATCTGGCCGTAGTATAATGTATGTTCTTCACTTGTTTTTGTATAAGAACAAGAGGATAATTTTTTAATCTCTGCTGTTTCCATGCTGTGGAACGAAATAGCTTTTTCCTATATTTACATTTACTTATATTTTGCCATTTTATACATGTCTTGCTGTCTTGCATTTTTTAAGTCTTTGTTGCAAAATGGAACAAGAATTTATTTTATAATACAGTCTTACAAGTGTTCTGCCAAGGAATCCTTTGTCCCTTTTCTGTATCCAAATCTATGGGTCGTTTTGTTCTGTTTGCTGAGATAGGCATGTAGATCTACTCTGTTCAGTTAGCATAGGCTTTTACTTGTGTTTTAGTTTAACCCCTGTGACTGTCTACAGGCAAAAACCGCCAGTCTACATTGAGAGAGTCTTCAAGCCCAGGCTAGCTAGCTTGGCTAGAAATCCAGGTTTTAAAAGATGGACTCTGTTTTAAATCAGAACTGGTACCCATTACCCATGCAGATATAACCTAAAAATGACGCTGCTAATATAGCATCAAACGGTCGCTCGTCCACCTTCTTGCCAAGCATGAAAATGTTGCCTTTCAATAAGTACAAATGTAACTGGTCACCCAGGGAAGACTTTTGCATACTCATGGACAGCATAGAGCGTCTGGATATGTTCTTAAACTTCAGTGGCCAATAAAACTGTATGAAATTTCAGATCTGTTTGTAAATGTGTGTACTGTGTTTTTGGACTTATCAAAAAATTATATTAAGAAAAAATATTTTTGAAGGATAAGTGAGTTCCTGTATCCCACAATATAAAATCTCATGGACAAGAATTTAAGAGAAGACTTTGTTAGATAGAACTGTCAAGTATATTTTTCTCAAAACCCTGTGGTGCAATAACTGTGAAAAATGAGCGCTGAGACTGTCTTTATTGCTTGTCCTGAATAAAGGATGAACTTAGGGCTTGTTTAATTTGACTCACTCTATAAACTTAGTTTTTTCAAACCAAATAAAAATGAAGTCATCAGCAGTACATACTACATGTTCTACAGTCAGGCCCACAGATCAACTAAGCACAGAGTCACTAGGTCTGACTGCACGTACAAAATAGTAATTAACATCTCACTTTATTCCTTTTTTTTAAACCATAAAAGGGTCAAGCCAAATCCTTTTCTAACAAAAAGCAAAACATGATCTTGATGCAGAAACTCTGGTAAATGCATTTCTTAGTCTCTGGAGATTATATATATATAGAGAGAGAGAGAGAGAGAGAGAGAGAGAGAGAGAGAGACAACAAATTTAAAATTTTTAGACCGAGATTAAAAAAATATTGTAGCCGCTCACTCTTTGGGTCTACCTAGAATGGTATACAAATGCTGCTGAAGTGAAAGGGAACGTTAACGTTCTGTGTCTAGAGTTATCATTGTAAGTGATATTTAGGCTTCTCCATCCAAGTCAAGCCCTTTATTCTAAGACGACATTCCTTTTCCATGATGGAAATTGTATCAAGAAAGAATGTGCTTCTTGCTTTTAGAGAGGTGGAGAAAAAAATCTCTGCTCTCTCATCTCTCCTTGCCCTGCTACTGTTTTGCCTGTTGGAAGAGAGATTCTTCATTTAATGTGGGACGTTCTCAGCAGTTCTCATAATGCTTCCTCAGTTTGGTGCATTTGTCAGGTGGGGTGAAGTAGAAAAGGAACTGTGCCCACTAGAAAACTGGAAGCAAAAATGAAATCTTTGGGGCTGATCTGTAACACTTAAGTGAAGGTTTGAGGAGAAAGATACCAGCCACACCTCTCTGTTTTAACAGTTCCCATTTTGCTGTTACTGGTATGATTACTGACAATAACCTGGCTATAATATGGCCTAGCCAACATGGTCATTAAAACATTGGCAGTTAACAGCACTGTGTTATCGCTGAAACTTCTGCTTGTAGGAAGCAAAGAAAAAGGTCTAGTGTAGACAAGGCCCTAAAACCTGCTGCTGTTCTTTCTCGCACAGGTCTCATTGGCTTTACACTACATGGTTCTTGCTCTTTTTAATGTTTTTTCTCATTCTGAAGCAATAAGTTTAAGGAAGACATGCTGGTAGAGTCACTTGCTTGTTCAGTCTCATGGCTGTATGACATTGTAGGTGATGCAGCCCCCTGAAAGACAAGGGACTACAAGGAGACACTTTATTTGCGGTGAAATCAGTTATCTTTGAGAAAAAAAGTCATGTTCGGCCTAAAATAACTGTCTTGCAAAACTGACAACATTTACTGTTAAGAGACCCTTAAAAGGCACTTGACAAAATTCCAGGACTAGTGGGGGCAAAGAGGTGGGGGGGAGGGGGGGAGTT
>NW_017729022.1:182168203-182177051 GCF_001723915.1 Gavialis gangeticus | reverse complement strand
TTGTAGGGGTGGTGGTGGAGAGCTTCTTAATGAAAATCTAGCATGTCATGCTGGTATGCACAGTAGAGCAACAAACAAAAGGCAAAAAAATTCTTATCACAGAAGTACTTTGACTTTACTCCTCAAGTAATTATTTTTATCCTTCAATAGGTGCATCTGCACACCATTGTGCTAACACTGCTGCTTCTCTTGTTAATTATACTCTTTTATGCTTGCTTCACAAGAGTAACTAGCAGGCTATAATAATTAATGCAACTCAAACCAAACAGTGAGGAAAAACAAACCCAACAACCTCCTCCCCTCCCGGGGTAATTAGATGCCAGAATAAATACACAGGCTTTATTTCATCTTTATATACAAAATAAAACCAGAATATGCATTACAGCATTTAAAGATTTGCTGGATCTGATGCTGTCTTTGTTATAAACAAATATAATTAATTGTATTTTCTCCCTTTTTCCTTTTAAAAATCTTAGGTCCCAATCACAGAGAAATTTGCACTTGTAAAGTTAAGCATGTAAGCAACTAGTCCTGTCGAATTATGGTGCTAGCTATGTGTTTAAAGTTAAGTTCATGTGTAAATCTTTTCAGTATCAGATCCTAATTCTCAACTCCTGTGGTCCTTAGCTATTAAACAGTAAGGTTGCTGAGAAAATGCGTGTCTTTCACAGTTAATGTTATCTGCTTGTGCTGCAAAATTTAGAACGCTAAAGGTAACATTAGAGCTAAACCTTCTTGTGTACATCTCTTACAACTGATATTTAGAGAGTTCTGTACTCAGTGTCATGCCAAATATTTTCTGGACTAATTGAGCAAAACACCTTGAATCCTGCATGAACTACATTTCAATCGGCAAAAATTGCTATTTAAAATATTATGATCAGACATTGTTTTTCCAGGTCAAAGAGTCGGATTTGATTTAATAAATCCTGGTTGTGGGGAGGTCTGGTTCCAGTATATTTTTTAAATCAATTACTTTAAAGAGTTTAGTACTCTATTTAATAATTCTGAGCATGGAGAAGCTTTGTTCCAGTCATTGTTTTGTTGTGGTTTTTTCTTTTTATAAAATCAGTTGCTTTAATGAGGGAAGCAAAGAAACTAAGAACAACACTTCTGCTTACTAGACTAGCAGGTCTGGTTGCGGTTTTAAATATAACATGAATCTGTGTTTTAATACCATTTTGAAGAACAGTATTTAGGGCATTCATCAAGCTTTGTTCTGGGCCACCAACTCTGAAATTGTAAAAATCCCCAAAAGAAAAGCTTTTAGGCCACAAAACATTTGCTTCTGATTGCATATCTAAAATATTTGGGGTACAGAGTATGAAAAAAATTCTACCTTGGTGTCTACAGTTTTTAATGGGAACTATTCAAGAACTACAAACTAAGGAATAGGCTTGCCCTAGGTCAAGGATCTAAATTTTTGTGGACCATCAGACCATGGTCATCTCTTAAAACAGTCTCACAGACCATCCTTCACTCTTTTATAATCACACTGCTAATTAAAAAATAGAGAGTGATTTGGTGTGATCCACAAGCCAGCTGCAAATCATTTTCCATCGTGTCATGAACTACCAAAGTTGGCACCACTGCCATAGGCTTTACAAATACTGTGTTCAGGTCCATATTGTCTTCCTCAATACTGCAACTGGTCCCCTGCTCTTCATCTAGTTTATTTCTGATGTTCCCTCACCGCCTGCCATCTACAGCTTCCCCTTGCCACTCAAACTCTTTTGAGCTGTCTTCATCTGTGATATGTTATGACCAGGATGGAATGAAGCAAAAGCAGGAAAAAACACTAAATTAATGTTGTTGGTTTTTATTATAGATGTTGGGTTATGCCACTTGCTGAAAGGTTCCTTGTGCAAATTACGCAGGACTGAGCAGTTATTTAGCATGGAGTTACAGCATTACTGTTAAAAGCTAATTCTTCCCTCATTCCTAAAGAAATGGGGAAGGGGTGGGGGAAAGAACTTGTATAGGTTGTCTAGGACCCACCATCACTGGGATCAGTCAAGTAGGTCCTCGGTGCTAACTAATATTGGTTTCTGTGTGTGACATAGATTCATATCTGTTAGCGGATTGATACCACCTCATTTTCTTTCACATAGGCTACAATGTCATGAGATAGTAGTTACATTTAGTCCCTGCTGATCTGGACTGAATTTGAACCAGAGACTGGAGGTTGAAAGGTTTTTGTGTCCCATTACCTAAGGAAAGAAGTATCCCCGCACTGCCTATTCCTGTATTAGTGCTGTACTTTGGAGCATACTGAGCTTGTTTTCAAAAGGCTATTTATTTAGTTCCTTCTATACCAAATGTGTTTTAAATGAGTAACAGCAGCAGCTTTTGCAGCACAGGAAATTAATATTATTTTATGATTTATGGTATTGTTAAATTGGTGCTTGTTCAGTGTATTTTATAGATAGACCAGTTCTCTTCATTTACAAAGTACACTTATGAAAGATAGCCTGTAACCTCAAAGCTGATTCTTGGAAGAGGTTTAGTTTGTTTTTGTTGGTTAATGAGCAACAAGTTTTTATGGTCAAGGGGACTAGGGGGCATTTGGTTTAGAAAATACTTTGTACATATATACCAAATTGAATTATGAATTGTTAGTCATTTCCTAGCATCAACCTTGCCTTGGTTGATAAAATATTAATTTTGCATTTTCCCTATTTTCCCTATTCACTAGAGATGTATTGACTGAGAAAAGCAAATGTACAGGCTGCAGGAGAGCAGGGTTATATTGGCTGTATATGATGTTATTGCATGGAAGATGTGGGGTTTGAATACAGTGAATATTCAAATCAGTTTGTTGTTTTTGTTTTTTGTTTTTTAAGTGCCTGCTCCCACCCTTTTCTCTGTATTGGTATATATATAGTTGTGGCTCCCTTTAAATGCCTTTGTAAAAAAAAGAGCGGGCTTTGTTTCCAAGTAAGTATAGAATAGAAAAGAAACTGCCCTGCAAGTGAGGTTTGACCCTTCCACCTTGTACTAAAAATCTAAGTTAGTTTCCACTAAGTCCAAGTGGATTTTAGTTCTTTGGACTTGGCTGTGATGGTCAACAAATTTAACAGTGAAGGTCAGTCTTGCAAGTAGTTTTTGTGAAATGTAAGAACTGTATAGAGGCTGGCTGCTTTTTTTATTTATTTTTTTTATTTTAACATGGGTTGACAAACAATGAGACGGTCTTAAATTAACATGTAACATGTAAAGGTAGTTAACTGCTGGGACATACTGAAAGCAGTATCATGGCAGATAAGCTGCTTTTTTTCTGTTGTTGGTCCTTGACCGTTTGGGACTGGAACAAACTTCATAGAATTTGATAATCTGTACCTTGGGGCTTGTTTGTAGTGGAAAACTGTTTTGGGTTCACTAGGGTTCACTTATTGGTGTTTAAAAAAAAGAAAGAATCTGCCTTTTGTCTACGGTTTCTCATTTGGAATCTTTTGCCATCTCAACTCGCATTAATTCACTTTGAAAGTGGGTTTACTATTACTTGGCCTAAGTTGGGTGTAGATGTGTCCACATTTCAAATGAATTAGTCTACATCTGGGAGTCCTCCCACTAGCATCCCACAGTGATTTGCTGGGATCACCTCAGTGGGCCTGTCTATCTACATATTTGCCTTCTACTACTCTGTGGTCATCTTGCCTCTCTGTATGAGGCACAATGTGTAGCACATTTGTAGTTATAGGACATGGGTACGCAAGCAGGTTATTATGAGGATGGGACTTTATTGTACATCAGCTTCTTCAGGGTAAATGCCTGTGTCTACTCTTTTGTCCTATGGTAAATGAAAGCTAACCTGCAGTAGTTTAGTACTCAGTTAAAGAGGTCTTAGTTCAAGCCCTCAATTAAAGAGGGTTAAGCTGTCAAAAGTCAGCTTTTATTACTTTAAGTGTCTGTGTACACACACATACCTCATGGTAGATCAGCTGACATCAGTAGAGCTCTGCTTTCCTTTACCTCACAAAAACTAGTTCATTTAGCCATTCCTTCAACTTGTACAGTGTTCATCCACTTAGGATGCATTCACACATGCAAGACATGCACTTGCAGTGGCACAAATTGTTGCTGGTGATTTGTGCCTCAGTGCATGTGCTTGAATACTTACTTCAGTATAAATTGTGCCACTTCGGGTGAACTGCCCAGCTCCTCTCATCTCTTCAACTGGCCCTAGCAGTATAAAAAGTTGCCCTGGTGATCAGCTCAAAGCTACTTGCCCTCAGGAGCTTCTCAGCCCTGACTGGTTGGTGTCTGGGACACTATCCTCCTGTGCAAGTTGGACTGCTGCAGCAGCCCTGAGCTAGAGTGGGCTCTGCACCCTGTAGCCACTGCAGCAGTCTGGAAGTGGGGGACGGTTGCTTGGCTGAGACCTGCTGCCACCTGTGGCAGCATCTTACCCCTTAGACCTGCAGCCACATAGGTGGGAATCTGTCAGACCCAGATGGGGACCACATGGCCACCTGGGCTGTGGTATGGGTACTCCAGAAGACTCACCTGAACCTCCTGACCAGCTGCCATTGGGCCATGACTGCACAGCAGTACCACTCCCAGGACTGATAGAGATGCAGACCTTTGTCGCAGGGATCCAGGACTTGATCACTGGGGACATTGCCATCCCACCAGTGACTGTGGTGGATGCTGCATACCCATTCCTCTGCTTGCTGATGTGTCCCTTCCTGGGGCCCCTGGATGCTTGGCAACAGCCCTACAATGAAGCTTTTGCCCGCTGCTGATGTACTGAGTGGGCATTTGGCTGGCTGAAGGGGTAGTGGCAGAGCCTCACCACCTACTTGGAGGCTGTAACGCAGCATATACTCCACATCATCCATACAGTATGTGTACTGTATAATGTGTGTGAATCCTGGGAAGAGGTCTTTGAGCCCCACTAGATGGAGGAAGCTCAGCATGTCTCACAGTGCATCCAGCGACAGTCCCAGCAGAGCTGGCCAGCCAGGAACAGTGTTGCGAACTGGCCAGCCAGGAACAGGCGAGAACAGCCCCCTCTGCTAGTGGCATGCAGGAGCCAGAGGGTGTAAGGCCATCACCGCCCACCTGCAGGCCCATTCCTCTGAATAGGACACTGGCCCTCTCACCACCTGTGCCAGGCTGCCCCCACAAAGGTCTCCATCCCCAGCCATTGCCAGTACCACAACAGCATAGGCAATGTGGCTGCAGTGAAAAACAAAAACAACTTTATTCCCCCTCCCTCTCTCCAAAACTTTTCCAACCATGAATGGCACATACCCCTGGCAGCTGGGGGGGGCACGACTGCGCCTGCAGTGGGAGCCCAGCGGTGGTGAACGGGGAGCTTCTGCAGGTGCTGCCAGCACTGTTGGCTGCAAGGGGGGTGGGGGTGGGTGGCAAGCGCCAACCATGGGTTAGCGACAACCTGCAGGTGTCGCCGGCAGTGCTGACACTGGCCAGGGGAGATCATGGAGCACCCACAGACACTGTCGGCAGCACCAGCGGTGGGGTGGCAAGCAGTGACCGCCTGTCAGCAATGCTTTTTTCACAGAGGGTGTACTGCTACGTGCAGGGGGTGCACATGCACCTGCGTGCACCCCCTACACGTTGCCCCTGTTCCCAACACCCAACAACGCAACATTCTCGCAGTACCCCACACACAACCCTCCACCACCCCATCACAATTCACCCAGACCTGCCTGTGCACAAACCCATTCAAAACCAGAAAAACACAAACTATTTACATGAGGACCAGGACGAAGGAAGGGAGTGTTTAAGTCCAGGGGAAACAGCAAGGGCAAAGAGAAGAGGGAGTCAGGTGTTGGTAGCCCCTTAGCTTTGAGCCTGGCCTTGGTCCCATGTGTGGCCACCCTGTGTGGGGGCCACTCCGAAGTGACCGGGGCCCCGGCTGCTCTGGAGAGGAGGGCGGGCATTCCTCCTCAGGGGCAGTGACTGTAGGTAAGTTTGGGACCAGGAAGGGGGTAGGCAGGAATGATTCCCCTTTATGGCCGTGGTGGGCCTGTGGGACCTGCTGGAGTGCCAGACGGGCCAATAGCCATCCAAAATGCTCCCAGCCAAGCCTTGCCCCTGGTGGTCCCGGCCAGGCCCTGGAGAGCCAGGTAGCTGTACTGGGGCAGACATGAACTGGGGCCAGGAGCTACTGCACAACGCTATGCTCCTCCTGGACAGCAGCATCAATGGAGGCTTGCAGTTGTTGCAGCTCCTTGTGGCTGTCCTAGGCCTGCTCCTCCCTGACCATCACCACCAACTGCTGTAGGGCCATCCTCCCATCCTGCACTGCCTCCTGGGCAAGGTCCTGGTTGCGGCAGAAGCAGTGGTGCTTGGCCAGGACCTCTTGGAGGTGTGCCTGCTTTGCCTGGACCAGCAGCTCCTGGATGCAGTCTAGCCCTGTGCATAGCTCCCAGTGCAGGTGGCACATCCTGATGGCCACTGGACTATGTGATAATTTCTCACCCTACTAGGATAGATATAGCATCCCACAATCCCCAGGCCCTGAGCCACCAGCTCTTGCAGGTGTGGAGTTGTGACCTGATGGGCACATGGCCCTGGTGAAGTTGCCACTTCTGCCCTACCCTCATGGCTGGGACCAACTCCACCCAGGCAAATGGTGGGAGGCTATCTTGCCTCTGCTGGGAAGGGGGGCCCCTGCACAAGCAGGGGCTGGGAGAAGAGGGCAGAGACAAGTTTTGGGTGCATGTAGGGCACAAAGAGGAGTGACCCAGGGGACAAGGGAAGGGAGGTGGAGGGGTAGGGAGAGTCTCCCAGTTCCCCATGGGACTTACTAGGACTTGGTGACAGGCAGTCGCCTTGGCTGGGAGACTGAGGGCCCTGGATTGCAGGGGGAGCTGGTGCTGGACCTGGCCTTCAGTGGGGCTGAAGCCTGTTGCTGAGGCTGCCAGGATGTGCCCTCTGCTTACCTGCGTGACACTCCAGCCTGCTCCTCAGCCTCCTCACTGCTCCTGTTGCTGTCATGTATGAGCCAGGGGACCTGCTGCTCTGGCCTTGCCTTGGACCTGGCTATGGCAGTGGGTCTTGCCTTGTGGTGTGCGCCTCTCCTTGCTGTCACTCCCAGCATGACTGAGCAGTGGTGGTGCTGCAGGCTTGGAGGAGGGCCCTGCCTCTGGGGACCTGGGCTGGGTCACCGGGCTGGGTGGTACTGGCTTTTATAGTCTCCTGGTGGAGTAGGAGTGGGGCTTGGTGGCTGTCGGGCCAAGGATGTGCCCCAGCTCCTTATAGTGGGGCATGGTAGATTGCTTTGCCCCTGAGTGCAGATTGGCATCACACATGTTGATGCAGTGCCTTGGCTTTGTATGGCACTGCTGCCATGATTTACTGTGTCTCTGCATGGCTGTCTGGACAGCAGTCACCTGGTAAACGTACTCATTGCTCTGTCCCTGGGTGAATTGCCGCAGCATGGTCTCCTTGTCCCAAACGGCCAGGACGTCAGTTACCTCCTTGGGCTGCCAGCTGGGTCCCCAGTGCCTGGCCTGCACAAACTTCTGCATTTGGGTCCTCCCACCTGCCTCACTGTGGTTAACCATGGTCCTCACAGCAGACTCTGGGGCCTCCTGACACTCTGTGCTGTCTGCACCTGAAGCCTGGGTGGCTCAGCCTCCGACGCAGTGGCATGGCTGCTCCATGTGCCCAGCTGTAAGGCAGCCCAGCTGGCCCTAGGTGTCTGTATGGGCCTGGGTCAGGCCTTTGGTGCAAGGCACTCAGTAGCAGGCAGCTGCAAGCCCTGCTGCGCTTTTGTTTGCTTTAGCGTGCCTCATAGTATGCTGGACCAGCAGGGGCACAAATGGAGCTTAGAGACACTGGTGGCAGCCAGTGTCTACCTAGAGGACGAAGCTTCAATTTGCTCCAGTGCACACTACTGTAGTGTGCTTTGCCCCACTGTGCTGTTTTTTTGCTACTAGGAAATCATAGTATAAAATTATGGCACTGCTCTACAAATTTTGCAGTATGGTACAAGTTTGAACATTCACTGCGTGCATTTTGTGGTGCCACAAAGAGGTTTGTGGTGCTGCAAACTGCACATGCCTGCATGTCTGGATGTGCCCTTAGAATCACAAATTAGTTATGTGGCAACTATGCCTTCTGCTACCTTGTGGTCCTGTGCTAGATCCTGCACACTTTTGTCCTTGAGAAGAGATGGTCCAGTTCCATTGCAAAAGCAGTCAACAGTGTACCTAGATGTATGAGAGGGTATCCAAACAAATGTAGGAGAGTAGACGGTCCCAAGAACTGAACCACAGCCACAGTGAAGGAAAGGAGCACCATGCAAAGGGGAAAGAAAATTGGAAAAGCCTTGTCATCTCCAAGCTCACTGCAGCCTGGGATGAGCCCATATGAGTGTAATTTGAACACTGAGGGAAAAGCAAACAATTTATCTTAATTGGTATAGAGACTTATATTGGGACAGAAATTGCTTGTGTTGTTTCTGTTGCACCTTAGCACCTGTCTTGCTGTGGCCTCTATGGACAGGACCATTATCAGTAGAGGTACAGTGATATATTAGTTGCATATCGGATCAGCACTAATTAAAAGGAAAATTAACATCAGCGATAAGCTTTTTTTGGCTGGTGTAGCTGATCATGTCACCGACAAATGCCATGTGCATGTGTGCTGCTGCAGCATGCACGCGGCCAAGAATACAGCCTGGCAGCTTGGAGAGCAACATCCTGCCAGTAAGTCTGGGGGGTGGGGGAAAGGGGCATGGGGCTCCAGATCAAGGGCCCCCACGGTGAGGGAAGGAGTGGGGCAGAGGCAGGCGATGGTTAGCCAGGCTGCCTGCTGCAGGCTTGGGGCCAGGGGTCGCACCAGCTTCTCCCCAATGGGCGTGGGGCTGGGC
>NW_017729022.1:182166759-182167163 GCF_001723915.1 Gavialis gangeticus | reverse complement strand
CCAAAACTGGATGCAGTACTCCAGCTGCGGCCTCACCAAGGCCGAGTACAAGGGGAGAATGATATCCCGGGATTTGCTTGAGAAGCATCTATGGATGCAAGCCAGTGTTTTGCTTGCTTTACTAGCCGCAGAATCGCATTGAAGGCTCATGTTTATCTTGTGGTCAATCATAACCCCCAAGTCCTTTTCGTCTGTAGTGCTAGCCAACATAGAACTGCCTAGCATATAAGCATGCTGCAGGTTTTTCTTCCTGAGGTGGAGAACCTTGTATTTTTTGGTGTTAAACACCATCAGGTTCTTATCCGCCCATCTCCTGAGCCTGTCCAGGTCAGCCTGGATCACCCTCCTGTCCTCGGGTGTGGATGCTTTGCCCCAAAGTTTGGTGTCATCAGCAAACTTGGCCA
>NW_017729022.1:182152354-182166034 GCF_001723915.1 Gavialis gangeticus | reverse complement strand
GACCCCACTGGTCACAGTGCACCACAATGATTGACTTCCATCAACCACCACCCTCTGGGTCTGACCACGGAGCCAATTCCCCAGCCAGTGGATCATGGTGAAGCCAAGGCCACAGTTGGCCGGTTTTGCCAGGAGGTGATCATGGGATACCAGATCAAAGGCTTTTTTAAAGTCAAGATATACGACATCAATCTCTTCTCTCTCATCCATGGGATAGGTCACCTGGTCGTAAAAGGAAATAAGATTGGTCAAGCAAGACCTACCCGCAACAAACTCGTGCTGGCTATCCCTCAGGATGTTGCCATCAGCCAGTCTGTTAAGAAAGGCCTCTTTGATAATCTTTTCTAAGACTTTCCCTGGGATAGAAGTCAGGCTGATGGGCCTGTAGTTTGCCAGATCCACTTTCCTCCCTTCCTTGAAGATGGGTACCACATTGGCTTTCTTCCAATCTTTGGGCACTTCACCAGAGCGCCAGGAGCTCTTGGAGACCGTGCCAGGGGCTGAGCTATGATGCTTGCCAGCTCCTTGAGTACCCTGGGGTGTAAACTGTCAGGGCTGGCTGACTTGAAGGTTTCCAGCCACCCAAGGTGTTCCTTCACAAGGTCAGCATTGATGGAGGGTAAGGAATCGCCCTCCCCCAGGCGTTTCTTTCCTGTAATGGGGAGGGGCCTCCCTTGGGACAGGTGAAAAACTGATGGAAAGTACCTATTTAAATTTTTCCTTAGCATCAGTTGTCAGTTCTGCCATCTGGTTTTGCAGGGGTCCAGTGTTGCCCTTGCTTTTTCTCTGGCTTCCCATGTATCTAAAAAAGGACTTTTTATTGTCCTTGATACCTGTATCTAGTTGGCTTTCCTGGTTTGCTCCCTGCAGGTCCGGACCAGTGCAGAATATTCCGCCTTGGAGGTGGATCCAGTCCTCCATCCTTTGTAGGTCTTTCTTTTTAGACGCAGGAGGTCCGCTAGTTCCCTGGGGAGCCAAGGGGGCTGCTGTTCCCTTTTGCTGCCTTTTCCTTCGAGATGGAATAGACCTTCCTTGCGCATCCAGGATTGCTCCCTTGAAGAGCAACCACTCTTCCTGAACTCCCCTCCCCTTTGGGTCGTGGTCCTTAACAGCCTTGTCAACAAGCCTCCTGAGCTTGTCAAAGTCAGCTTTCCTGAAGTCAATGACTTGTGTATTGCTGACTGACTTGGTGGATGGTGAAGGTGATCAGCTCATGGTCACTGTCACCCAGGTTCCCTTCTATTGTTACGTTGCTGATTAGGTCGTCCCCTGTTGCCTGTATCAGGTCGAGCAGCGCTTTACCTCTTGTTGGCCCATCAACTTCTTGTGTCAGATAGAGCTCATCCACACATGAGAGAAAGCTTTGCAACTGCTTGGATTTGGCCGAGTGCTCTTTCCACAAGATGTCAGGGTAGTTGAAGTCTCCCATGACAACCGTGCACTGGGAGTGTGTGGCCTCAGCCAATTCTCTGGCGAACTCCTGGTCAAGTTCTTGATCCTGGGTAGGACGTCTGTAATAAACTCCCACGATTGTGTCCCCCGTGCCATGTTCCCCACAGGTTTTAACCCAGAGGGTCTCCAATCATCCACCCTGGGCGCCAGTGTCGGCCTGCAGGGATGCTTGGGGCTGTGTTGCCTTTCCTTCCCCCCTCGGTAACTTTCCCTGGATGAGCTGCCTGCAGCTCTGCACCTCTCCTGGCCCTGGGGTCGCATTTACCATCCTGGCTGGGCAGCGCCTGCCCCTGCCCCACACCCTTTCTGTTCCCCATGCCAAGCCTCCTCCCCCCTCCCCCTTGCCAACTTTCTGGCAGGGGGCTGTTCGCCAAGCTGCTGGGCTGCATTCATGTAAGTCAGCTATTGGATCGGTATCAGCTGATATGGCTGGTTAATAATCGGCTGTTGGTATTGGCCCAGAAAATCTTTATTGGTGCACCCCTAATTATCAGTGGCTAAATATTTGTCAGTTTTCTGGGACAAAAGAAAGAGAACAAGGGTGGACATGTTTGACCTCATTGCCACATCCCAGCAGAAGGAAAAGATGACAGAAGGGTGGAAGGAAGTTCTCCTGAAGGGTGCATAAGAAAGAAAGATGGGGAGGAGTGTGAGAGACAGTGAAGGGAGTATACTGATAAAGGGCTTACAGGCACAAGGTACCAGAAATAAAACGCAGGCAGGTGAACCTTCTGGAAAACATAGTGGTATTATGTCCATTGACCATATGCCAGTGCAGCTGTGTCCTGCAGCCACTTAGGTGCTGAATACATGAATCAACCCCTTACTTTCAGTTGAACAGCAAAGGTTAACACTAAGTAAGCAGACCGAATACTGAGGCCCACTAACACCTACAACAGTGAAGGGGCTGATCTCTTCCATCACCATCCTAGTCATGAAGAACGATGTGAACCTTCCTCACCTATGCAATTTTGACCTCATTAGCACAAACACATTCATTCTGCACCAGTTTTCGTTGTAGTTGTACCAGGGTTTAACTGAGCACTGTCTTTTAGGTTCAGTAAAAATAGAAGCTTTAAACCATTCCTGACCCTGTGTCTTTAACCAGAAACATCCAGCTTTGTCATATGATACTGCCATTTACCCTTTAGTTTTTCAAAACCACACTCCACTGACATTCTGCAGTGACACAGGATAAGGTTAAACTGTTCCTTTCTTTTGTACGACTGTCCTGTGAAAGGCCCCTTGAAACTGGGGAAGGATCAGCGGGGTCTTCGGGAATGACTGGCGGAATCGGGACACTTTTAATGCTTTTTAGTGGTCCTGGGAGCCAAAGTTCCTTTCTCATCCCATAGGCTGTGGCATCACGGTCTTTTCCAGACCATTCATGCCAATGTTGGTGACCCTTGCATGGTAACTGGCCAGTCCCTGTGGTACTGTGGAGAAGTTTCTTTTCTCTTGAATGCTGAGCCCTAGTAAGAAGGGCAGAATAGACACGTGGGGCCCATCAGTGACTGATTTGCGAGCACAAAACTGATAAGCAGCTAACCTGTAGCAATCGTGGGTTGCAAGCTTTTAGGTTGTGATGGGCTTTCCAGATTTGCTGCACTATCCTGTTTCACCAGTCAGTGCTGTCTACAGAGGTAGTGGCTTGCAAGACTAAAGGTGGTCCAAGAAAATACCATGCAGGAGTAGGTGCTTGGTTTCTATCTCTTCCTCCTCTTATGCCTATATTATACCTCAACAGCCAATGATAGCTTCTCAAACAGTCCCAAGCCATCTGGCTGCTCGTCTGTCAATACGTGTGTGGTAGCCAGTTCATATTACTATCAGGATCACAGTGTTCAGTACTATAACCTTCGCGCTTTCCAACAGTGTTCTGAAGCTGCTATTATTTTGTAAAAGGCAGATGAAGGATGGGATGAAAGGGAAGGAATTATGGGAGCTTTTAAATTTTGATCCTGAGCCTTGTTATTCCAGTTATGTCATAGAGGCATCCCACAATGCACAGCAAGAAACATCCTAGAATTCATGGAGGCTTTCAGCAGAACAGAGCTGTCCAGCTGGCATCCTGTGGGCTGCATGTGGCCTGTGAGAAGTTAAATTGCAGTCCCCCTGGCTCCCCTCCCTGGCCATTGCTCTCCCCCCACTTCCCCACCTCAACGGGAGGGCAATGCAATGTAATGCACCTCTCAGTGCTGGGGGAGCCTGCAGGTCGGGACACCTGTGAGGCATGGTTGCAACAGGGGAGACTGCTGCTGAGCAGCCTATGGTGAAGCAGTGCACCTGGGGGGGTGCACAGTACAGTAGCAGGGGGATACCCAGATGTGTTGTGCGGTGGGGGGAATGCCTGGGTGCCTGGTGCAGTGGGCAGCATGTGGCATGCTTTTGTGGGGTCCCATGGTCCCCATCAGGGTGGCCCTTAGGTGTGGCCCCTGGCTGTTTAGAAGTTGGACAGCCTTATGGTAGAACGTTGTATTCTGGAAAGTCTTCCTGGGAAGCTGTAAGTTTATTTTGAAATAACAAAACACTCTTTGAACTCAGTGAATTGAAAGGGAAATATTAAGCTAGCAAAACCAGAACAGGTTCTACCACAAGCTTCCGTGAATCTGAGGATTTTTCTTGCTGTGTGTTGTGAGATGCCTCTATGGAGTCACAAGAGTAACAAGTTGTTCCTGATTAGTTGACACAGAAAAATAGTATCTGAAATGATTTTCATGCACACCGAGACCCCTAATAAAATATATAAAGTTGTTCAGCATTGGTTTTGAAAGTAGAAAGACTGTCTGCATCCCTGTCAGCCTGGAAGTCTTCTTTCCTTTTCTTCCTATGCTTGTGCTTTGTTTTCCTTCTGCTTTACACACTCACTTCCACAACTCCCATCTGACTGTAAATGTCAGCCCAGTAAAGGAATGCCTTGATATCAGTAACCATATGTCCCTGAAAAAATAGTAATATTCTTGTTTGTGTGACCAATCCCAATGTTCCTGTCATTTACAAAAATTTGGGTTATGTCCTGGATTTTAGGACCTTCTGGGGATACTGAGGACAGGATCCCTTACATGACTTTTTCTTCTCTCTTGCTCCTGTCCTCTGAATCAAAATTAGCCCTTGACAAAGGAAAATTTGAGGGAAAAACAGGAGTCAGCAACCAACACCCACAGGCCAAATCCAGCCAGCCAAGTGCCATCTTTTGGCTCATGAAGCCGACATTGACAGCAGTTGTGCATTGTGGGGCGTGGGTGGTAATTCTGTGGTTGGGGAGCTATTGCTGGGTTAGAAGTGCCATGCTGGGTCAGAATAATTGCCTGGTGAGAGGGTGGCACCAGGAATGGTAGCTAGGTTGGGAGTCTGGTGCCACCCTCCCACCCTCCTGCTGGTAAAGGGAGCAGCAGCCCACCATCAGAGCAAGCTATGCTAATTTGGCTTGCTGTTCCTGTAAGGTTGCCAGACCCCTCTCACGCCTTCCTGTTTGATTCCCAGCCTGTGTGTGCTGCCATGCCAAATGTCTTGTTTTTGCATTTAAAAGTGTGGTCACTTTAAAAAGTATGAGGAAAAATTCTAAAGGCCTGGTAGCCAATTCCCTTTGACTTTTCTAGCTGGTACCCAACTCCAATTCATTCTGTTGAAAATGTTCCACTAAGTCACCGCTTGAAAGAATGAACAAATTGTTGCCAGAATAGGAGTTAGTGGAGAGGAATTGTAAGATTAGCTTTGTGTGTGTGAGCCTTTGAAGAAGATTTGTTGAAAGCAGATAGTTGCTGAGATTTGCCCTGTTACAGATGTTTATGAAAATATTTAAGTGAAAGCATTGCCTGGAGAATGTGGGATTTTGTTTCAACCTTATTTGTTTATTTCTTCTCTTGCTTGTTCATGCTTGCTTTTCTTTCTTTCTTTCTTTCTTTTTTTGTTTTTTAAATAAACCCTTCCTGCATTGCACAGTTTTGGAGCTTGGAATACAAAGTTGATAAAAACACAGGAAAAAAAGGCTTTGTTTGCGAAGAGCTGTGAACATGCTGACAGTAATGCTTGAGCTAGGGTGGGAGGGATTAGTGGAGGTCATGTTGCTTGACTGTGTCATGCTTTTGGGAGGGGAGAATCAGTGATCATGTGGATTTGTTCTGTCCCTGTTACCCATTGCTGGCATCTTTTGCCTTCCTCCTACTGAGGAGTGTAGAGGCACACAGTTCCTCCATGTGGGGTCATCTTTGATTTGACCACCAGTACTGTAGGAATTCAGGGTTGTTCCTATTTTTGGCACAGTTTGATCCGCAGAAGCTGGCACAGAACTGGGTGTGTTAAGGTTAAATTTGATTTGTCTCGCAAACTATTTTTGAAATGAGACCCAGTCTACTTAAAAGTACAGAATGAAATAAACGGGTTCATTTTAGACACAGTTTGGGATTGCTTTACATCAAGGAAATAGCTCAGGGGCACATTTTCTTCTGGTGGCATGTACACAATATCCATTAGCGTTAATGGGAGTTATGCAGGCGCATGAAAGCATCGCATGCTTAATAGCAAGTAAGCAAGAAGCTTTCAGAATGTAACAGGTTATCTCCATCACCAAACAAGATTGTAGAGAGAGCTGCAGGGCATATCAGCTAATAGTCTGTGCCCCCAAATGGGGAAGGTATTTGAAAGTCTAAAATGCATTTTGAGTAGTCTGCTTCACTACTACTTTACCTCAAGCTGAAAAGGAAGGGGGTGACTTCTAAAGGAACAGGGTACAGTGGGGAGAAAGGAATGAGGATCAGATCCTGACACCATAGTGAAAATTTGGCTTTTAACAGTGTTGATCGGTAACTTAGGCCCTAGTGCAGTGGTGCTCAGTCTTTTCCCCCTGTGAGCTGGATGGGCAGTGTCTGGTCCAACCATGGGTCAGATGGTAGTTCTGATCCAGCAAGCAACCACACGGTAGGGGGTGGGGGACAGTCTGGCCTGAGCCTGAGCCTGGCCCTGCAGAGGCAGAAGGAGGCTTAACCCAACCCCACAGGAAGGAGGGAGAGGTGGGATATGACCCAATCCAGCAGGGCGGGCCATGGCCCTGGGCCCAACCTGGCCCCATGAGGAAAAGAGTATGGCCTGGCACTGCAGGGGAGGGGGAAGGGGGCGTGGCCCCCCAGCTGGGAAGGGTGTGTGGCTCAGCTTCATGTGGGAGGGAGGGGGCATGGCCTGGCTCCATCTTGGCCCTGCAGGGGGAAGGGGGCATGGCCTGGCTCCCATCAGGCACATGGGGCTTGGAGAATTTGGCAAGGTGGAGGATGCTCATGTTAATGGCCACCACACCCACACCAACAAATTTCAAAACGCATGGGGAAGCCTGCAAAACAGACACACTGCCTCCACGGATCATATTTGGCCCACAGACCAGAGGTTAAGCATCTCTGCCCTAGTTGGATTTAAATGGAAATTCTGGGTGCCATGTTTATTTTAGCATATGTTGTAGCTAATGTTTCAACAAAACTTAAGGTGAATTCTCCAGCTATTAAACCATTTTCCATTTAAAAAGTAATGGAGAATTATGTGTTTATAGAGTCAACAGGAAGAGATAATATGTAACATGCAGATGATGTGAACACCGCCTTTCAGTGACTCCAATTCAAAATGCTTGGGGCACCTTTATTTTAACCCCTTCTGCTGAATGCTTTGATTGCATCATACCTGGAACAATATCTATAGAATAGAGTTTTCTCCCTTTCTTTTTGTTTTATAAAGTCAGCTTGATGTTTTCTTTTATGAGAGAGGATATAGACAGGAGGGGCACTTGTACATGTGACACTGTTACCATGTACACATGATGAAAATGTCACTTTGTGTGACTTAATGGCGTCACATTGTATATGTGAAAGTTTGGGGGTTTAAATGAGTTTGCATCATTGCAAACTAAACTACATCCAACTGTAGTTTAGTTTGCAACATTGCAAATTACAATGATGGAGCCCTGGCTTCGGGAGAGGTGGGCAGGCTCCACAGAAAAAAGGATCAGGCCTCTGACCACTTCTGTTTTCAGCAGGCTCCTGCAGCTGGCAGGATGCTTGGGGCCACCTGGGAATGAGGCTGGCTTGCCCCTGGGGTAGTGTGGGGAGACAGCAGGAGGGTGGCTGGGTTTGCTGGTGGCTGGAAAAGGCAGGGGATGGTGCATGGGGTGCTGGAAGTGTGGGTGTCTTTTTCCCCTGAGCTGCAGGGGCCCCAGTTCTTTCCTTCACAGCTGCAGTGCTCCCTGGGGCCACCCAGGCGGGCTGCTAGTCGGCTGGATGCTGCCCCAGTTTGGGGTCAGGGAAGAGTTGTACCAGGTTAGCTGGGGCAGCACCCGAGCCACTAGCAGCCCACCTGGGGGGTGCCGCCACTGTGGAGGGAAGGACCAGGGTCCCCTACAGCTCGGGAGCCACGTGGCCTGCTGGCAGCTCACCCCGCAGCTGCGGGCAGGCTCCAACAAAAAAAAAGAAAGAGTGGGCCCCTAGCCATAACATGACAGAAAAATTGAAATGGTGGGTCTCAATTAAAAACCCACTGTTGCAACTTAGGGGGCATAGAATAAAACCCTGAGGACTAAATGCCTGTCATGTGTACAAGCACCCCTGGAGAACTAGTAGTATTATAACAATTAGCGGAGAAGGAAAACTTGAGAAACTGAAAAAGAAAGTGATTTGTTTTTACACTGTTTAAAATTCTTTGTTCGTAGTTAATTAAATAGGTATGAGCTACATAAATCTGAAAAACAGTTGTCAAAAGAGCTCTCTTAGGGATTTAACATCTTTGTCCCTTCACTTAAGAGCTGAAAAAGCTTCCACTCTTCATATTTGGTCCTCCAAGCATACCTAAAGCAATATTTGCAATGAAATACTTGATCCTCTCTCTCTCTCTGTTTTTTTTTTTTTGGTTTGGTTTTTTTTGGAGGAGGAAAATCCTTTTGTACATCTTCATTTCTTTATGATGAATAACAACCTGAGTTTTCTTTGAGCTCAAGGGTGGGCGAAATACGGCCTGTGGGCCAGATCCAGCCCTCCGGACACTTTGATCCAGCATGTGGCGCCCCCAATAAATTGCAACCCGCCCAGCTCTTCTGCCAACGAGGGTGGGAGTAAGGCTCTTATATGTACAAGCCCCCAACATACCCTGTTGGGCCTCACTCCCACCCTCTTGGGTGGAAGGGCTGTGCCCAGCCAGCAGCTTCTGGGCAGGGCTCCTGCTGCAGCCAGAACCTGCTTGCTCAGGACAGCAGGTAGGGAAGTGATGGGGCAGATGGCGTGGGGGGAGGGGGGATGCAGGAAGACAGTTGCAGCTGGGTGGGATCATAGTGTAGAGCCTGCCCCCAGAGGGAGCATGGAGCTCAGCTGGGCAGGGTGTGGGTGTGGGTATGAGGGTGGGGGGGTGTAAGGATCACCTGACATATTCTTATATCCCAACATACCCTATGCCCCTCTACAAAGCCACACCATCTCACAACCCCCCCACTCCCACTCACCGCGCGCAATATAAAAGAGTGACATTTTAGTTTTGAGTTACTACGCAATCCCTTCTATATACAGTACACAATCACAAGTCATGACAAATATTTTTTGGAATAAAATTAAAATATATTATTGTAGGTGTTTGACTTGTAGCTTATAACTTGGGATTTTTTCTGGTTGTAAGATGGCAACCCTCCCAAAAGGAATATTGGTGGGGGATGGAGGGGCAGCAAGGGGAGGGATTTCCAGTGGCAAAGGTCAGGGGTTAGGGGGCAGGACTTCTGGTCCCAAAGTGGCGACCCTGGGGGCGGGGCAGCTGTCAAGGGATGGAGCTACCTGTATGGTTCCTGACAGTTTGCCAAAACTTGTTAAGCAGCCCTCCACCTGAAATAATTGCCCACCCCTGTTCTAGCTTTATTAGCTTAGAAATCCAAATTGGGTTTCAGTTCTGCATTTGTTTTGCATACCATTTGTTTCAAAGGTTTCTTTAATGAAGCCAAACCTGTAAAAGCTAATTGCAAGCAGAATCCTGTTCTCAGATCCATAGATATCAGTTATAATCGGGTTCCCTATGGGAGCTGTTTGCATTCAGGGAGTGGAGAAGAAAAGGATTGGTATCTCTCTTCTGGTTAGACTACAGCATTTTACTGTAAACACGGCAAGATTTTTTCCTGTTAATCTACTGAACGTATGGATGCTTTTAAAATAGGCTGTTTAAAATGCAATGGGTTAATTAAGGATGTCAATATATATTATATATATATTATATATTGACCTTATATATATATATATATATATATTAAGGCTATGTTTATAGTAAACCATTTTTTAAAATGGGTTTGCTCTGAATTAAATTGTTTTCTTCTGTTCTCTACAGGCAGCCAGATAAGCTAGTGGTGGTTTGGACCAGAAGAAGCCGAAGGAAATCTTCTAAGGTTAGTTAATTCCTTAGTCAAGCCCTACTTCAGGAAGAAGTGTAGGTGGCTGTTTGTTTTTGGGGACAAAAGATGGTTATTTTAATTGATTGGATTTTTTTTTTGTGCGTGCTAAGTTTGGCCAGAAAGTGTGAAATAAGCACATCTTAATGTCAAGACTAATTTACAACAACACTTAAAGAAAAATTCTAGTTTCATTTTGACATTTACGCAGTAAAAAGTATCCAGTCAGCATTTGTAGAGTAGTTAACCATGATAAGAGTTAATCACTAGATCTAATTAGAAAGACAGGTTAATCACTCTTAGAAGCATCTTCAAGGTAATAAAAACTTGGTATAAAAAAGCTGCAATCTCCGCACCAAAAGGATGTGAAGCAGGAATGAGAGAGAGCTTTGCCACTAAAAAAATTGCAAATCAGGACAGATTCTTTCAGTCCTAGACCTTCAAGTGGAATCTGCTGACAAATTTTACAGTATTTCCCACAGTTACTTACATTTACAGTAAAACAACGGCAGGCATATCTAAACCATTTTAGAATGTCTCTATAGGGGTAAATTTATATCATTTCTAGTTTTAAAACCGTCCCCCTGGTCCTAGCAGCTGCTTAGAAATGCAAACAGGTGAGCAAGATCCAGCAGCAGAGAAATCACCACCCCATTCTTACTGCAGGAGGGCACAGGTAGGAAAGATGTTCATAGGGGGAGAAGTTCATATGTATGTTTACACCGTCACGGCAGCTTGTTTTGGCTGAAACAGACATTCCTGATCACACCCTATCCACCCACTCCCATTTCCATGCTCCAAATACAGAAATATGCTATGGAGACTCTATGATCATTCCAGGTGACCACTCACAAGTATGCTGGAGACTGTGTTGAGGAAGGAGCAGCCTCAGTGGCGTATTTACAGGTTTGTGGGGTGTCCCAGCCAGGGCATGCTCCTGCTACAGTATAGAACAAAGATTCTCAAGGGTGCTGGTGAGATCCTTTTTAGTGTGCAATGGGTGCCACACAATATTAACACGGTTAGGTGCGCAAGCATCTGCACACCATTTACAAGATAAATCTAGAGATTTCAAAAAGGGATTCATAGTGTCAAAAACATTGTGTCTTAGTGTGGTCTTCGTGAGTTCTTTGCAACAGGGGAATGGCTCTATTTTTATGCAGTCAAAAAATGAGTGAAAGGTGTAAGAGTTGACATTTTTTCCAAGGGGTGTCTTGAGTCTAAAAAGGTTGAGAACCAGTAGCGTAGATGTCTCCTTGTCCCACTCTCCTGAAATCTATACCTAGAGAATGGAAAACTTGAACAGTGGAGGAGTATGGAAGTGTCGTAGCCAACGGATTTCTGTGCTTCTGTTGTTTAATCACCTAGACCCCTCTGGGACAAGGGGGAGCAGTTCTCCTTCCTGTTAACAAGAGCAGCAAGGATTTTCTTCATGAGTTTCTTAGCCTCTACTTGTTGATTCCTTCTTCCCACAACTATTGACTATTTTTCTTTTGTTCAATCCTAGTTTATAGGACAGTTTGTCTCTGAAATCAATCTCAATAATTATTGGAATTAAACAGAGGGGACTAATACTTTCTGGATGTGTAACTCAAAATTTTGTTAACATCTATTGAAACAAAAAGAATACAACCATTGAACGCACTGGGGGAAGCGTTTCAAGCAATTTAGTCAAAAAATCCTGACTAATGACTTATATTAAAACATGTTAAAAGTTTCGAAACTACAAAATTGTACGACTTGCTAGTCTATGTAACATCATTTTTCTGACTGTTGCCCTTCCTTCTCTGTCCCACTCTTCTTACTGTGTGTTATGCATTTGTAAGGTCTTGTCTTTAAACCAAAGCATGAGCTTTTCTAGCTGTTATTTTGTGTTTATATAGCACATACTCCAAAGAATTGTGGATCTTGATTGGAATGTTAGATGTTACTGCAGTACAAAAATGAAGATGTCTTAAGTGCATGTTGCTTTAGTTTCTGCAGAGAAATGAGATAAAGGATACCGTAGAACAGTAAATCAAAAAATGTACCAGCATATTGTTAAACCCCAAATGGCTTTTTTAGAAGGGAGGATATTTATCCATGTACAACCAGCTTGCTTATTAGATTATGTTCAAGTGCTGATTTAGAGTACAGATAGATGGCATATATGGAATTCAGTGGGGCTCTGTGCGGACCTGTGTAATTGTATGTGACATTATGGGATTTGGGCGTTAGTTAATGATGATTACAGGTCTTTCAGATAACAACATTGTCTATTACCAGCTACGGAACTTAATTTTGGGGCTAAAATGACATCATCTGGACTGTATAAGACCTGTCTGCTTGTCCGTGCATCAGTATTTTGTCTGTTAGGCATTAGAGAAAAAGCCATTTGATACCAGCAAAAAATTGAATGGTTGATATTCTTAAGGCTGAGAACAGTCCTCTTGCTAATCAGTCAAGAAGAAGCTTCATGGTGTCCTACAAAGATATTTTTTTAAAAGTGCTCATATTTGTAAAGGTGCTACTATTTTTAAAAAGGTGGCCTCATATCCTGTACCTAGGGTAAGAGTTAATTTTAAAGTTAAGTAGCTGATACGATTCTGCTTCATTTGAGATGTTTGTCTTCAAGACACTAGATCAATAAACATTCTTAAACTCTTAGTCATTCTGCCAGTAAAACACATTATTATACGTGTTTTTTGTTTCATCTAATTGCCTTCTTGGAAATGAGTCAAATGAATATCTCTTTTTATATTTTAGACACTTTGCCCAAGAAATACCTAAGCATTAATCATATCCTGTATTTTTCAACTTATTTGGGGACAGGCAGTGAGGAAATTTCATTTTGGTTCCCATTGATAAACAGTTTAATGCCAGTGGCAGTAAGTGCAATAAAAAACAGAAAAAAGAAAAACATCAGCCTATTTCTCTTCCCAATCCTAAAAGTTGTGGTGTGCAAAAATTTAACTTCTGTATAAAGATGATTTAATGGTTACATAAAATGTGACTAGCCAATTAAATTAATCTGGTATTAAGATGCTGATACCATTTGCGTCGCATATATTCTTATTGATTAAACCGCAAATAGTACTTCAGGACAGAAAGTATGAGAGTCCTCTTTTGCACATTTAAAAAATATTATGGAGATATTACTATGTTGATTGTTGTTTATGGGGTGTGACTCTGGTTAAAATTGCATACATGTTAGGTTAAAACAGGTTTCAATAAATGTTGCAACAAAATTTCACTAGTTATACTGAAAGAATATTTGAACAGAGATGATCATCCAAAGCTTCCCATGATGCATCTCATTCTGTGCGAGATGCATTCTATAGTTATCAAGTCTAAAATTAGATAGGGCCCTATCATAGAATCTTCTCCCTCAGATTTAAGCCAAGTCTGAATTAACCTATACCAGGGGTGGGCAAAATATGGCCCTACATTTTATTTTTTAAATTAATATTCATCTGCCCTTGGCTTCCTGTCAAATATGACAGAAGCCAGCAGTAGCAGAACCTAGTGGCAGCAGTAGCAAGACTCACCAGCCCCGGCCCCGGCCTGAGAGCCTGGGGCTGTTCCCTCCAGTGGAGAGAGAAATTAAGGTAAGAACAGGTAGAAGATGAGAAGGATCTCCAGTGCAGCAAGTCAGCTGGGCCCAGCCAGCACTACGTAGTTCTGAGCTGGCAACTGCATGGTGCTCCTGCTGCATTGCACGGTCTTGGCCCTGCAGCTGGTACCACATGGTGTTGGAGCTGCGGGTGGGGAGCAGTGGGCCTGTGGGGAGTGCTGGGGACAGGCAGGGAGGGAAGAAAAGTGACCAGGAATAACGGTCACAAGCTGGCAGAGGGTAG
>NW_017729022.1:182145845-182147354 GCF_001723915.1 Gavialis gangeticus | reverse complement strand
AGTCAGCTGGGCCCAGCCAGCACTACGTAGTTCTGAGCTGGCAACTGCATGGTGCTCCTGCTGCATTGCACGGTCTTGGCCCTGCAGCTGGTACCACATGGTGTTGGAGCTGCGGGTGGGGAGCAGTGGGCCTGTGGGGAGTGCTGGGGACAGGCAGGGAGGGAAGAAAAGTGGCAGGGGTAAGGCAGCAAGGGCAGGCATGGGGAGGAAGTGGCAGTGGGTTGGAGTGCAGGGCCCTGGGGGTCTGGGCCAGCGGCAGCAGGAGCCAGCTGGGAACCGCAGGGCTGGGATGGCTCCTGCTGCGTTCTGTGGTTCGTGTTGCAGCCAGAAACAGCGTGCTTCCAGGAGGTGCCTGGTCCTGCTGCGCCATGCCACTTGGTTCCTGGCTGTAATGCCGGGATCACAGAATGCAGCAAGAGCCAGCCTGGTTCCCAGCTTGCTCTTGCTGCTACCTCTACTGTGACATGCCTGCAGCTCCTGCACCTGCAGCAGTGAAAGCCTCACATTGGAGCCTATTGCCTTCCCCGCCCCTTGCTGCGCAGGTTCCCAGACTCTGCTCGGAGTGGAGGGAGCCCTGTCCCCTGCTTCCCTGCGGATTTCAGTGCGGGGCTTCCCTGTGCAAGGGCAGGAGCTGCAGGCACATGGTGTGGAGCCCCTGTGATAGAGGCGGTGGGGTAGCCTGCACTCCTTGCCCCCATGTTTAGCACTGTCTGGAGCCGCACCCCACCAAGGGCCAGTGCCTGTGCCAGGCATGAGCTCCCTGAGCCCCCCACTCCTTCTACCTGCTCTACCTACTGCTGCTGCTGGCAGCAGGGCTGTGCACTGTGTGGGGGGGGCCCCTGCACCCCACAAACCTCACACCCACACCCTTCTCCCACAAACTTATACACACACGCAACATATTCTGTTTCCCCCCACACACACCCCACCATACACACATCTCACATCCCCCCACACAATACAAAGTGAGACTTTGGTTTTGAGTAATTACACAGTCCCTTCTGTATACAGTACACAAACACAAATCATGACAAATATTTTTTGTAATATAATTAAAATATGCTATAGTAGGTGTTTGCTTTTTAGTGTATGATTTGTTTTTTTTCTGGTTCTAAGATTTCATAGATTTCATAGACATTAGGGCTGGAAGGGACCTTGGAAGATCGAGTCCAGCCCCCCCACCCAAAGGGCAGGAAGTCAGCTGGGGTCATAGGATCCCAGCAAGATAAGCATCCAATTTGCTCTTGAAGGTGTTCAATGTAGGTGCTTCAACCATCTCTGATGGCAGGCTGTTCCAGACCTTGGGGGCTCGGACAGTAAAGAAATTCTTGCTTATGTCCAGCCTGAAATGGTCTTGTAATAGTTTATGACTGTTCGACCTCGTCATCCCTTGGGGCGCTCTGGTGAACAAAAGTTCCCCCAGATCCTGGTGGTCACCCCTGATAAACTTATAGGTGGCCATCAGATCACCCCTGAGCCTGTACTTTTCCAGGCTAAAGAGCCCTGTGG
>NW_017729022.1:182136378-182145000 GCF_001723915.1 Gavialis gangeticus | reverse complement strand
CTCACTGACAAGCCTCCTAAGCTTGTCAAAATCAGCTTTCCTGAAGTCAAGGACTTCCGTGTTGCTGACTGACTTGCCAGGTTTACTGCGGATGGTGAAGGTGATCAGCTCGTGGTCACTGTCACCCAGCTTCCCATTGATCACTAGGTTGGTAATCCCTCTCCCAGAAAGAGTATTTCTGGTGGGCAAGGGTTGGGACTTCTGGTGGCAAAGGTTAGGGGTTAGTGGGCCTGACTTCTAGTCCTTATATGGCGACTAGGGGGCAGGGCAACTGTAAAGGGGCATGGCTACCTATGCAGCCCACAACAGCTTACCAAAACTTGTTAAGCAGTCCTCTGCCCAAAGTAATTGCCCACCCCTGATCTATATAGACATGTCAGAAAGATTGTATATCTGTGTAACTGGGCAGTTTTAACTTGTGTGGCTGACTGAAATTTGTTACAGATGATGAAGCTCCACAGTTTTGCTAGATTTGGGAGAGAGTTAGATGAACCTCAGATATACTTAAGAACAAGTTGCCCTTTCTCTTTCTTTTTTTTTTTAAATCAGAAACATGTCTTGTAACTTTTCAAGCTCACCAGACAAATACATCTTGCATTCTTATAGGCAGAGCTGGTAACACCGCCTATCATTTGGTTGCTTAACATTTTCCAATATGAGACCACATTTTTAATTGCCTTTTAAAATGCATTTCAATTCCATTTTTAATTTCATTTTAATTAATTTTAAATTTATAATTATAAATATTTGGGTTGAAATTTTACTACTGGATATTTGCCTCCAGTTGAATTATTTTGTAAGTTGCAGGACAAATAGTTCAGCCATGTCCTATAATCGCAGGTAGGGAAAATATTGGATAGCCCAAGGTAAAAATTATGTATTTAGAACCATTTCGTTTGGAAGATCAAAAGCCTCCATGCCTTGGGGCAGAGAGTTGTAGTTTATACAGAGAGCATGTCCTGGTGTGAGGAAGGTGCCTTTTTTTGCTGTTCCTATGAAAATGCTCACAAATTTAGTCAAACTATCAGCCTCTGAAAAATTGCACTTTGGAGCTGTTCAGTTTGTTATAAGCTGCCAGAATAATTCCCCAAAGCTTACATTTGAACTGACGATGCTCACTGATTCTGTGTGGGGCTTGGACTGTGTGCATCATTCCCAGAAAGTGAATGAGCATGCTTCATGTTGGGGCTAAACTGGCTTTTTTTGTGTAATTGTTCTTCCCAGTTGCACCCAGAGGGTGCTGCAGAGGGAAGCACCAGGTCTCCCTGCAGCTCAGGGTCTGCTCCACCTTCCAGCAGCTCACCCCCCCAGCCTCAGGAGAGGTGGATAAGCTCCGCCAGAAAAAAAGATTGGGCTCCTTGCAGCTTCTGCCTTCAGCAGGCTCCTGCAGCCACCTAGGAATGGTGTGGGAAGGTGGCAGGAGGCACTGGAAGCCTAGGCATACTGCTAGACCACTGATTGGGAACCGTTGCACAGGGCTGTCCTTGGGGTGGGGCGAATCGGGGTGACTGCTATGGGCCCCGTGCTTTGGTGGGCCCTGCGGAGCTGGGCAGAGCAGTGGCTCTGCGTCCAGTCGCTATTTCCCACCCCCCCGCCCAGTCTGGGGCCCATGGGATCAGAGTGGGGGTGGGGCCCCGCATAGGCTGATTTGCCCTGGGCCCCACAGCCTACTCAAGTCAGCTCTGCTGCTGCACTGAGGTGTAGCCTAGAGTGGCGACACCTTAGTGCAATAGAAGCTGTGTAGCATGGATCCAAGGGAAACCTGCCCTGGAGTGGTGTAACTTTAAGCCACATTAGGAGCACTTAAACCCAGTTTCATGTGTTAATGTGCAAACATTCCAGGTGTTAAGAGCTCCAGAAGCCACCCAAAATGACTGTGTAACAAGGCCCTTAGATTCAAGGCACCCCTTGGAAAATGCCAGCTCTTATTTTTCAGTTGTCTTTTGACTACAGAAAAATTAATAGTTTTCTGTTGCAAAGGCCTTAGAAAGACCGCAGCTGGTTGAGGTGTTTCTGATGCTATTAGAAATCTCTGGGTTTATTGTGTGAATTATATAGAGATGTTCACTATTAGTATCTAATGGTGCTAATATTGTACAGCACTCTGTAATATCCTTAAAAGATTCTTGCAGGACCCTGGGTGAGCATCACTGATTTAGAGAATCAAGGGTCACAAGTTAGATGCTGCTATTCTAAGCTCATCAATTTTTCATTCAAAATATCTTTACTGAAGAGCTACTGATAAGACAAGTGATCCTGTCTTTTAGCTATCTTAATATATTTTCTTCATTTATGGATAAGCAGATTGATGTATTGAGTACCCTCATAACCTAAGCAGAAATTGGGTTGGATTGTAATCTCCAGCTTTCTTTGTATAATGTCAAGATGTGGGTAGATTTTTTTTTAATTTTTTTTTTTTAAAGTAGCAGATGTATGTTAAAACTCTGGGTAGGAAATGCTGGTCTGTTTTTAGGTCAGTCTTTTGGATCATTTTATGGCAGGGGCAGGCAGAATATGGCCCATGGGCTGGATCCTGCCCACCAGGCACTTTCATCTGTCCCATGGGCACTCATCAACGAATTGTACCCTGCCTAACCCTTCCTTAGACAGCCTTAGCTTTCATTCAGTCTTTGACTATAGAACAATAATAGAAACATAGAATGATTCTTGTGTTACAAAGACCTCAAAGATCACAACAGGTTAGGATGTGTTTGACTCTCTGGATTCCTATTTGAAATCTCTTCGTTTTTCTTCTGAATCCTGTGTAAGTGTTTGTGCACCTAACAATGCTAATATTGTGTGGCACCTCATGGCCACCTGAATGGGATTTCGTGGCACTCCCAGGGTGTTGCAGCATCTTGGTTGAGAATCATTGCCCAAGAGCAGGGGTGCTCAAACTCTGGTCCATGGGCCAAATGCAGCCCACAGCCCTGGCATCTGACCCACAGGACTCCCCATTGGTCAGGAAATTTTGGCAGCAGAACAGTGACAGTTAATATGGCCACCTTCCCTCATTGCCAAATTCCCAAATTCATAGCCCCTGGTGGATTAGAGCCAGGCCATAGCACCTTCCTCCCCACCTCCCCCAAGGCCAGGTTGGAGGCATGTCAAGTCTCCTTCCTCCTCCTTCCCCCTACAGGGCCAGACCAAGTGAGCTGGGTTCTTCCTGCAGGCTGGGTTGGGGGCAGGCTGCACCTTGTCCCCCTTCATGTGGCCAGATGGGGCCCTGTGGTGCTGGCCTCAGGTGCCAGCTCAGGACCATCAGCCAAATCCGGCCAGTAGATGGATCATGGAATTTCCATTTGGCTTGCTGGGCAAAATGGTTGAGCATCACTGCCCTAGAGTAATGAGAAATACACAGAAAGGGAAGGTACCAGTAAAAAGCAGTAGGGGAAGAAGAAATCTAGGTCATGGAAAATACAACATTGTTGGAAAATGGGGAGGTGAGAATTGCAGAGCAAAAGCATTCTATTGAAATCAGTTGCCAGTGGTTAAAGAGAAGCAGCTGGTCAGGATCCAGAACATGGGGGTAGGGAATGGTAGTGGAATTGCTGGCACGTCTACAACAGGTAGCAAAATCTTGCTCAGATGCCAAAGCAATGGCCTTGAGGTGTCAGATGTTTAAAATTGACCCAGTAGGTGCTGTATTCTTAAGCATGCAAAAATGAAAGGGCTCTTGGTCTGTAACATGCAATGTTGTCATAATACTCTTCAGGGTAATTAATTAATAGCCATCTTTGTGATGACTCCTATGTTTCCTGCCAATGCAGGAGTACACTTCTGAGGTTATCTTCATCTGTCATATTGCTTGTGTGATACAGCACTCTGTTCTCAAAACCAATGAGGATTTAATAACATCTACCTAATTGGGGAAAAACTTTTATATTAAATGCTCATTAGGGTAGCCGTTTTAATTTCTCATTGGCTGCTTTTGATAATATACTTTTGCTTGTTAGGTAGCAATAATATGTGTCTTTTTTTAAGATTCTGCATTCTTATGCTGTTTTATTCACTGAGATGATGGGGGCAGGTGGTTGGTAAAGACCTCTGTATTTGGATTTTAGATGCTGAATGCATATTTCAGTTGTTTATATAAAATGTATTTACAGGGTAAAGATGGAACTAGAATTGTAAACCTTAAGTTTTCAAAAATTGTGATTTCAGTGCCTCCCCATAACCATAAGAGTGGTTGAATTTTCATAGGAGTTAAAATAATAGATTCTTAGTTCCCTTTACTTGACTTCTGGTTTCTCTCAACTTTTAGGGTTCTCAAGTATCACATTTTCTAGCTTTAACTTGTAACCGTGAGGGCTATAAACTTCCCTTTTATAATGAAGACTGAGATTCTTACCTAGCTAGATACTAGAGGTACACCGATACATCAGTCCCATATTGGATTGGCACTGATATAAAGAAAATTGAAAGTATTGGCAGTTGGCTTTTTTTGGATGATGTGGCCGATAAATGCCCCATGCATGTGCACAGCTGCAGCATAGCATGCAGGTGGCAAGAAGCACAGCCTGGCAGCATGGAGAGCAGCTAGGTCCAGCTGGTAAGTCTGTTGTGAGGGAAGGAGTGGGGGCAGATTGAGGCCCCAGCGGTGAGGGAGGGAGTAGGGCTGGGACAAGGGCAGGCACTGCACAGCCAGGATGGGGCAGAGTGCGGGACAGGGCAACTAGTGGCTTGTCTGGGGGGCGTGGGGAGGGGATGGCAGCTCCTGCCACTGCGCACACCCTGGGAGGGCATGGGGGTGCACGCCCCTGGATCTGCGCAGGGTGAGGGTGGGCTGATGATGTGGGCTGGGGCCAGGGCAGTTTTCAGTGCAGGCTGGACCAGGCTGTGCTTGGGGCAGCGGCACTGGTAGGGGTGATGGTGAATTTTGGGGTGGCTGCAGCCCCAAGTAAGCCCCTCCCAGCACTGCTGCTGCCCTCTCCGAGCCCAGCCCAGCCCAACCCCCCACCGGGAAGAGCCTGGTGCCACACCCTGCAGTGGCAGCTGACCCTTGCCTTGCACAGATCCAGGGGCATGCATCCCCCATGCCCTCCTGGGATACATGCAGCAGCAGGAGCTGCCCTTGCCCCCACTCCACACACAGTCTCCAGATGGGCCACTCATGTCTTCATCCTGCCCCCACCCTGGCTTTGCAGTGCCTGCCCCTGCCCCAGCCCTGCTCCCTCTGTCACTATGAGGGCCTCGATCTGTCCCCCCCACCCCACACCTGTTTCCTCCCCATGCCTGTTCCCTCACCCCTTCCCCCACAACAGACTTACCAGCTGGAAACTGGGTCTTTCAAGAAAAACACTAAATATCTTTTGGCTAATATAGACAGTGAGCTAGATCCTACCAACACCTTCATCTCCCCACTTTCTCCTTAAGTCTTTTTCCTACCCTTCCATCCTTCTCTCTGTCCCTTGATTTTTTTTCATTCTGTTTACTACTAGTGACAGCTGCTGGGACTCCACAGTTGTCAGCAAACTGAACAGAAACAGGAAAGCTAAAGAGGCCACCTGTAATGCAGGCAGAAAAGCAACTTCTCATGTCCTAAAGCTGCAACACTAGTTCCTATTCATAGCCCAGCTGGATATGTAAGGATCTGCGTGGACTGCACAAATGAATGATGATGCTGCCAATTGTCATTGGAATGCTAGATGCTTAAATTCAGGGCAGTGGAGAATAATTTCTGTCATCATACTAGAGGGGTCTACAGAAATTTAATTCACTCTTAACTGCATCCTATCTTCAGATATGTGGCTGTAATCTGGGTAGTCATACTTGGGTGTAACAACCCGCAGAAGCAGTATACATGTACGCTAGTATCATATTTACTTGAATAGAAGATGACCCTGATTATAAGATGACACTCCAATATTTAGATCCTATGTGTGGAAAACTGATAAATGTGTTATGATATTTCAAATATAGAATCTAATTATTGGAGAATTGCCTTGAAATTTGTCCCTTTCCCATTGCTGCAGCAGGGAAAGTAAATTGGGGGGGGGGTCAGGTAGACCCTTTGCCTCTATAAATTCTTCTTCCTGCAGCCCCTTTCCCCTTTCCTTACTGTTAGACCGTGCTTTCCTTGAACACATGGAAGTGAGGAACAAATTTGAAAATAATAAACTTGAAATTAAACATGGCTGTAGCGATTAGCGCACAATACCCATACACTTAATTAATCTGGAATTGATGAATGTTACCTTTTTTGAAACTGCTGCAAGTTTTAGCACAGGTCATCCAGTTCACAGGTGCAGTTTTAAGCAGCACTTTGGCACCTACTTATCTGTAGTACAAACTATGCATATTAGTCCAAGGACAAAGGCTCGTGATTTGCCACATATTTCTGGGGTTGTCAACCAGAGGTATGTGTACCCCTGGGGTACTTGGGACAGCCCCAGGGGATATGTGCGGCTGCGCAGGGAAGCGGCGTGTGGTGGCAGCATGGAGTGGTGAATGGCGGCAGTGACCACCATGTGCGAGCTCCCTGCCCCCCCCGCTGCCACCATTCACCACTCTGTGCTGCACCCGTGTGCCACTTCCACACCCCCCCACCGCCACCATTCACCACTCCTCATTGCCAGCTTCGCATCCAGTCAGCCATCAGCACAGCTTGCTGGCTGGCCGTCAGCCCTTCTCCCCACTCCCCAGGCTGGAAGGGGGTACACTACAAAAAGGGTATGCACCAGAAGGGGTGCACTCCTTTAAAAAGGTCAAAAATGCCAGATATAGTTCATTGAGCTAGTCCTCATCAGAGTCAACAGCATTTCATGCCATGGTGATCTCACAGCTCAGCATTGTTTAGTTTTTGTGTGCACTCCAGATAGCCCCCACAAAGGATCTGTATCAGGGATTGGCAACCTCTGGCATGCATGTCAATTAGTGGTGCACAGAGATATTTTCCCCAGCATGCCAGGAAGCATGCAAAGAAATTGCATAAAATTCTATTTTATGTTGCTACTGTGGACTCTCCTGAGCAGTCACAGGTCCCAACGCTGCAGCAGGCACTGGGGACGGAGTCAGGAGAACACAGACGGGGATGCAATCTGTTCCATTGACCGTGGCCCCTGGAGGGGAGCTGCGGGTGGGGGGCGGTCAGGGCCAAGGCTTGGGCAGGCACTGCTCAGGGCAGCTGCGTTTGAGGCATCCAGCGGGAGGGTGAGCCCTGGGTCCAGCCGGGGTTAGGGGCAGATGGACACCTTGTCCCATCCTGGTGTGGGCAGAATTGGGGTGCTGGGCGCTTGGAGCTGGGTCCAGGCAGCATGGATTGAAGCAGGCATGGGGGAAGGCACCATGGCACCCGGCTGTGCCCTTATGAAGGCAGGCTCTGGGTGGAAGTGGGGGCCTCTCCAGGCCTCCATAGGCTTGGGGCATGGTGGGTGGGTGTGCTTCATGGCACTTGAGGTGGAGCCTGACCCAGCTCGCACAGCTCTGCAGGGATAGGGTGCAGCCGCCCTGCCTACAAGAGGGCACTGCCAGGCTGGGACATGACACCAGGCTTGGGGGGGGTTTCTGGCTCTGGACTCGGCCTCCCTGTGCATTGGGCACAGCATGAGCAAGGTGAAGTCACCCCCAGTGCAAGGGCCTGGCTGTAGGAGCTCCCAGGAACAACCACCACAGCTGCTCTGGCCTGCTTGGGGCCCAGCCTTGTCCACCTGCAGCTCCCCTCAAGGGGCTGGAGTTGGCACAGGTGCTGTGCAGAGTCGCTGCACTGCAGGCTTCTGGTCGGCTCAGCCCCAACTGCCACCTGCACTGGATGTTCCCAGAGCCCGGGGGGCTCCCATTGTGGCCCAGGGGACTCTGCCCTGTGCATGCTGTGTCCAGTGCATACAGAGGCCAAACTAGAAGCCCCCTGAGCCTGGTGTCCTGCCCTGGCCAGGCGGTGTCCTCTCATGGGCAGGGCGGCTGCGCCCCATCCCCACGAAGCTGCATGGGCTGTGCTGGGGCAGGCCCCACCTTGGGTGCCACTGGATGCCTCTGCCCACCTGCTGCAGTCTGAGTCTGAAGAGCCCTGGGGCAGCCCCTGTTCTCCTCTGGCTGTCGCCTTCCCAAGGGCCCAGCTGCTTCAGCCTGCCCATAGCACCTCCTCCCGTGCCTGCTTCTCCCTGTGCCACCCAACCCCAGCGGCAGGCGCCCCAGTGCTGGCCCTGCCCACATGGGATGAGGCATCTGTCTGCCTGAGCCCTGGCTGGCCCCTCCCTCCCAGCCCTTGGCCCAGGCTCCTCCTGCTCCAGGTCCCTCAGGGAGGCCTGAGCACCCCGGCCCTAGCAGCTGCTGCTGAGGTGTTGCTGCCTCCCTATGCCGGACACTGCCCCGGACCAGCAGGCCCAAGCCACAGCTGGTAGTGGTGGGTGGTGTGGGCAGCAAGGGACACATCCTCTTTCTTTTTTCCTTTCTCTTTTTGTCTCCTCTTTTTCTCTTTCTCTCTTTTCTTTTTTTCTCTCTTTTTTCTCTCTTTTTTTCTCTCACCCCTATTTTTGTCTCCTTTTGCTTTTTTTCTTTCTTTTCTTTTTTCTTTACCTCTTTCTCTTTCTTCTCTCCTCTCCTTTTTCACTTTTTTCTTTTTCTCTTTTTTTACTCTTTTCCTTTCTTTATCTCTCCTCTTTTTCTCTTCTTTTTTTCTCTCTC
>NW_017729022.1:182114184-182131378 GCF_001723915.1 Gavialis gangeticus | reverse complement strand
TCTCCTCTCCTTTTTCACTTTTTTCTTTTTCTCTTTTTTTACTCTTTTCCTTTCTTTATCTCTCCTCTTTTTCTCTTCTTTTTTTCTCTCTCTTATTGCAACATAATTAACAAAAAAAATACACAAAAACAAAGGTAGTAGCTGAAGTTTTATTTAAAGTCATCAGGTTTCGAATTTTTAGAAAACCCAGTATTGACCCTTAAAAAAAAAAAAAAGCAATGTTTATGATTAACTATATTAATATGCAGTATGTCCTGCCATATATCCCCTGGTCTGGTTTTCTTTCGGTGGCATGCCAGCACTCTGGCACCTTACAAGGTACATATTGTGGGGGGTTTTGGCAATGCGGCCAAAAACGTTGCCTATCCCTAATCTATGTGCTAGTTAGCCCCCTACTCATGACTGGAACTTGGTGTTCGTGTCATGAGTCCTATGATGCTCAAAAAATGCATATGCAGAGGCCAGGGCAACTTGGTCCAGTTCCGCCTCATGGAGGGTGGGGCCACACTAATCATATATGCCAGGCTCAGAGAGGGGGTTGTCAGAGGGATTCTGGGTGAACTGGTTGGGGACGTTTGCCAGGCATTTACGGTTGGTGAAGAAATGGGAATAATTGATAATAGGGAAGAAAGGTGTAGCTCAGCTGTGGGAGTGAAGAAGTTGTCAAAACGTATGCAGTTTACCTTGACTTGAAAGAGTCGGTGACCAAGACTGTGCTTAATAGGTCCCACCATACATCTTTTTCAGATGCGCTACACTAATCTATCCTTGTGGTAGGTTCCCATCTGCATGTTTGCCCAATGTAGGCCATGTGTTTTGTAGTCATGCTCAGTGTCAGCTGCATTTAATCTACTTCATAGTTGGTTTCCATTGCTGAGCACATGGTACTATTTGGCAGCAGTTTGATTATAGACAGTGTATTTAGTGAGATTTTCTTATGTGATTATAAGGTGGCAGGCTCTTTCCCCCATGCCAATTGGGGGGGAAAAAGTTTTGTCATGTATTTGAGTAAATACAGATAGTCCTGGATGGTAGTGCTGGGTGTTGAAAAGAATACTTAAATCAGTGATCTGCTCAGTACATTTAATTCCCATTAGCAATGCCTATATTGTAAATTTTTCTCAAAATGGAAATAACAGATCTTTAAGAATGGCCGTGCTGTTCAGCAATTGCTCTTATTAGCATCTGTCCCTCACTTTCATTTCCAGTTACCTAAAGTTTTCCTCCTCACTGACCAGATTCTGACGCTTATGTTTCACAGTATTCCCTGTTTCAATGCCAGATATGTGGCTACCCATGTATTGGAATGTTTATTCAAGTTTTTAGAGATGGGGTCTGTGTGCACAAGAAATAGTTGTTCCAGGACAGTGCCACAGTAGACACTTAGGAATAAGTGACCCTGCTCCACAGAGTAGATTAAAATAATCTGGACTAAAGCATTTTTATCCAGAATAAGACTGTTTGTACATTGTTATTGAGGAATAATTGTTGTATTTTAAATTTGCACCTGTTCACAGTCCAAATTTTTGTTTAAATGCAGACAAGATCCAAGTCTTTTACTGGGTTTCTAACGAGTAGCCACTTCTAACAATTTCCACTATCTGGATATGTTAAGAAATCTCTGTTCCCTGTTTTTATGGACTTGATCCTTCAAGATGCTGAGCTTTCTGGTCTTCAGCTAAGCAATGTGCTTAAATACTTTGTGGGTTCAGGGCCAGAGAATTGTGTGGGACTGAGTCTTGTCTGAGTGCATAACTTCCATTAGTATTGCAAATTTACTTCCTTCTGTTCTTAATTGTGCCTTGTATATTGTGTTTAATAGAATCATAGTTTTACGAACGCTGTCTTTTTGGAGCTAATGAGCAGTACGTATACATATGCATCGTAACACCAGCCCTTTTATAATGGAGTGTGACAACTTGTTTCTTATCTTCCTTCAGACTCATAGTTGGCAACCTGGAATCAAAAATCCATACCGGGGTGTGGTTGTATGGCCTGTTCCAGAAAACATTGAAATCACTGTGACGCTTTTTAAGGTGAGTTTTTAATGTTTCATTTTAAAATCTGAAGACTTACAAAAATTAGCCCTTTCTTTCAGACTGTCTTTACCTATGGCCTGCAGTTCTTGTTCAGTTGATATCCACATAACTACTAGCTCACAGGTTAGGGGTGGGGGAAGAGGCTGTAAAACTGAGAAAATTATGGCCCCTGCAAATGTTTACCCTTGTGTTTAGCTAAAGCACTCAAATATTCCTTTTGAATTCATTGGGGCCAGTCATTTACATAAAGTTAAGTGCACACAAAATGCTTGCTGGATTGGGGCCTGTTAATTTTGCATGCACTGTAATAAATTGAAGCCTTTTTCCCCTAAGCTATAGAAGTCGAAATATAGCCATGCCTTGATTGAGTTGTGTGCTGTTGTAGTATAGTTGTCATATTAGGGTGACATCACATTCAGTTTAATGCTTACTAAGTAGTTAAAGTGCAAGTGTTGGTTTCAGGTAAGGGTTATTTCCTAACAGGTACTAATTTTGATTGATAATTACATTCCAATGATTTTCAGCTGCTGCAAGTAAATGTGTGACACCACCCTAACAGGTACAAACTTTAAGACATCATAGCAATCTAATGATTTGCAACGGTTAGGAGTGAACATGTGATCGGGCCCTTACATTCACTTGGAGACAAAATCCAGCTCTGGATTTTACCGTATGTCAAGTATGTTACAGAAATGTTATGGTGTTTAAATAATTGCTACCTTTTAGAATTTCTGGGGCACATGATTTATGAGGAGAGGCTAAGGGAGCTGAGCTTATTTAGTCTGCAGAAGAGAAGACTGGGGGTGGGAAGGATTTGATAGCAGCCTTTAACTACCTGAAGGGTGGTTATAAAGAGGATGGAGCTAGACTCTTCTCAGTGATGACAGATGAAGGAGCAATGGTCTCAAGTTGCAGCAAGGGAAGTTTAGGTTGGATGTTAGGAAAAACTTTCTCACTAGGAGGGTGATGAAGCACTGCAACAGGTTACCTAGAGAGGAGGTGGAATCTCCATCCTGGAATGATCTAGTTAGATAGTCCTGCTTTGAGCAGGGGTTTGGACTTGATGACTTCCTGAGGTCCCTTACAACCTGAATTTTCTATCTAGAGCCACTCCTTACTGCAAAAGGCGTAACTTTGCTACAATATATGATAAGAGCTCATATAACACTTGTTATCTTGCTTGAAGGCATAGATGTTGGAGTTTCAAGTGCATTTAACATGTGCTAAGTGCCCCATATGACGTGGCCCTAATATATTACTAAGCCCTGCCTTTTTTTGTTCCTGTGAGATTGTCTTGAAGGGAAGTATCTTCTTGTTGCCTGTTTTATTTACAGGGCATGTAGACACCTTTCCCATAAAGGGGGTTGGAGAGAAGCGGGGAGCAAAAGGAGCCCAGCAAATCTGTTCACCCCTCTCCCCCACTCGTGAAAAATGAGCCTGCTTCTACCTGTGTCCCCTGTACCTCTGCAGTATCTGACCTGGGTAGGAGGAGGGGGAGTGGGTGTATAATTCATTTCTGGGCTTGGGAATGGGCACAGAGGTAATTTATTGTAATATTTGGGTTTAGGGAAAAGCTGGAAATTTCCCAATATTCGGCATCATAGTACATGAAAATTTGTAATTTGCTCTCAGCTTAGTCCTCCAGAAAGACCTTGGACAGCAGGGGCAGAAATCGCAGCGTTTGATAAGTTTCACAGAGTTGGCACCGCTGTCCCTGACGCACTCTGGGCTATGAACGCCAGGAAATTCCAGAAAGAAATAACTTCCCCAAGGACTGTGTGGTTATAGAAAAATGAGAGAAACAAGTGTCACAGCAGTAATCCTTTTTGACAGTTAAGGAGCAGATTAATTGATAAGGCAGTTGTGTTTATATCCTCAGCTGGAAGGCTGGAAGCTACAACTATTAAAGTGCTAAGGGTCAGAGTAACTTTGGATGTCTTCACAATTCCAGAGCAGTGGTGAAAGATTCCTTTGAAGGAATCAAATGTGAAGGCGTGTCTCTGATGTAGATTTAGCACTTAGGAACAAGTACATTTAGTGGCCTTGTCTCCTAACAATCAATGACTGGTTTAATTGATTTGAAACATCAAACTTACAGGCAAGCTGCTGGCTTTTTATCCATGCTGGCAAAGTATACTGATGGAGCACATTGCTCTGACAGAGTGTTCTAAGAATCAAAGATAATGAATTTGCACAGTGGTGCTGTTTGTTAAGCAACAATCTGAAATAGTAGTGCAGGAAGAGTAGACTCCAAAATAGACAGCTGTGTGTTTGGGGAAATGATATGGACTCTAGTGGCTCTGAATTTGTAAGTGGCTGTTGAAATGTGTTGCTGGTAGGATTAGGAGATAAATCTAGGCTTTGAGTCCTGATGAGAATGTTAAGAATATCCTCTTCAGTAGTCACCAGTACATACTTGAGAACTAACCAGTAAAGCACATGTCAGTTGACAGGATATACTGTGTTATCTAAACATCCCTATTTTGTACTATTAACTTATTTCTAGTACTGTCTTCATATTTCACACATGCGCAGCACTAAGTACTGGAGAGGTTATATTCCAGACAGACAACTCTCACTTTCAAAAATAATCCATTCAATTAATTTTGAATTAATATAAAACTTTACAGTGCCCTGAATCATTTAAGAAAAACCTTGAACACTGAAATATAAATTTACTCCGTCTTTCTCAGCTGTTTCCAGTTCTTGTCCAACTAGCTAGTTTAAAGCGTTAATTCATAAAAAGTTGTTACTGTTCTAAAAGTTTCACTTCTTACTCTTTAATATACTCTACAATTCTATCTTGGTTATGTCTTGAAATTCTGAACCAGAATTGGAAAATAGAAGCATTGTAAAGTAATAAACTATTGTGTGATTTGTAATCTATATATATAAAATGAAGTGTGTGTGTGTATGTATGTATGTTCACTTATAACTTGAGCATGGCTGGTCCTATCTCCTCTAAACCTTCCAAAATCACTGAATACCACCCAAGGAAAATTATAGATGGGTTATTTTTCCCTTGACCCCTTTTTGGGGGCATCCATCGACTGGGATTACTTTGCTTCTCAGATAACAAATTGGTACCACTCCATTTTGGATGCAGTGAATTCAGTTCAATTGTCATTATTATGTTGACGCTTGCCTTTTTCTTCGCTCCACATTAAATATTAAATGTTAAATATGTTGTACTGTGTTCTTTAAAAATAAACAATATTTTTCATCTAAATGTGTTGTACTAAGTTCTTTGACAATAAACAAACACTGCAATTACAGAAATAACAACCTGAGTAAAGAAAGGGTACTTCAAGTTGTTTCTTATAACTCACCACAAATGTAGGAAATGCCACTTAGGTTTCTATTGTGTTTCTGGGTTGCACTCCAGAAATTTGTTTTTAGAAGCACTATGTAAAATACAGGTTTAACTTGAGAGGGGCAGTGTGAAAGAGAGCTATTTAAAACAAGAAATGTTCAGTGTTAGATAAACCAATAGCTTTCAGCAAGTCTGCATGAATGTACAGGCAACCTCCACTTAATGCGGTTTTGCTTAGCGCTATTTCTCTATAACACTCATTTTAAATTGATACCTGATTTCACTTAGCACTTAGCAAGTTTTGTTATAATGCTTGAGGTTGCCATCTTAGGTCATTAAAAACAACTGCAGTCTCCATCTTGGGTTGTCAAATATTTTGGTTTCACTTAACACTTGTTTTTTCAGGAACCAATTAAGAGCGCTAAGCGGGGGTTGTCTGTACGGTGAGGATTTACTATTGTGTAACCATCTTCAGGTTCAGGTGGGGAAAAAATTCCCATGCTTTCAGGTGAGACAGCAACTTCACATCATGTTCCACCTGCAGAACATTGAAGTAGCACTTCCACTGCTTTTAGGTATCTAAGTCACCAAGTGCAACCATATTCTACCTTCCTTAACAGCCACAAAAATGCCTAGGTTTGTTATGCATCTCCATTTTGGCTGGTGAAGATTCCCTGATGAGGAACTTGAGCTACTTTTAATGTTTAGGAGCAATCCAAAATGATGTCCTGAATGCAGCTGAGATGCAGATACAGCTTGATTCAGCTATGGCCTGATGGTCCGGTTCCATTTGGGAAGCACATAAACCCTGTCTAAGTCTTTATTTCTATACATGGAGACAAACAATGTGCCTCCTCATAGCTCTATACAATTGCTTGACAGAGGAGTAGGAGAAGGAGGAAACATCCATGTTTTCTCTGGTAGGCTAGTGGTTAAGTAACTTGCCTAGGAAGTGCTCCTGTTGCATCCACAGTTTATTACTTCTTACGATTTGTTCAGTGGCATCCACTGGACTGAAGAACTTTAAGAGAATAAACAAACTCATAAGAGGAGATTTTCAAAGTAATAAAGGGAGTGTGGATTAAACACTTGATTTTTTTTATTTGGAAATAATCCCAACTGACAATCTAGACTACAGACCCCCAGATCCAATGTCAACTTTCTCAGTCAAAACCTAAATAAAGAGATGAACTTTACACCTTGATCCAAGTGTATTACACATGTCATTAATCAGCAAATACTTTTATTGCCTTTGACTCTTCACTGCCTCAGCAATTATACACCGCATACTAAATCTGCTGGTTTAGAATGTCTAGCCACTTTACAACTCTGTACTGATGTGGTTACCATGTGCCAAGTTTTTATCTCTCTTCCTACTATATCACGGCATCGGAATTTCTTAACACCCCTACCCCAAGCTAGTGTAGGCAGTGGGTGTCTATACATGTGCTCCAGGGTGGGGCATTTAATTAGAGCTGCTGTAATTAAAGCACTCTCAGCATCATGTGCATTCATCAACCTGTGCTTCATAATGGCAGTAGGGGCGCTTTAACTAAAGCTTGTTTGACCTTCAGTTAAAGCAACCCTGCTGCCATTTTGAAATGCAGGGATGCTAAATACACATGACACAGGCTGGTGGAGCATGCTAATTAATGCACTCCAGCAGCATGTTGGAGCAGAGCTCTGTCACATGTATAGGTGCCCCATGTTACTAACTGCATATCTTAGACTGCATCAACATATACCGGCTATGTACCATGTAACTACCAAGCACAAGTTCCTATATGCCTGTCCAGCTGTACAAGGTCATGTGAATAACTAAGATTCTGAATGTTCACTACTAAAGTTTTAAAACTGATTTTGCTTACCACACCCTTAACTAGTGTTTTCTGTCCAGCCCAGAGGATGTCACCATTTAAGTCCTTTTACTGCAGTTGAGTCTGCTGGAATATACAGAGGTTCTCCTACACTATAGTAGTAAGTGATGTGCGGAAGTATGGGTTGTGAGTTGTCTTTGAACTGAAATGAACTAGACTGGGTACAGTTTTAGACCTCACAATTCATCTTTTAAAATTAGGATGTCAGTGTAAATTTGAAGCCCGTTAGGAACTTTCAGTCAGGAAATGTGGCAGGAGAAGTCTCATATAAGTTTATGAAAAAAGCAGCAGGACAAGTGTCCATTGAGGAAACCTATAGCACTGAAGTAAAAAACATGCTAATTAGTTAAAAAAAAAAATAGAGGGGCATGGGGTTGCCTTCCCTCAGATTCCTTTGTCTTTTCCACTGCACAAACTAGGCATGAGGATTTTCCTATTTTATTAGACAATCAAGTCCCAGATGTGCACCTAGCTCAGTTGGTGTGCTTCAAGACTTGCCCTACAGGTGACACTATGGTCTTAGATCAGGGCTGTCCAATTTAGAAGTGGCCAGGGGCTGCATGCCTCTCGGGGGCCCCACCCACAGAGGCTATGAGTCCCAGGGGCCGCATATCTCCATACTGTTCCGTGCAGCCCCCCACTGCTGCACTGTACACCTGTGCATCCCCTGTTGTTGCTTCCCACAGCTGCTCTCCATGCCTCCCCACTGCACTCAGGCACCCCTCTGTTGCTGCTCCCCATACCCCCCTGCTTCCATAGCTGCCCAGGTATCCCCCCCACACTGAACTCTGCACCCCTCCACAGCTGCACCCTGCACCTCCCCACTGCACCATGCATCTCTCCTTGCTGTTCTCTGTGCCTCCCCACTGGTCTCTATGCCCCCCACGAGCCACTGCAGCCTGGGCTTTTGCAGCATTGTGTGCTCAAGCACTCTCCCCACTCCCTTGTTGTACTGAGTACTTAGATGCCACAACTCGCCCTTCGCTTTCTGTCTGCTAGCTCACCTGCTGTACCATGCCACTCAGGCACCCTGGGCTGTGGGTTCCCCAGCTCTGAAGACTGCTGTACTGCTCCACTTCTTGAGGTAGGGGCAGGGAGAAGGAGCCTTGAGCCCTCAACTGCTGCTTCAGCTGGAGTAATGGGGGGAGCAGCAGCTGGCTGGAAGCCCGGAGCTACAATTTAACCCCTTGTGATCTGCCAGTTGGATAGCGTTGGTTTGAGATAAATAGCCTCTGGCCTGTAATTTAGAGGCCCCTTAGCAGGCCCCCTCTGGACTGTAATTTAGAGGCCCCTTAGCAGGCCCCCTCTGAGCATGTGACAGTACTGTAATCCACCATTTAAATTAGTTTAACTTCTCTTGACTTGTATTCCTCCCACTCCTGACTCCTCAGAGTGGAAAGGAGGATGCTAAGATCTTATTTTAATTATAAACCATATAATTTGACACCATTTTGTTACGCTGATAAGTAGTTCTTCAGAGAATTATGACAGCTGTACCATCAAGCTACAGCCCTGTCTCCACCCTGACCTCCCCCCCAATCAACATTCTGTTAATAGTGAGAAAGGTAGGAATGTAGGGGGACAAGCTTTCATAGGATTTCCCTTTCTCCTCTCATTCATTTAATTTTGAATAAGGATTGACTGTAAGAAGAAAACTGACACTTTAAGAGGCTGGTAGTGGAATTAATTTACAGGATTGTTGCTCTTTGGCAGCCCAGACTTCCTGTGCTCCTGGATTCCTGCGCATTGAGCTCACAGGGTCCATGGTGGCCTTGGAGTCCAGGGAACTAGAACCAGTCCCTTTTTTTTTTTTTTAATTCCATTTTGGTCAGTCTTAAATGGACTTTTCAGTGATTTCAGTCAGGAAAAATACTGTCTTGCAGAAATGTGAAATATGCCATGGTAAAAATTCTTGTTCGTATTAATATTTGTATCCTGCAATCAGATCACTTTGCAACTTTCTTTTTATAAGCTAAGCGTATTATGCTTTTAAAATCTTTTAGTGTCAGGTTTTTCCTCCAGCCCTCAAATCAATTTTTGGCTTTTCTTCAACTTTCTAGTGTCCTTTTTAAAATGTTGACATCAAAACTAGACAGAGTGTTCCAATATTGTTTGCTGTGTACATTGGTAAAATCAGCTTCTTACTTCTCCTCACTGCAAGAAATGTTCCTAGCTCTTCGTTATGGAGGTTGAAACCACATAGCATCATATATCTTCCCGGTTGCTGCTTGGAGATAGGTCCTATGTGGAGGGAACTAGCAGCAGAATGTTCAACTGGCCTGTAGCTCAAAGTGCTTTTAAAGGTAGCCTTTCTTTCCCGACATATGGTGTTCCAAGCATAAGCACCAACTTCTATTTTTGCCAGGGGGCGCTAAGATGATGCCCACCCCCCCCACACACACACACTTGCTCCCTGCAGCACAGCTGGAGTGGAGCCAGGGCAGGTGGGGGGAGGTGTATGTGGGCTTCACTTGGGGCTCTCCACCCTGCTGACTTCCCTTCAGGAGCCCCATACCAGCTGTGCCACTATGATGAGGTGCCCCCTGCCCACCCAGCAGCAGTGGAGGACACAACTCCATGCCACTGCCCCTGCAGCTCCTGGGGGGGAAAGCAGCAGGGTGGGGAGTTCATGCACTGCCCTAGCTGGGAAGCACCCCCAACCCCAACCTATGCCCTTTTCCCCTTCCTCACCACGGAGGCCTTAATCTGCCCTCCCCACCCCCCCAACCTGCAGACAGCTGAGGCAGCTGCTCTCCATTGCTGTCTGGGGCTGTATTCCTGGTCGTGCTTATGTGCGCATATGCACACATGCACGTGGCGCTTCTGTTTCACACCGCCCTTTGCAGGCTAAAACTCTCCCAGCCTGCAAGGGGAGAGTTTTCCTACATTTTTCCACAGTGAATGGAAAACACAGATTCCTGCACAATACTGGGAACCTGAGACAAATGCTGTTCCAGAGTTGTACAGTCTGGGACTGGAACTTGATATTCCCATTTTGGGACTGTCCTGCCCAATTAGGGATGGGTAGTCATCCTACCCTCTTCCTGAGTGGGGCCAGAGCCCTCAGACCCCTGCGTACTTGGCACCTGTGGATAGTAAGATGCTATAGGAAAATCTGTGGTTGTAATCTAACATAGGACTAACATAGTTAAGGTGTGCTAGCTCCTCTAGCCAACAGCATCCCAAGGAATGATGCAACTAGTATAACATCTGAATACATTTGAGTCCTCAGCTTGAATGTTTACAGCTAGATTCAATGAAAGCAACCTTTGGCAGAAATCCAAAATACTTAAAATGCCTTCCTCCAGAACCTTACAAGATGCCCTAATTGTTCTGCCAGTGCACCCCTAGAGAGCTTTAATTTCCCCTTTTTAGCTTAGTCCTAAAATACTATGCATGTGAAACACAGGGAGCAACTAATGCCAGGGACAGAGTGCAAAGAGAGAGGGACTGTGCAAAGCTAGGATGTAAAGTACAGCAAGAAGCATCATGTACACCATCAATGAAATTTAAAGTACCTACAACAGTGGTGCCTAACCTTTTTGCCTGACAGGCTGATCTGGCCCCAGGGACAGGAATGGCAGGTACCATTCAGCCATGCGGAGGGAGGGGTGCCCGGGGGGGGAGGGACACAGGCTGGCCCTACTATGGCCCTGAAGGGGAATGGAGCTTGACCTGGCCCCAAGGGTAGTAGGGAGTGTGGCCCAGCTTCAACCCAGCCCCAAGGGGGCATGGCCTGGCCCTAACCTGGCCCCATTAGGGCGAAGGGAGTGTGACTTGGCCCTGATCCAGAAGTGGTGGGGAGGTGACATGGATTGGTCCAGCGGGGGAAAGAAGCATGCATGGGGCTTAGGGCATAGGAATTTGGCAGGGGGAAGGTGGCCATATTAATGGCTACCACTCCCCTTCTGACAAATTTCCAGACCTATGGGGATTCCCATGGGCCAGATGAGATGGCTCCATGGGCAACATTTGCCCCATGGGCAGAGGTTGAGTACCCCTGACCTACAACATTACCATTCAAACCAAGCTATTTATCGGGACCTTGAATGATAGTTTTACAGAGATCTTCCATTCAGTCTATTACTATTAATTAACAATATTCTCTGGTGGAGATTTAGGTTTGCCTTTCACAGCTTTATCTTCACTGGTAAAAAGATGGCTTCTCATTAGCTAATAAAGGCTCGATAGTCTCTCTGTGGGTGCAAACAGATGTTGCCCTTGTGCTTAATTTTTTTATGGCCGCACAACTTGCAAGCAAGCAGACATTCTAGCCCTTTGTTGTGTTCTAGGTGTCCAAGAACGTTTCTGTGACCAAAGCTAGTCATAGTTTGTGATGCCTTATAGACATCTGTTTGTATATTGCATGTTTGCATGCCCTGGGAATCCCCTTGCAGGGGCCCACCGGTGGGGAGGAGCCACCAGCACACGAAGGAGAAGCAGTCATGATGGCAGCTGCTCACTCTTCCTCCTGCCGCTGATTGGATGAGAGGGCTGCCTGTCATGCAGCCCCGCTTTTCTCTGCCCATCAGCAGTGAAAGTTAGGGCTGCCTGAAGAACAGCCCTTTTGACCAGTCAGCACCGAGGGGCAGGACTGCCACTGGGGCCCCTCAGCCAATCAGTGTTGGGGGTCTCGCCATGGAAAAAGGCCAAGTTTTGTGTGTTTTTATCAGGGATTTTTTTTATCATGGAAGAGTAGGATCCCTGGAATAAAAATCATAAAATCAGGTCTTGAAAAGTGTACTTATTACTTTCCATTGTGAATTTCTGCCATTCCCAAGTTTGTGGGAGACTAATGCTGTAAGCTTCTACAAAATCTGTTCTTTTTAAATAATTATTTTCCCTGGACCACATATTTCATAAGAAAATAATAGAGCTGTATTCTAAGACTGTAGACAGAGTGCTTTAGTGCTTCTGTTTCAGTCCAGAGCTTTCCCAAATTCAGCAGAATAAAAACTGATAAGAGCCATCTCCAGTTTTTCCAGGCAGCTTCATAAGACCGCTGTGAGCAGCAGTAAAAGACAAGAATTGCATTGAGTTTCCAATCTTTTGTATCTTAAAAAAAAGGTTTGCACAAACCATCTGGAGGCAGATGCTAGAATTATTTCCAGTGTAGGAAGACCCAAAGGCTGATGTGGAGTAGCCCACCTTACTTCCAGGATCCAGGAAATTGCACAATGGGAAATAGGTGAAGGTGAATCCTATGACAGGGATCTATTGTAATGGGCTGGGTGGTCAGGAAGGAGTGGGTCACAGGCAGACAGGGTGCTTCAGCTGGGGGAGGTAGGGAAGTTGCAGAAGGAGGACAGCAGATCAGAGAGAAGGGGTGTCTGGAGGCCATTAGGAGGCTTTCCATTCTTATGGAAAGTAGTTAGCAGAGTGTTACTTGGCTCTATAATCTAGGCTTTAAGCCTAGTACCTGAAGCAATTACAGCATTTGCCTGAGTTTAGGGAAGCCTGGCCTGATGAGGAACTCTTTTAGCAGGTAGGCTGATATACCACAGCACTCTTGTGACCCAGAGTTATACTTCTGTAGGCCCTTTAATAAGAAAACTGCCAATGAGGGCTAAGAAAGATGATGTTCCTTGAGAAGATTTCCAGGCTGTTAAGGGTCCCATTTTTTTCCTAGCAGGCTGAGAGAGGTCTTGATTTTTCACCTAAGCACTGGACATTAGTGCCATCTTTCACATTAGAGTTCTAGCTATTTTGTCTGTGTCTGGGAACTATTGGGGTATCGCCCTCCTTTCCACAACAGGGAAGATCCTTGCCCACACCCTCCTGAACTGTCTTCTACCTTTTGCTGAGGAAATCCTGCTGGAATCTTAGTGTGGTTTCACACTCATACCATGGTACAACTGACATGATTTCTGTTGCCCACCAGGTCCAATAAAAGTGTCCTGAACAACATCAGGACTTATATATGGCCTTCATTGACCTCACTGAGGCCTTTGATTCCATCAGTCATGAAGCCTTATGCAAAGTAATGGGCAGATTTGGATATCCTGAAAAGTAAAGCAAGGTCTGAGACTTCTTCATGACCAGATGACTGTTACCATCCTATGTAGCAGATCAGAGACAGATCCATTTGTCATCCATACTGGGGTGAAGCAGAGATGTCTCATTGCCCCAACTCTGTTCTCCATTTTTTTTAACAGTCATCTTGGTTCTTATTAAGGACTGCCTTCCTTCTGGAACTGACAGAATACTGAATGGATGGAGGGCTCTTCAATCTGGGATCTTTTCACTTGAAGACTAAAGTACTTAAAACAACCATCCTGGACCTTCAATATGCCATTGACTATGCCATCCTTATGAAGACTGAGGAAAACCTTCAGACTGCACTGGATCTTTCTGGAGAAGCTTACTGAACTTTGGGCCTCTCTATCAACATCAAGAAGACCAAAGTGCTCTATCAGCCTGCCCTGGGCCATGAATGAGACCCCCTCCCCTCCAAATCACCATAAAGGGAAAGACTCTGGAGGTAGTCAAGCCCTCCCCCTACCTCTGTAACCTCCTCTCTCAGAGAGTGAACATCAATGAGGAGATCTAGCACAGGATGTGATGTGCAAGTGCCTCCTTTGGGAAATTGCTTCATTGTGTCTTTATTCATTGTGATCTCTGGAAAGCCACCAAGATCCAGGTCTATAATGCAGTCATCATCCTTACTGTCCTCCATGGATATGAAACATGGATGACCTACCATCATTATCTGAAGAACCTGGAGAGATATCAGCAATGATGCCTCTGGAAATTTTTTGCATCAGATCAGAAGATTGGTGCACAAACATCAGCCTCCTTGCTGAAGTCAGTGTTATCAGCATTGAGTTCATAACCCTCAAGCACCAACATCACTGAACTGTGTGCTGATGGTCGACTCCCGGCTTCCAAAACAAATGCTCTACTCCCAGCTTAGTAATGGCCTAAGATCTCATGCTAGTCAGAGGAAATGCTACAAGGACACATTGAAGGCATACCTCAAGAAAAAGGATGCCAACATCAAGAGCTGGGAGGAACTGCCTGCTGAACAGCTCCAGTGACACTGCAGCCTCAACCAAGCAGCAGCCCATTTTGAGCTAAAGCAGAGAAGAGAGAATAAAGAAAGGAAAAGGAGAGAAATTCTAGCCTACAGCTTATTCTCCCCTGCAGAAGGACCTGCAACTTCTGTTGACGGGTTTATGGCTCAACAATTGATCTCTTAAGTCACTTCAAGAGCCTCAATGAACTGTGGTAGAGATCATCCTCGAACTGAGGGATTGCCAACAACAATGGCGATTTTGTCTGTCAGCTTTTCAAGACTGCTATATAGTGGAATTAATGAAGGATGCAGATGAGTTTGTTAGTTAGTAGGAATGTGGTATGGTGGGTGGAGATGGAGGAGAGAAAAGAGAAGTGGGAGAAACAAGCTCACACTTCGAGGATAACCTCAAAGTGCTGATATTTTACATAATAAAACAAGTTCCGAAAAGGAAGAAGGGTAATTTGCGAAAGCTGAAGTGAAACTAGACAGCTGCCCTTCAGTCCATTTACTCAGTGCTCACCGTTTCCAGTTCAAAGTGAAGCCACAATAAATATTGAGCAAAGAATGTAATTCTGTATCCAGACCATGTTGGTGAACAGAATGAATCACTGTTGAAAACAGCTGGCTCTTCCCATTCTTCTATTCATTGATGGTTGTTGTAGAGTTATGTGACAGGAATGTTGTGAGCAGATTTCAGATTTAGAGGGATGTTAAAGCTGCATAATGTCAACTTTAATCCATGTGCTTGGGTGCTTCTTTAAGCAAAAATTTAAGCATAACATGCTTTTGTGGCAAGTATAATTTATTTCACTTTTAGACTCATCCAGCTCTATAGTATAAGTCAACTAGATCACAGGCGTGTCACAAACACAGCAATGGTATATTTGCTAGGTCTCTTACAGTTGGCAAAGGGAGATGTGGTGTGCCAACTGGATAGATTTTCAGTAGGGTAAAAAAATCTTTTGTGACACCATGACCCCCTCTACACGTTACAGTTATTATGCAATTAACTGGTTAATTGTGCAGTTAACTGAGACCAGCTACATGTGCAAAGTACCTATTGCATCATAAAAAGGTCCAGCCAGCTATCAAGTTAGATCTTGAAAATGTGTACTAATTTTATTTGCTATCCAGCTTTAATTTGCACATGTAGCAGGGTCTGCCCCTGCAGCTGGGAACCCCATCAACTGACCAGGCTTCCAGCCACAGGGGTGCACCATGTGCAGCCGGGACTGGGAGTTCCACAGCTGAGACTTTCATCCCCGACACTGCCTGGCAGCTGGGTCTGAGTCTGGGTCCCAGCAGCTGCAGAGTCTGGGGGGAGCCAGGACAGCCCCACAAGGCGAGGGGGCTCTGTTCCACCCCTTCCCCAACCCCCCCTGTGCTGCTCCATGCTGCCCCCTTCCCCATCCCTCTCTGCTGATAGGTTCACCCTGCATGAAAAATTAACCCTTGAGGGAACACAAGTTCCCTAAGGCAGTGTTTCCCAACCTTTTCCAGCTCAAGGCACACTTACATTAATAAAAATTTTCCACGACACACCTTTTAAGGCATTCCCCATCCTCATACCTATTGTAGCTCATTGCCATGGCAAAATGCTGCAGTACACCTGTTCATTTCTGACGGCCCATTTTTGTTCCACAGCACACTGGTTGGGAAACACTGCCCTAAGGCATTCTAAAGCAGAACACCTGAACCTAATACCTGATTGGACTAGAATTAATTTTTCATGTGATGGACCATTTTAAAAGCACCCTGCAGCCATGCATGTATGTTACATCACAGCTGTAGAGCACTTTAAGGGGCTGATTGCGTGAATAATGTCACACTTCTGTCTGCACCCTTATTAATGGTTTCCCCAAGTTTTGTATGTTTGAGGGCTATTTAAACAAATAGCAACACTTTAAATTTTGGTGGTAAAACATGCATGTATTGTTTATTAAAGTTCACAATTGCTTTGAAGATTAAATTAATGTGTCAAAATATACTTTCCTGGGTGACTAGTGCCACCTTAGTCGGCGGGGGGACATGCCCCCCAGCAACCCATCAGCAACTGGTGGGGGTGGGTTCCCCTGTAGTCAGTCTTGCTGACCGGGAGGGGTCCCCCACAGCCAATGTCAGTGCTCCCGCTTGCCCCCCTGCCTGTCGCCTAAGCGGGGAGCATTGCCTGTTAGGGGGTGCATTAGTGCTCTCAGGGGGTGCACATGCACCCCCTACGCATCACCACTGGTTTCCTCTAGGTATTATACACCTTCCTGCTTTTTTTTTTGTAAACTCAAATGTTAGAAAAATAATATAAGACAATATTGTGTAGCTTTCTAACTAATTTTCTAATGACTAGGTGATTTTATTTAAAAAATATATATTTAAATTAATTTTATGGAATATTCCTTACAGAATACCTATAACAATATACAAAAATTCTGTACCTGGATCAGTAAAAAAACTTTCCATCTTAAAATTGTAAACATCCATGTCCATGAGCTATAAATGATAGTACTGAAGGTTTTAATTCTGCAGTCTTCATAGGTTTGATTCAGCATCCTTTGAAATCAAGGGGATATCTTCTGTTTTCCTTCAAGGACCATTGAATCAGGCCTTACCTGGAAGGCCTTACTTGGACGAAAATATTGCTGTAGTTCATAGGGCTGTGCAAAGGTTTGGTAGCCGATTCAATTCAGAGGAGATTTGGCCTGATTCAGGTACCGAATCTCTGAATCCAAATCAAACTTGGAAACCAGTTACAAGCTCTGCATTGATTTGAAGCATCTGAATCGATTTGGAAAAACTTCAGAAAAGATTTGGCTGCTTCAGAGATTCGGCCATAGACTAAATAGGCAGCTGACAGCTGCCTCCAGCTGAGAAGTCTGTTGGGGTTGGGGAGGGGGAGAGCAGCAGGCTTGTGAGGGAAAGAGGGGCAACAGCACAGGAGGGAGTGAGATTGGGG
>NW_017729022.1:182106847-182109184 GCF_001723915.1 Gavialis gangeticus | reverse complement strand
AAGCTGCCCAGCTGGGGTGGTGGGGTGCGGGATGTGGGTGCAGCAGTGCTGGGAGTCAGAGCTCTGCCCTGCTGCCACTTGCCCAGCTGTGGCAGGGGGCGGGGCGTGGGATGCAGGCGCCACTTGCTGCAGGTGGAAGGAAGTTAGCAGCAGCAGGGCACAGGCTCCACTTCCAGTGCTACCACGCCTGCATCCCACGCCCCCCCATACCAGCAGGGCAGAGTCCCCGCTCCCGGTGCTGATGCGGGCATGGTAGTGCTGGGAGCAAGAGCTATGTCCTGCTGCCACCCAAAGCGAGCCATGCTTACATCACACCCCACGCTGGCTGGGCAAGCGGCAGCAGGGCATAGCCCCTGCTCTGAGCACTACCATGGCCACCCCCCTACGCTGACTGGCAAGTGGTGGCAGGGCAGAGTCCCTGCTCTCAGTGCTGACGCAGGGACTATGCCATGCTGCTGCCCAGAGCAAGCTGCACCTGCCTCATGCTGGCCCCTCCCCCTCGCCTGGCCCCAGCATCCTGGCACTTAAAAAAGAAATTTAAACAAATCCCCAGCTCTGGCAGTAGCAATCAGGGAGTCTGAGGGCTTGTGGCAGAACCTCACTGCACAGTGGGGGGCAGTGGGGATTGCGCGCTGTCTGGGACCTAGGGCGGCGCCAGCAATCAGCCAGAGCCTGTGACAGCACTCAGCCCCAGTGGCCCCAGCTCCCAGACAATGCCCTGATCCCTGCTGCTGCAGCAGTGAGTGTGAGTCTTTTTTTTTTTTTTTTGAAGTGCCAGGAAGCTGGAGCTGGGCAGGGGATGGGTCATGGCAGGGCAGCCCTGGGGGCTTCTCCCACGGCTCCCCCTGCCTGGGCAGAGGCAGGGACAGCTGGAGGAGTTGCAGGAGAACCTGCAGCCACCGGGCTGTGCCTGCCTCTCCCCGGTGGATCCAAATCTCTGAATCAGCGCCGAATCAGCACCAAATCTCTGATTCTGATTCAGCTGAATCGGCTGGAACAATGATTCGAATCACTGTACTCCAAATCAGCCTAATCCAAATTGAATACTTCACTATTTGCACAGGCCTAATAGTTCAGTGATTCTCAACCGGGGTGCCATGGGAAAATATAATTCACAAGATGAATCCAAAGATTTCAAATAGGACTCCATAGTGTTAAAAACATTCTGATCTTAGGTTTTTTGCAACAGAAGAATTGCTCTATTTTTCTGTAGTCAGTAATGAGTGAAAGCTAAGAGCTGGCATTTTCCAAACAGTGCCTTCAGTTTATTGAAGAGTGCCTTGAGTCTAGAAAGGTTAAGAACTATTGGTGTAGTTGCTACCTGAACTACAAGTTTGGGCCCTGACTCAAGAAGTGGAATGGGTAATCCTTCAAACTCACACTGCTGTTTTTAATAAAGCACAAAACCCAACCAAACAAAACAATAGGGTAGACAAAATATTAAAGAGATCAGTCACTTATTTTATTAGGGAATAGCATATTAAAACATAAAATGACTGATGATCTCATTACACAGCTTCTATACTTTATCAAAGCAAGCAATTTAAAAAATGGTAATTGTCCCAAGATAAATCATGATAATGATAATTATTAATATCTGGATGGAAGAAATGTTTTGTGGGGAGTGATAGGAGATATATTAAGTCAAAAAGTAATACAGTGTCATGTATTTTATCATAGTTCTACAGTGTTGATTAATATGATGTATATAGATATCAGATCATGTAAGTCTATTAATATATTCAATTTCGATATGCAGCTTTCAACATCCAGAGACATACTTTACGTATATGCCTACATAACTGTGCCCCTTCCCTCCCCCCTCCCCTTCCACTACAATAGACTTACCAGCTGGATGCAGCTGTATTGGAAATTGGATCAGTATCAGCCAATATGCCTCCTTAAAAACTAGCTATTGATATCGGCCCCCAAAATCTCTATCGGTGCACCCCTACTTTAATAAGTTAATACTGTGGCAGGAATTCAAATAAGAGCAATAAAAAGAGCAGGTAAGGGACTAATTTATATATATATGTTGTCAGTTGTTCACTATAAGAACGTGACATTTACCTACACATACTTGAAAAAACCACAGATGCAAAGGAATAGTTGACTGAATTCAAGGCCTGTAGTAAGGGGGATAGTATGATGAATTGAGGAATGGTAAATTTAATCTAAAATTAGCCTGGATGTCAAGTAAGATCCTGAAGCTAAGTGCTGTTAGTAAGAGAAATGGTATCCTATGGGAAGTGGTAGAACTTCCTTTCCTTTAGATATTTAAAACTAAATAGGATAAAGCACTTAAAATAAATGTTTTGCTGAAAAAATCCTGCATCT
>NW_017729022.1:182094946-182101847 GCF_001723915.1 Gavialis gangeticus | reverse complement strand
TGGTAAATTTAATCTAAAATTAGCCTGGATGTCAAGTAAGATCCTGAAGCTAAGTGCTGTTAGTAAGAGAAATGGTATCCTATGGGAAGTGGTAGAACTTCCTTTCCTTTAGATATTTAAAACTAAATAGGATAAAGCACTTAAAATAAATGTTTTGCTGAAAAAATCCTGCATCTATGTTGGCAGGAGAGTTATCTGCATGATTTAGTGTTCCCTAGACTTAATTTTAATAGACTAGATAGCTTAGTTGAGAGGAATATAACTCATTCCCTCATATGGATACCAAGCGTACATCATACATCTTGCATCATGTGTCTTAGTGTGGGTAAAAGTGGTTTTGTTCTCTGCACAAAACTTGGTTGAAAATGAAGGCCATCCTGAAGGAAACTGGTTATTTGTGTAGCATGTGTTGACATGAGATTGTCCTTGAGAAGCTGCTTTGGGTTCCCTTTTTACCATCAGCACCTAGAACAGTAGCATAACTAGGGGTGGGTGGAAGGGGTATCAGTCCCAAGCACCAACTTAGGAGGGGCACCAAAATTGTCCCCCACCCTGCAGAAGCTGCGCTGTGGCAGCAAGAACAGCTCTGTGCAATTGTTGTTGAAGCAGCAGCTGATGCATTGCAGCTGCAGCCAGGGACTGTTTTGGGTAAGACTCCTGTCCTGTATCCCTTGCCCCTCCCTTTGCCATCCCCCCCTCCCTCCTTCCCCTGCACCCTGCTCCGCCCCAGTGTCCTGCAGGGTTTGCCTAGGGCACAAGCCCTACTTGTTACACAACTGAGGTGGAAGTTATTTGCTGAACAAGCACTACATGTTTTTTTCAGTCCAACACATGAATACTAACTTTTTCTTCTGTTCTTTGCAGTTCATAGAAATGAGGGAGGTGTTTGGAAGGAGGGGGCTTTAGGAATTAACGTGAGAAATTGATGATCTGTAAAGAAAGGTTGTAGGAGCGTAGGATCTCTCTGGATGAACCTCATGCTTGTACCTGTCCACAGCCAGCAAGGATTCAGTTGAAATGTTGTGGAGGTATTGCATACATTCGTATGTTCCCTAGTAGACTACAGCCTGTTGAAATTTACACTCTGGTTAAACTTTGTGCGTGCGTATCATCTTTGGCATGTCAGGAACCCTATGTAAATATATGACAGTGACAGCTAAAATTCAGTACTTTATACCTGGATTTTTAGATTAAATTAAAATGTAATTTCTTTTCCAGGATCCCCATGCGGAGGAATTTGAAGACAAAGAATGGACATTTGTCATAGAGAATGTAAGATGCAACAAAATGTCATGCTTTTTTCTTTTGTGTGTGTGACACTTAAGGACTCCCAAGGGTCAAACGTCTCTTTTAATAGGATGTGTCTGACTGTTAAAAAGTTTGGGTAAATTGAGTTGTTGAACCCTTACTGAAACAGTGCAAAGTGAAATATTCTTTCATTAAAATAACTGTTATGGATATGTGTATTCAAATCTAGGTGGGATACTGACATACTTAAATTGCTTCCTTATATTGTAAAATCAAGATCCTTCGTGCTTTAGTTTTTATGAACAATGTAGGGAACAAATTAATTAAGAGCTGACATACTCAGCCTATAGTTCTTAAACTGCATTTTGCTTTTGTTGGTTTTGCAGGCTATATCTTTTTCTAAGGTATATATGTTAAGATACTGTAAATCATGATGATAATACTGCCTTTCTCACACAACAGTTTACATCAGCAGATCTCAAAGTCTGCTTGTGATAGGACATGAGTATCATCAGTGTCATTTTACAGATTAAAAAAACCTAAGATAGAATGAGGTGTAGTGGCTGGCCTGCTGTCACCAAACAGACCAGTAGTAGTCATGCAGTGAACCCAGGTCTCCTGATTCCTTATCCAGTTCCCTGACCACCAGACCATTCCATGCCCTCTGTTGTCAAGTTAAAGAAGAAAAAGGCAGTTACTTCTTCAGGGTGACCTCTATGTATTTCCATAAAAATTATGCTTTTGCAGCTTTCTAGGAAACCATGCCTTTGAATCCCACCCACTACCTTGTGGTAGTAAACTGTCAAGTTTGTACAAGTGAAATGTAGTCTTTGGTTCCTTCCCCCACACTTCCCCCAATCAGCTGCAGGTATAGCAGCCTCAGCTCTGCCAGGGTCTGCTGCCTTCTGCCAAAAAAGAGAGAAGCATTTTTACTTGAAGTTATCCATTCATTTTTAAACGAATTTAAAAGAATTATGAAACCAAAAGGAACATTTTTATATGCAGTCCACAAAGTACTTCAGTTTTAGTCTACTTCTAAACACTGCTAAGCAGTCCAAGAACCCCTGAAGTTTCTTATTTTAATATTGCTTGTGTTGATTTTACTTTTCATCTAGAGCAGGGCTGTTCAACTTCCAAGCAGCTGGGGGCTGCACCAGTGGGGGTGGGAGGCCTCCAGGACTGCACACTGCATGCCCCTTGTGCTGCATGCCCCACTGCACCCTATACCTCCTCCTTCCCCACATTGGAACAGTGGCTACACTGTGTCTGGGCAGTCACTCTAGGGCCCTGTTGCACTGTGTGATGGATGCCCTGTCTCACCCTCAGCTGCCCAGCTGTAGGCTCCCCTCCTGTATTGCACCTTTAAGGTCCCTCCCCAGCACTGTAGGCTGTGCCACGCTGCATTGGACCAGTAGGGGAAGCAGCAGCCTGGTGGGAATCCAAGGGCTGCAGTTTAACCCCTCGCAGGCTGCCAGTTGGACAGACCTGAGTGTCACAGTCCACTTTAAAATGATGTTGAAAAACTTATAAGTTAAATTTGCCTTAAGTCACTTAAATCTATGCTTTTAAGCAATAAGGCTTTTCTTTTTTGCTTGAGTGAGTTCTTTGTCTCGTTGTGTCAAAAAAAATAATCCAGGTGTGTACAGTTAAGTGAACTTTTTGCTCATGTGCAACTGATCAGTTAAAATATTGCCAAAAATTTTATAAAGCAATGTATTAAATGTGATTGTGGTCTGAATAGTAATTGTAATAATCATTTTCTTACATAGTAGATCATTTGCTGCTTGATCATGTCTGGTGACAAAAACTAGTTTTTGCTGCTTGTTTTGTTTCTTGTAGTAGTGCAGAGCAAACAGAGTTAAGAAAGATTCGACTCCTGGTGTAGTATTATGCTCCTTTTGGTATATCTGTATTTTCTAAGTCCTAATAATTTATACCTATGCAAATGCAGTGAAAGCAATGGAATTTGAAGAGATGTTGCTGAGCATGTAATCCAAAGGCATGAGATTTTTAGGGGTATAGGGAAGGGAATACTCAGTATTGCCAGCCTGAAACTTTCAAAAATGTATAAATCAGCACCCTCAAAACAATTAGCTTTTAAAAAAAATACATATTGCAGATTGTTAAAACTTGCCTTTTGTTCTTTAGTCCTATTGAAAATAGTGTTAGCTGACAACCATCATTGCTAGGTTAATTACAATGTGCAGAGTTTGTGTACATTGACAGCCATTTTGCTTGACTTCAGCCCCCATTGATACTAATGGTTGCTGGTGGATATTTTGCATAAGGGAAAATTCACAAGAAGGAAGGAGTAGGACTGTCACGTGAAAGATGATGAAGTCCTCCATACTTTATGAGACTTATGATAAAATAGCAAGAACCAATTCTGTCTAGTGTAGCCAGCAGAACTTTACCATAAGTGATGATGTGTTATGAAGTGGAAAAAAACTAAATTGTTTTCTCAGAATCCAAGTCGAATCAGTACAATAGGGCAATCAGAAAAAAAGATACTTTGTTTGTAAACTGAGCCTGTTTGATTGGGAAATTGTTGGAAGGCAAGCATGCTGTCCTACAATGCAGTTTATATAGTCTCTTATTGGAACAGGAATATTTACATTGTAATTGCTTGACTGTGGCTGAACTGTCCAAGTAAATCTAGTAAAAACATAGGTAAGTTCTATGTTGTGAATACTTTGAGGTGCATCAAGCTAGAAATCCTCTGGGGTGTTGCTTAAAGAATTAATGTTCCAGTTACTATAGTATCCTTAAAGAGTTAATGTTCCAGTTAATATTAGGATTACAAAGGGATCAGCAGCAAAATAGTTAATTTATACTGTGGTTTTGTAAATGTCAGGTTGCTATTTTAGTTTATAAGAATTAGTAAATAGAACATAATTTAGTTATTGTTTATTTGGAATTTCCTTTTCCTCACATACTTAGTTTGTTTTAAGTAAGGAAGTCTCCATCATCAGTTGTTGTGAGTGCATCAGAGCTGAGCACAGTATTCCAGCTGAAACAATGGCAGTATATCCCATCTTTGGGTATATTTGGGTTTCCAGTGGTCTTGGTAGAAGTTGTTTTCCAGAAACCTGTAGCATACATTTTAGGTTCTATTGAGTAACGTCTACTTCTTCTCCCTTTTACATACTGAAGGAACTATAGGCAGTGTATTCTAACACAGTATTTGGGGACAGTTTGAAAACTGTACAATTGAGTGCATACATGGTGGTCCTATAATCTTTTGATTTGGTAGTTCCAAGTTAATTTTATATTCCACCTTTACCCTGGCAGAGAGATTGGAAGGGGGAAGCAATTCAGATTTCAATATCCTTATCTCCTCAATAGCTTGCTTCCTGTTCATCATTGGGTTGGCCTTGAAATTATGTATAGATGGACGATACTGTTTTTTTCTAAACTCTGTTTATAGGCAGTAATCCCTCTAACTCAGTTTCTGAAAGAAGTGCCAAATTTAGGGCATTGTTTTTGACTAAAGCCTATTTACCAATATATATTAAAGTGGGCAAAACAGAAGAGGAGATCCTATGCTGTTTAGTCATCACACATCTACTTCTCTTTGGAGATAGTTTTTTTCTTTATAGATTTTTTTAGATACAAAGATATAAGAAATTAATTTCTTACATCCATGTGCTCTGAACTCAGTGGCCTTTCCTGGCTTTGCACTCTGCTTTTTATTCAACTCCAAATGCCGCAATTTTACTATATACTAAGCAGAAAAATCCTTTAACTTGATTTTTAAAAAGTAAATTCCAAAACTAATGCAACTCTTCACAAAGTGCTTTCTAGTCTGAACATTGTTGAACTAATGGATGGGGCAAGTAGAAGTGAAATAATGTCCAAAGAATAAAACTGATTTTGGTGAAAGGAGGGTGTTAGAGTTTGGAAATGATACACTGTAATATTTTCTTAGCAAACTACAACAGACAAATTATCCTGAAGAGAGAAGAGAGCTCATCCTGTATTTAACAGCAGTTCGATCTCCATGAAAAGTGGAGCTGGGATTTTAGGTACTTGGAATTACTATGTATTTAAAGACAAACTTTAGTGATGTCATATAAAATGGAATAGGAATAATAAGAAAATTAAGAATATGAAGGAAGTAATTAGCACTAATTCTGAAAATATTGCAGAATGTAAATCCTTGCATAGTTATTTTCTTTTAATGTATTTCTGGAAGATGGTGTTAAGTTAAAAGGCTTATGTGATCTTTTTAAGAGTTTGCAAAATTCCCATTCAAATTATGAGAGTAGTGTTCTGTATGAAGGGTAAGTGTGCCTTAAATGGTGATGCAGTACCTTCTCACTGTGCAAGTGTACATCTTCTTAATTTTTCTTTCTTTCTTTCTTTCTTTTGACTTTGACTTTTAAGATATATTTATTCCGGGGAGGGTGACAAATGCGGGGCAGTAGAAATCATGTACAGGTTGGTCCGAGGATCTGGGCCTCAAGGATAAGGCCTGGGCTCATGGCCTGCAAGGCCTTCCCGCACACTCTAGACAAAAAAACAAAACAAAACGGAAGGGACAAAAGAAGTATATACATATATACAGTTCTACAGCGGGGATGCCCAGGTGGGCCTCAGTACATCAAGGGTCAGCCCGCATGGACAAAGCCCAAGGTCTCGGCTTGCTGGACCCACCCCCGCACCCTGATCAGGTGGTGGCATCACAGCACAAGGAGCAGGCGTCTCCCCTCGACTTGGCACAGCACCCCCTCGACGACCCAGCGTTCCTCAAAGGTGGGCATCGTCCGCTGGAGGACTGCATGCTCAAACTCAAGTAAGAGGCGGGCCCGCATCAGCAGGCGGAACTGCTGCAGGGCTTCATCCATCCCGGTCCCAGTGAACCAGTTTCAGCTGCTCCTCAGGGTGGCCATCTTAGCCTGGCCCACCAGGAAGTTGGCCAGGTTGACTGCGCCCTGCTCAGCCATCCGCTCAGCCATCCGGTATGGGAAAGAGCAAATGTATGTGTCCTCTGAAAAGTCCCAGCTCAGTGCCCAAAGCAGCGCCCTGAGGGCAGCAAAGAGCGTCCGCAGCCGAGGGCAGTCTGGGAAGGCATGAAAAACGTTCTCTTCCACTGCCCCCTGGCAGAAGGGGCAGGCCACCAAAGTCTTTCTTTCTTTCTTTCTTTCTTTCTTTCTTTCTTTCTTTCTTGTCATACCAAAGTTGGTGGTAATGAGATGTCTGATAGAGAGTCCCTTCATTTAAGTAAACATGGCATGGACAGCAGTAGTGTTGCATGGCTTCCACAATGCTGTTCTTCAATTCTATCCTGATCTCCAGGAACTACTTCTGGAGTGGCGGATTAATTTAGTTTCTGTGCCACTAAAACCCTTGTCCTCTATTAAAACTTCTTTACTTATTAGCATCAGTCCTGCATATTTTTCCTTATATGCTAACTTGTCCCTTACTGCTGGTCTGACTTGTGTTCATTTCACACAAGTTGTTACATAGTCATCAGCTTAATAATGTTAAGCCTTTCCAGAATCATACTGGATTTGAGCTCTAGAAATTAAAATAAGGCTCTCACCAATCTCTTGGATGATTTGGTTTTCCTGTCTGTATTATTAATGGGTTTTCTGTAAAAAAGCAAAACAAAACAAAAAACAAAGAACAAAAAAAAAAAAAAAAAAAAAAA
>NW_017729022.1:182088178-182089946 GCF_001723915.1 Gavialis gangeticus | reverse complement strand
AAAAAAAAAAAAAAAAACAAAGCAAACAAAGAAACAAAACAAAACCCCAAACTGATTGCAAGATGCAAAGTAACTCTAAATGTAGGGGAAATTTTTTAGATGAAGTCACTGTTTAAAGTTATAGGTGATGCCAGAAAAATGATCTGTCAGTATGTTAGAGAAGTTTGACAAATCCTTTTTCCAGAGTAATAGCACCACACAGTGGTGAACAAAGAAATGTACATTTGGTTGGGGGTTTTTTTAGGAAATGTATGGTTCTGTTGCTGTGGACCGAGGCTTGCTTACACTTTGGAATAATCTATTATGCACAACACTCAATTGTTCGATTTTTCTTTTTAATTTCTGAGTTCCCCGAAAGGAAGAATTTGTTTCCTTCAGCCTTTGCAGTATAACCAATGGAAACAATTATAGCTTTACAATTAGTCTTAAAGGAAAATGAGTCTCAGTTGAATCCAGAAAAAAGGTCACGTGTGATAATACTGGGACATCTGATAGCCTTTGAAAGTCTAGCCTTTTTGTAGAAGTTGCTTATTTAAACTCAGATTTTTCAGGGCCCTCCTTGCTTGATAGCAACACTATGAAAGAGTGACTACACAGCCCAAAATGTTTTGGAGTTGCAGAGTTGGTTTCATTACCTACATCCTAGGGGTCTTGAGCTCTAATTCTTGGGCCAGAATGTTATTCAAGCCTGGTAAAGTACAGTATCAAAGAATCATTTCTGGAGTACCTCCATATGGCAGATCAAGGGTTTGCTACTACAGTTCCTCGATGCTTAATATGTTATATCTAGGGACCTACTTAAATTGCAGTGAGACAGAGGGTTTTTTGTGGCCTACTCACAGCACACAGCCAATTTGTGGGCATTTCATGGCAGTCCCGCGCCTCAGCACTGATTGGAGGAGAGGCCCTGCCCCTTGGCCCTGATTAGAGGAGAAGCCTCTCGGGGGTGGACGCACAAGGAGGTGGCTGCCGTCTTGATTGCTGGCTACCGTTTGTGCCACCCCACCCCTTGGTGCTGATTGGGGGAGAGGCCCCACTGGGGGGAGAAGGGATGAGGGGGCAGCTGCCATCTTTTCTGCTGCCCTTTGTGCTGCCCAACCAGCCAGTGCTTTCCCCTCCTGCAGCAAGGACCATGGACCGCCACTGTGGAGCCAGCATTTTTAAAAAATTTTTGTTGTTGATTTCACAAAATAATTAGGTTCTTAATTATATCTCACATACCTGGCGTACATTTGTAGCATCTCTTCTTGGCTGATCATAACCAAACTCAAAACAGTATTATTCTTGATTCACAATAAGTTGTAGCTAGCATTGAGGCAGGCAAAATGGATATATGCAAGATGGTCCACAGATTCTAACCATTCAATTGTAAAGAAACACATTGTAAGCTTTTTAAAAAATCACATGCTTACAGATATTATTAACTTACCTAGTCCATCTGCCTGGTCAATGTAGAATTTTTCCAAACTACACATTTTAATGCCATATTCAGTCTAGTCTTAAAATATTCCAATGAAGGGGAGTTTTTCCATTTCTCATTCAACCTTCATCTTGACAATATGCAAAACTTCTCTCTTTTTACTACAGTAAACTTAAATAATTTACCCAGAAAAAGGGGAAAATTAATTTTCATTGGTTTCTCTCCCGCTTATTTTTGATCATTCTTCCCCAAAGTGGTAATGAGAGTATGCAATTAATTTAGAAAAATTCTGAAAATTACCTCACACATGAGATAGTAACAGTTGTGGTTTTCTTTAAAAAGCTTATT
>NW_017729022.1:182064701-182083178 GCF_001723915.1 Gavialis gangeticus | reverse complement strand
CAGTAACCCTTTCACAGACTAATCTGTAGCAGCCAGGTTGCTAATATTTCAAGTTGTATGTTCATTTTCCAATTCTATTACCACTCCTTTCTGTCCTTCACGTTTCTGTTGTCCCTGATTCCACTTTGTTTTATCTGAACTATGTGTATCTAGCTATCTTAATTTTTCCCCAGTTTGACAACTTCTTCCGCTTCTTCATTTTGTTGCTTTTCCCCAGTAGCCACATTGGAAAATCTTTAATTGTTCTGCTTCAGATTGGAGAGCAGGAATTCCATGGCCACATAGTGTGCTGTTGTCTTAACTTTTTTGGAAGATAATGGATTGTCAGGCCATTAAATCAGTGCATCCCATCTACTCAGTTTGGAGAGAAATAGCTGGACAGGTTTCATTTCCACACTAAAATAAGATATATTTTCTCCAGCATGATCACATCCTTGTCTTCTCTACTTTTCTGTAGTGAGTTTGAACAAATGATGTCTTTCACTTTGTTGATCCCCTTCCACTTTGTGGGTTCCAGTGGGAAGCTCCCTGAGGCAGTTTAGCTTACCTAAGATACAGCATCTCGCAAATCACTGTCTGGGGCGAGGATCATCAAGGGAATTTCCAGTTTGCAGTAAGCCATATAAGCAAGAGAGAGCTCCTCCCAAACCATAAATAATATCTCTGGGTTTAACTTGTATGCAGGATTTCAGTGGTCCTCTCTATCTGAGAGTACTGTGCATAATGTTCCAAGACTGTTTTGATCTAAAGGGAACTTCCAGCAGTTAAAAAATGTAAGTAATGTTCTAGCCATTGCGTATGCACAATTGAGTTTCTCTATATTGGCCTCTGTTTAAAGCTCCCTAGGAGAGTACAGCTGTTGAAATTTGGTCAGAGACAGCCCAGTTAAATAGGAAAAGTAGAAAAGGTTTTTAAGCACAGGCTCCATGGCTTGCTATCTAAATTTTCTGGTTCATAGAGAGGGAAAAGTGGGGAGGCAGCCATGCATATGGTAAAAGAAACCCCTAAAGACAGATTAGTCCTAATATTTTGAAACTTATCACTGGCTCCACCTGCAAGTAAAGAGGTGGAGAGCCACCTAACTGAAACAAATATAATCAGGCCATGTAAAAGCTAATTTTGCCTTCTGTGATGCTGGAAGGATTGCTCATCATGTAAACACGAGGAAGGCAGGCAGAACCTCGTAAGAGGGGAGATCTTTGCACAAGTCCTGTGGCAGTTTTGTGACAGATATATGTTTACTAGGATCTCTGGTGAAACTGTCAAGCTCATTTTGCTTCTGCCAGAACAGCTCTCCAAAAGTGAAAGGCCGTGTGTATGAAAACTCCACCATTCTAAGCATGGAAATCCTTCTGGTGGTTCCAGAACTTGATGGAGCTTTTCCAGCAGGTAAAAATTTAATCCCAAATCCACACTTCATGGATGTTTTCCAAAGTTAACATAAGACTCTTTTATTTCTCTTTCATTTAACTGTTCATTTCCAGCTAAGTTCTTATTCTGTGCCTAACACCATGGTATCTGAGCACCTTCCAGCAGTACACTAGTTAGAGTCATGGGAGCCTGAATCAAGATAGTTGTGACTGTACTGTGTCCCCAGTCCTAACCTTTTTCCTTCTGTAGCTGCCTTACTAAAGCACCATCGCTGCTATATGCAGGCAGAACTGTATCTCAGGGTTCTTACTGTACCTTTGTTTCTTTCTTCATGGGTTTTTTTTTGGAGAGGGGTTGTTTTTTAATGCAAGGTTGATTCTAAAGAGGATGTAAAAATCATCATTAACATGTAGCTAAAATATTCAGCTCCTCATCAAGGACCTGTTTTTGGAAGTCTCTCTTTATGGCTGTGCCCACACAGAATTCCTCTGACTTTAGCAGAGTGCTACCAGAGCATAGCACAGTACCTACAAACAGTCTGTTTGCATGTAATTCTTAGGGTGGTCTAATAGTAAGTTATCATTCCTTATCTGATTTGCACCTATAATTTCTGATCTGTGTTTAATGTCGCTTTAGAAGACGTGGGCTTGCTGTGTTAGGCCACTGGGTTCTACTAATGTCTCTGTTGAATGCTAGGAGACAATGTCACCATGAAGAAAATACTTCTTGAAAATGTAATAAAAAATATCGGAGATACCCAACTTTCAATAAGAAAGTGGTTTGTAAGAGGACTGTAGAAGTACACTTTGAGATACAGGCAGTCCTCGACTTACAATGTTTTGCACTTACAATGTTTATAAATTGACACCCTGTTTCAACTTTATGATGTCAGTTTCAACTTTACAACGTTTGATCCGATGCGACACCACCCCAGTGAACAAGTTTGCTGCATCGCTCAGCTCCCTGGAGAACATCTGTCCAAACTTCCTTGGATACTTTCTTTAAGAAAGCAGACAAGACTCCAGCAAAACCTGCAGCCAAGACTCCTGAGGAGACTCCCACCAAGAACCCTTCAAAAAGTCCAACCTAGAGCCCTTCAAAAAGTCTAGCAGTCAGCTCGAAGAAGTCCTTCCAAATCAATATGATTGCTATTTACAATATAAATACATTAATGTAGCTATATTACTAGTCTATAATTGATCAAGTACAACATTCTGGGGTATTTTTGGTAAAAACAGGGTATCGGGCCTTGGTTCAGGAACCAATCCCTCGTTTATAACATTGTTTCCTATGAGAAAATTGGTTCTGAGTTACAACATTTCGACTTAAGACGCAGTTTTCGGGAACCAATTTTGTCATAAGTCTGAGGACGGCTTGCATAAACATGTTGCTGCATGTGTTCCTGTACCTTAAAAACAAAGTTATTTTCAAAGATTTCTCCAGAACTCTGTCCTGCTTTGCTCGGCTGAAGAAGATTTCTTTCTCTAAAAGCTTGCCCTAGCCCATGGCATATAAATATAAAGGTTGACTAATTTAAAGCTGAAAAGTAAGGTAACGCTCTCTTCCTGTGTTGTCTGTTGCTCTTGTGTAAATTCTGTGAACCCTAACTAGAGTTACTGGTTCATTCCAAGAGAGACTTATACCATTTCAGATATTGTTCCAGAGCACGGCTATTGAATTTTGGCAAGCCATATGCTTGCCGAATCCAACATATGCTGTTGGATTGCCCCCCCTCAGAATCTGTCTTTGCTGTGCAGGCAGCACTAGCTGCTTGCAGCCTCTCCCCACTACCCTGGACAGGGCCAGCAGCATGCAGTTCCTCCACCCCGCCATTCCCAAAGCCATATTGGTGGCACACAGCGCCCTGCCACTGGACAGCACCAGTGGTGAACCCCCCTCAGGCTCTTCCCCACCGGGGGGCAGTGAGAAAGGTGGTTGCAGGGGCCTATGAGCTGCATACAGCCAGCCTGCAGGCCACCTGTAAGGCCGCTGGTTGGACAGCCCTGTCCTAGAGAAACTTCTCATAGAGAGCAGATTGGTAGTGTCTTTTCATAATGTATTTAGTGACATTTTTAATACTGTCAGAAAAATGTGCTCTTATTACAACAGAATGTGAAACATACAGTAGTTCTGAACTAGTTAAGGAGGGACAAACCTTGTGAAAGGAACATTAATACTATTGAAGGAGGTTTCAAGGGTTAAGGTTAAACTTTGCTGGCATGAAGAACATGTCATATAACTTCAGTTTGAAATTTAAAAACTGCATTTTTATGATTACTTGTTGTTTTTGAATGTCTTAGTGTGTTAAGGTATTGACAAGAGTATAAAGAGCCTGTATTCCTGTCGTCTGTCCATGTCTTCCCCCTGCCCGGAAAAAAAAAGGTTATGTGTTAGTGTTAGTCATGGTAAAACATAAAGATAATTAATGTAGGGGGAAAAGGTAGGGTGAACGGGGCATGGAAGTAAATTTGATTCTGCTTTAAGAGGTAGTTGCAAAGGAGCCCATAGCAAGAATACATAATCTGTCTCTCTGTGCGGGGTGTTTTCAAAGTAAGATCTAGTGTGAAATACTGGCTTTTCTGAAGTCAATATGTGTTTAGTTAGTTATTTCACAAGAGCCAGAGTTTTGCTTTGGTGCATAATATCTTTCTGGTACCTTGCTGTCACTAAGTTGGCTTCACAGGACTGGAGTTATTTCTCATGATATACATCAAAATAAAACCTGGGGCTGCATATCATCTGATTGCCTGGCTACCTCTGGTAATAGGTGTTTTGAGACAAATGCCAATATACCACAATAACTTGCAACTCGTAGCACTTGTCAGCTTGGCTTGGAGAAGCTGGGAAAAAAGAATGGCATATCACATAAGGTGATCACCTACTCACCAATCCATCACTATCCTAGTGCTTACTATGGAATCTTGACTATCTCTTCCTGTGCATCTTTGTAGCATGTGCAAGCTTAAGTTTAAATTGGCTATTTAATTAAAAAAAAAATATCTAGAAGCGGTTATCATTCATTTTGTATTTTCTGCATGAAATATTTTTTGGCTTAAAATAAGAAACAACCAAGTTAGCCTTTTTCAGAATTAAATGTCTGCATTTAATACATTTAGAATAGGAAGCTCATAGTTCAGACATGCTTTCCTGGTCCTTTAATTCCCCTGTCATATTTTGCTGTATGTGATTATGTGAACTGTGACTGGCTGTCTGTGTAAATTAGGCTGGGTATTCTGGTCTAGATATAGCTAGGAATTAAATGCTGCTTTGTCAGCCATCTCACTCTTGTTCTGCTTTAAATTTAATAGAAAATCAGAAAAGTTTTTCTTTTAGTTTTTGCTTACATTAAATATTTAACACTTTGTTCTGATTCAGAAATCTTTGAGATCGGGTTTCTGGAGCAAAAATTGTAGCAATCCTTGGCATGTTGGGCTGGTATGTTTATGTAGGAAATCTTCCTCTGAGTTCTGCTGCTGTTTGGCCTGATCCTGTTTTTTACATAATCTTTCAACATTTCTTTTACACACTGGGGTGACATTGTAGCTCTAATGGAATAAGTGGCAAAATTGCTGTTGACTTCAGCATGACTAGAATTTCAGCCAGTATGTTTAGTGGGAATGCTACCTGAGCAAGGAATGCAGGAAGTGGGTACAATGTTAATTAAGGTTTTTCCTTCTCAATCTTAGAACACATGGAAGTGTGAGAGATTTGCCCACACTGTGGCTAGCTCAGGTCAATGCTGTGTAAGCTTTTCTAAACATTCAGGCAGTTCATTTAAATTCTGACCTGCAGCAACCCTTATATTCCTGAGCAAAGCTTGCCAGTCGTGACAAATTGCACTAAATTATGCAGTACTGTAATTTAATCTGCAGTGGACATTTCAGTTGTGACCAAAACAAAAAAATGCATCCCAGTCTCCTGATATACACATCATCCTCAGCCCTATTAAAATACCTATATAATTGTTTGCTAAACGTAAAAAAAAACTGTATTATCCAATTAGTAATTAAATCAGAAAGAACTTTTTAAAACCTATATTACTTTTAACCATTTATGTTGCTGACATTTTATACTTTATCAATCCTGTACAATTAAAGTACATTCATTGGGAAAAATTTACACCCATTTTCAACCCATCTTTTTTCTATTGCTCTTTTCTAAAATGTCCATAATTTTTTTTCTATTAATGTGAGTCTTGTTACAGTATATGAACATTGGGTCTTAACCTATCCCTTGAATGGCTTTTTTGCTGATACAATATTAACGCCTTGGCCCAATAACATTTACATTTATGATCATCTCCTAAATTGTATAGAGTATTTGATTCAGGGAGGAGGGATGCATTGTTGTATAAAAATGGCAAATAGGGGGACTCTGTTAACATGAAGAAAGTAAGTGAAAGCATCTTATTTTGTTATATATGCTACAATTACACTAAAGAATCTCAGATGAAAGATGGAGAAGGGAGAATGCTGGGAGTTGAATAGAATAGCCCAGTTATTACACCTTTGTTTTTATAAGCTCAATAAATGCTGTACACCATAATATTTACAATGGAATGAGTTTGATGACATATAATTTATATGGATATTATTGATTCACAGTAGTAAAGTGTAGTCTGTTTTCTAAATTGCCAGAACCATTTTATTTGGATTTTTTTGTCTCACTTCCTGCTAGTTACCTTCTAACATCTTTCCCATAGATGAGTGTGCTGTGTGAGACAGCTGATCAGAGTTGATATCAGTGGTATTCTTTGCCAGCTGGAGGGAGGTAGCTAATAAACAAGGCAGTTCGCTCTGGAAACAAACCTGTAATACGACATTAGGTATGTTTAAAACCAGCAGAGTGTTTCAGCAGTTCTTAGCATATGTTTATTCATAGAAAATCAGCAGTAAAATATACTCACCAGCGCACACAAGAAACTGAGTCTGCATGAGGTCTTTTCCTTTTCAGACATCAAATATCAGAACAGAGTCGTGGTAATTGTTTTACAGTGGGGTTCTAATCACACTCAAGATAGAAGCTGAGCTGACCAACTTGTCTTTTAATAGAAAAGTGTTTGTTTTAAGATTGTTCGACTTGCTACCCCTTTCTCTTTTTAGATATACATACTTGCTCTTAATACTGTTCAAAATGTGTTTACTTAAAATCATGCTCACTGGGATAGCATTGTGATGTACAAATCTCATTTTTGACCATAGGTAGCAGTGGCCATACAGTTTGATAGCACCATACAACTTTATAATGAAAAAGGTGTCATGCAGGATACTCAGTGTGAAAGGGGGATGAAGGGACTGCCAGAAACATTTAGTGAAAAAGATTTTTTGACACAAGTTGCCTCCTAAGGTATGGAATTTGGGAGTCATTTGGATCTGAGATAATACTTTTCAATTGTATCTGCTCAGAGTGCAGCAATATATATCTAAGAACAAACTCAGAATATTCATCATTGTGTAAATTGTAGTTCTACATTAAGTAATTGGATGTGGGTGTATTTTCTGGCAATCAGAGCTTCATGCAGTGTGTATTATTCAAAAATCAGATGACCACCAGTAGAGTTCTTGGCCAGTCTGGTGAATGAATGGGGTTTACCCATGCTTCTAGAAATATCATGTGGTAAGGTAGCAGAGCTGAATATTGTTTTCAGCCTCTTAGATTGGTTGCTAGCTGTCTCAACAATGTAAAAGTTGTACCAATTTTGAAGGAATTGAAGCAGTAGGTCTCCATAAGATATTTAGTACCATTAATTTTGGCTCTACTCCATTTAGTGTTGTATTTTTTTCCAAGCATACCCTTCATCCTAAAGGAACTTTGCTCTGCTCAGTGATTTTTTATAATACGTAGCTTCCCATTTTTTGTTGTTTCTTATTTATGAGTTTGTAAATATTTTTCTCCCCAAACTAAATTTGTTTTTCCTGTTTTGACTGGTGGTAAAATACATAAAGGTTTTCTAATTCAGCTGTTGGGGGAAGAAAGAAATGGGTAGGGCTTTTTGGAACTTGGAAGAAAGGATTGGATAAATAAAAAGGGAATTAAGTTTGTTACTTGGGTTATATCTTAAATACTGCATTTATAATCTTCAGTAGCAGAGTGGGACACTGAGAATTCATATACCTGTCTACAATATTGTAAGCACAGCTGGAGGTTAAAACAATGGGCAGTGCTGAGCACCATTGGTGACCTGTGTTTTCAGGATTTTTTAAAAGCAGTATGTAAATGAAGCATTCAGCATGATTAACTCAAAGCCCAATGATGACAGTATTACCTCTTCTCTTGTGCCAACACGTATTAAAATGTGTATGTCAAGTCTTATTTTCAGTAAGATAGAAGGTAGAACAAATGTTTGTTCTTCTGAGTAACAGAAGGTTGACAAAATGTTAATTATTTACTCTGTCTATCAAGTACTTCAGGCCCCATGCGTCTTTAAATTAATTAGTAACAGGTTTTATAAAGTCCAATGGTACCTATGCTAAAAGCAAAAAAAATGCAGGTTCTCATCTCTTCATTTCTTCTGAAGGTCAGCTCTCTTCAGGAGTTGGTCCAGTATGAATAGAAATGTTTCTCTAATTTTGGAGAAAGTCACTTTAAGATTCTTTTGGAGCCAGATGCTTTCTTGATGTGAACGGAAACAGTGGACTTCTGACTTCTGCTTGCGTAGTATTTTGTATAAGACATAAAATAAAGGTATATGATGTAGAGCTTGATCTTGGCTAAAAGTAAACAAATCTGCAAATTCACCACCCAGACCAGGTAAAGTATAAAAATGAAACGGGGAAAAAGAATTTTAATAAATCTGAAGGTATATGAGCAATATACATAAGAAAGTCTCAATTTATTTGAGGGAAAATAAAAAAGAAGCAGTTTTAAAACTGAAAGATTAATTGGAATAAAGGAATTTTCAGCATTTTTCTACACAAGAAATTAAATGACTTTAGAAAAGATGTGTAAAAAGAATACAAGAAACTAGCTGTTATCAAAGTCTGTTTCTGCTAAAGTTTGTATTTCCTATGAGTTTAAGTCCTTTTTTTAGCTTTATTCCTTTTGTGTGCTAGAGAACACAGAGATCCTCTCTTTTGCAAGATGCAGAAGAGTGATTAGTGCTGTTTCATGAAGGTGTAGTAGTAAAAATAAAATATGTAAGGCTAGGAGAGAGAGACAAAATGAGAATATACGGTCAGTTAGGTTTTCAGGGAACAGGAAAAGGTAATAGAAAGAGAGTGAGCTTATGCTAGACAAAGTAGAATGGAAGCAACAGAAATATTTAGGAGAAAGCAGTTCCATTAATAAGTGTAATAGACCAAATTAATGATATAGCTTTTATTAGAAATGAGTGGAGATTTGAGTAATCAGGGCCAGATTAACCCTTTAGTGGGCCCTAGGCAAACAAACTCTTATGCCCTGGGCTGGTCAAGACCCCCTTCCCCATCCCAGCACCGTCATCCATGGGGAGCAGGGCTTGGAGCAGTGTTACCAAGTCTTGCGGAAAAAAAAAAGCAGCACTGCCTTTGAAAACAAGCCCAACATATTTCAAAGAGAGGGGAGTGGGGGTGGGAGGTGTGTGTGGAGGGGGGATGTGAGAGGGTGTGGCTGTCTCTGGGGGGGCAGTAGGGTATGTTGGGGTATATATATGGGAGTGGGGTTGTGAGGCAGGGTGTGGGTGTGTGGGATGTGGGGGGGGGTGTGCAGACCCCTCCACTCCTCACATGGCACACAGGCCCCGCCACCAGTGCCAGCTGCCCTTGGGGCCTGCATAGGCACCAGCATCCCACAATGCGTGGGTACAGCCAGTGCTGCACAGCAGTGGTGAAGAGCACAGCCCTGCCGGCCACTTCTCGCACCAGGCTCCGTGCAGCCCACAGGCAGCTCCGTGCTACTGGGGGGAAGTGATGTGGACTGGAGCTGGCTGCCTCTCCTGCCCCCTACTTCCCATAACCTTCACAGCACGGGGCGGGGAAGGCAGCCAGCTCTGGGCTTTCCCCAGCAGTGTGGAGCTGTACATGTGCTGCGCGGAGCCTGGCATGAGAGATGGCTGGTAGGGCTGTGCTCCTCATTCCTACCGTGCAGCACTGGCTGGACCCCACGCACCTGGGCTTGCATGGGCCACAAGTGCCTTGAGGACTGCTGCTGCTGGCGGCAAGTGCTGTGCGCCATGGGGGGAGTGTGCGGGGGTATCCCCCACCCACTCTTTCTCATACACGCATCCTGCCCACCTCTGTGCTCACACACCTCTGTGCTCCTGCCACCCCCTTAGGCCCAGGCTCTGTGCTCCCACCCAGCTGCAGCCCTTCCCCGCCCCTGCACCCAGCCTCTCCCTGCCTGGTGCCTGGAGCAAGCTGGAGGCTGGGGAAGGCACGCAGGTCCTTGGGGCAGCAGCAGCTCTGCCTGGAAGGGAAGGGAGGTAGCTGGGACCATTCGCGCTACTGCTGCAGAGGGAAGGACTGGCCCCCGCCACAGCTCAGGGCCCTAGGCTTGTGCCTAGTCTGCCTATTCATTAATTTGGCCCTGATGAAGATGTTGTCTGTATATCTGTCGGTGGAAGGAAAAGCAAAGGAATTTTTGGAAAATAAGCTTTAAAACCTGTCACTAGAGAGATTACTGTGAAATTTGTGTGCTTGTTCCCTAAATCATCTATTTAATCCCTGGCCCCATAGTTAGTTATCGTTTGTGCTAGGATATTTTATTATATGTAATGTATAATGAGAGGAATTTGATTTATGGGAAGAGTTTCAACAAACTAAATGACTAGCGAATGGCTAAATGGCTAGTCTAGATACTACAGGATTTTTTGCCAACATACAGTTTGCAAATATTGCTCATAGCCACAGGGAGGTTTACTTTCCACAAATACACATTTTTTGCTCTGACAGAGTAAAGAAATGAAGCATTTTCCTGCAGAAGGAAACTTGCATGCCACTGTTACAAAGGACCACTGCAGTACAGGAAAGATGACTAGATATTCCAGAACTAGAAGACAGTTTTGGTATCCTGGCTGGTTTTACTGAATCTGTCCTGATTTAATACAGGCCCCCTGTGGTAAGAGGTGTAAGCTCTTCCATCCTGCTCTGCCATCTCCCCTTCCATTTCAGCTGATCTCTCCAGTTTACACAACTTTGCTTTTAGTTTCCTCCATTTCCATACCTTTCTTCCAGACCACTCAGTGAATTTGGGGAAATAGCCCAGCTGTTTCAAAGTTAATCCATGGTACTATGTCAGATGCTCGTGTTGTTTCATCTTCCTAGTTCAATTGTACACATATTACTACAAGACATTATCTGTACTGGTGATGTGGTCTCTGTGACGTGGAATGATCTAGAATACATTGTAATAGTAGGTCTAGTATTCAATTAAGAAGACTGTTGTCAAGTGAAACAGGTTAGGGGGAATGGCAGAGGTCTGAGGTTTGGGTATGAGGGAGAAAGGGACAATGAAGAGGCGAAGCACATCTCTTCACGGCAGCGTCTAGCAACCAGGCAGAGCTGCTGCCCAAGACTGGATTAAGACGTTATCAAGTTCCTATGCATATGTACACTGTGGTTGCCTACTTCCTTGGGTATACAGTGGCAGAGGCCCCCTCTGAAAAACTGGCATTGGCTATGAATTTGCCTAGCACCACAGTTCTCTTTGCTGTTAGTTGTCAGTCCCAGTAGAACTCAGCCTATACCTTCTTCTCTGGTTATAGAGAGAGAGCACTTCTGACCCCAACACGGCAGACAAGAGTGGTGGCAGGAAGAGTGCAGCTGATTTAAAAAAAAACAAAAAGTAGTCTGTTGGGTGGGGTATTGTTTGCAGGGCCACTCAGAACATTGAACTTCAGAGTTTATATCCAGTCGATATTAGAGGGGCAGGTCCAACCTGTATTGGTAATACACATGTAAAGTTATTTTTGGCACCATAGGCAAGAAGAAATTATTTTCAGTAAAGCTAAGATTCTGAAGTCCTAATAGGACTCCAGGATCTGATGTCTGTAGAGTATATGACTGTAAGACCCCATTTGCCAAAGCCTTTCTCTGCCACTTAGCACAAGTGTCTTCAGTACCAAAATCTCTTTTGACAGTTGAGGATACCACAGTGTTTTAATTTGAAAAATCTGTTCAGTCTGTCTGCCCGTCCATCTCTCTCCCACCCCATACATTCACATGCATGTTTTTTAAGGATTTTCACACCCAGGAAGCAGAGTAATATGCTGTGGTTGCAATAGGGTATTTTAACATGAGGAACAGGGGAAAATGGCTAATTGTGAGATTGCTTAAGGCTGTGGAATATTCCTACTTGGGAAGCCCCATTACTTGTGTCATTTAAAATTAAATGAAAAAAGGACTGAGGAATACACTATATGGGACAATCCAGTACTTGCAGGGGGTCTCTGACCTAATAGGTCTTCTTCATCTGCAGTTGCTGTGTTGATGCTGAAGACCTTTTCCATTTTAGTGGAAAGTCATGAAAAAGTCATAAAGTACAGTACACATCTAGACTGGGAGATAATTGTCAGTTTAAGAGAATGAGTTGAAATAACTAGTATGTTGAAACCACACACATTTCTTTTACCCTGTCCAGAGTGGAGTACCCCAGGCCCCACACTAACGGTATTCTGCCTGTTTGAGAACTAGTTGAAGCAGCTCTTCAGGACTCATTAAAGTTGCTCTTCAGTTGTCCGCTGGTGCTCAGTGATGAGTTACATTTAGGACCAGTGGATGAACACATGGCCCTTGTAACAATCTTAAAATCTGCTGACCCCTACAGCAAGAAACCAAGAGGTGCCTTACCTGGCAGTCACAACTGCTGAGGGCTGAGCCTTGAGAATTTGAAAGGGAGTCAGTTAAAGTTTGTAGGACCATTGGGGCTTTGGCATCTGAATTTTTTTGCAAGTCTTAAAGTATGGCACAGTTTGGTCCACCCAGCTCAGCGTGTCCTGAAACCCCCTTCCAGAACACTGACTTTGCGTAAAGCTGTTAGTGTACTACAGCCACTTGATGGCACCCTTTGATTTGATACATACCTCATTAGTGATAGCATAGTGCAATGTAGCTGTAGTATTTGTAATGGAATAACACGTAAGAACTAAAGACTGCAAGGTATCTGGTTAATGTAGAGATGAAATGAATGAAACAGCAAGGCTAAGCTTTCCTGACCCTTCATGAGAGAATAAATGAAAAACGGAAGAATAAGCTATTGTGCCGAAGGGAGATGATGAAATTCAAGATCCACACACATAATCTCTGGCTCAGCCTCTGAAATGTTAATCCTTGGGTAGAATTATTTGAGCTGTAGATTGCAATTTATCATCAAAATGGCACTGTGTCAAACAATACTTCTTGTATGTGTGATGTTTAGAACTATCCAATTTTAATATAAAATGGTTCACAGAGCACTAACATTTAAGTAGCAACTCGTTAAGCCCAGGATGTTTTTGCTGGTCTCTGTGCACATGCATGGTAATCATGTGGATTTATATTTCACAGATCACTTTAGAATCTTGCTATCCATGTAATATGTTTTAGGGAGTGGTCTGTTTTGATTTAACAGATGAAAGCTGATCAGACTTGTTTAATAGTAGCTGTAAAATTAAATAGTCCAGAATTGTTTATATTGAGAGATGCTCTGTGAATTTCTTACCAGAAAGAAATAGGCTGACAGTATTTGCGTATGTGATAGAAAGGCTCAGGGCTTAACATTAATATTTTTTTCCAATTTTTTGTGCACATTATTTTTGTGGATTGGAAAAAAATATTTTTATCCCTGTGTTTTCACAGCTGGAAACTTAATTCTGGCTTTCCTTCCCCTCTTCTCTAGAACGTGCCAGTAGAGGGAGTTGGAAATTGCCATGAAGGTAAGGGTAGGGTAGTCTGTACTAAAATTCAACTCTTTACCTTTTAAAGAGCATAACATACTATAACCCAAAGATATACTATTTTATAACAAAAAACCCTCCAAAAATAAAAAGGTAGCATCTGTTAATTTAGGAAATACATGCTTCCTCTAATGTTCTGGAATGGCATCTTTTGGGAAGAAGAATTTAAAATTCTGAGTTATGTAGAAATTTTAAATATGGTTTCTTATTAATTCTCCTAATGTGCATATACTGCTTAATGATTACCCTGTAACCTTACTGGCCAGCAGCAAAGGATTAAGCAGAATCTTACACTGATGCAGGCTAAATAGAATTGTCCCTGTGTTTTTATTTTTAAATCTTATCCATAACAAAAATGCTAAATTATATCTTTAAAAAATGTTTAAGTGTCATTTAAAAATATAAAATACGTAATTAAAAGCCTTCCTTTACAAGTCAAGTATTGGTTTGTTATCATAGCAGGTGGGAGGTGATGGAGAAGGTTTGGGAGAAAAGTCTAAACCCTGATGATTTTACAATTAAACAATCCTCAGTCCCTCTGGAAGATCCTTTTTTGAGAGGTGAAAAGTTTTAAATCAGTCACTCCTAGGGGTTTTGTAGTGCTAAAAAGTTTGTTTCAGCATTACTGTAATTAAAATTTGTTATTAAAATATACTGGTATCCACCTGACACGTTGAAAGTCTGCATTATGTTTGATTATCAGAATGATACAAAGCATTTCAGAATTGTAGGCCTGACTGAGCAGTCATGATAGTTGTGAACTGAACTATGAAGGAGATATTTGTCTTGCAGTAGGACCTTTTGTGTTAATCCTTCCAACCTTTATATTGGAGCATTTTGAGATGGTATTTAGTCAAAGAATAACTTGTATTGTGCACTTAAGACCTCTCCATCAGAACTGATCCGCTATGTGGTATTTTTAGTTTAATCAGACCTGCTATTTTGTTTCATATTTCTTATGTACTACCAGAGTTTGTCAAAGGTTGATGCATTAGTAGTGCCTGCAGAATCCAAATTTGCATGTATAAATAGCCATTTACATCCTCAAAATGAGTATGTATGTGCTCATTGTTCAGTAACCTGTTTGTACCTGCAGTTGTTTCTTATGTGCCATAAGTACACAAATGTTTTGTGAGCACATCTTAGATGTTCAAGTTTGCAAATTAAGCATATGTATGAGAATGTAAGGATCTCTGTGGAGGGGAAGGAGTGTATGCCAGCATGCTCGTATATATTTCATCTCTACAAAATTTGCATATATTTTAAGTTAAAATAGTTCAGGCCATACACAGCAACTGCTGTCAGGTCAGCCTGAACTAATGTGTACAAAGGTTGACATTTTTGCGAAAGATTACTATTTTATTAAAATAATGTAAAAGTGTATTTTTCTTATATAATCATATTTTGTGTGTCTTTTGTTGGCACAAGCTTCTGCAGCAGCTTCAGTATTTCGGATGGTCACAGTTACAGGTACTTAGTTGATAAGTTTTGAATTTTTTGATAATGGCTTCAGTTTGTAATATCCAGAATAAATGCAGGCTTGGAAAATTGGTTTAAAACAGCATGAAAGATTTATTTTGTGTTATAACATGTATTCATGTTGAATTGTTAAAATTTTGTAAAATCAGTTATACTTTAGTTGATCATTTGGTTGTACAACTTCATTAGAAAGTTGTCCAAAACTATTGCAATACCAATTAGCATCAGGGGATACATACTCCATTCTTTCCAAGTGCAATGCACTGCTATATTCTGTTTCTTAGGCAGAAAGACAGACAGATGAAAAGGAAAGGATAGTTTAATACTTTCCCTGATACCAGGTGTTTTGGGCTATGAATTATGTTTGAATTTGTGGTTCAAATCTGACTGACATTATATATAATGTGAAAATATTTAAACCAAAGATTATTTAACTTTTCATTACAAATAAGGCAGTAAGTTAAGGTTCTGGTGCTCTGATTTGTCATGTTTATAATTAGACAAATATAAAACCTGCCCTTAAACCAGAAATTGTACAGATCTGCTGTGCTGCAAGTCACAGCAGATCTTGATAAAAGGCTCTTTTGCATTCTAGCTGGAGTAGGTATGAAGAGGTTTTATATTATATTCACTTTTTAAAAACAGCTTTAGTTATCATGTCATCAAAAAACTTAACATTTCATTTTGTTTCTAAATAACTCCTTTTTGCCACTGTACATAAAAACAACAAACCCATTACACTTTTTTGGCTTATGTCAGTCTTGATGAAATAATGGACTGAATTACTATACTTGAGAAATGTGAGTGACAGGAATATTTTAAAATAAATACTATGCTGTTGCATGCCATTCAGATGTGTTTGGCATTGAGGTTAACATAATACTTACTTTTCAAAAGAAAACCATTTTCTGATCATGGTATGATACTTCACAAAGTACATAGTTTTTCATGTGAAATATGCACAAAATAAATTATATGGTCATCGACTGGAAGTTTAAGGTGAATGTTTAGTTTATTTATCCAGAGGGAAAAATATATTTTGCTTTTTACCAGCATTCTTCTTGACTGCATGGAGTTTAATGGGGCATATCCCGGACTGTCATATATACAGATGAGCTGATACTTTGCAACATGTGTTTTTGTAGAATTCTGTTATTTGCTGAAGATACCTACACAGACAATAACAACTGTTAAACCAGAACTAGTGTTCTCTGTAGGCTAAGCACAACTGTGTACACTTGGTTGTATTTAGGTTAGATCTGCATTAATACTGGTTTACAATTACTACTTACAATGCATTATCATTTCACATCTGTGCATCTACTTTTAAGGTATGCCGATTGCTATAATTAATTAAAGTACTGCAGATGCTGCTGTCTGAGCCAATTTAAAGCATAAGGCATGATTTTCCAGTTATGTGAGCTAGATAATGCTGATGCTTTAACATGCTCTTGTGGGTCAATTATACTCTAGACTCTAGATATCCGAAGTAGATCTGTGGCTTACTTTCTCTTCCTTTTCTTGTTCTAAGAATACACCTGTCCCTGTGTATTTATATGGCTGAGTAATATTAGTTTCCCTTGCTGCTAGCAGGGTGGTCCAAGTGATAGATTTTACTCTTAATAAGCTTAGGGATAATCATGCAAGTCAAACAGGTCACATGTACAGTATGATGACTTTCTTTGTTTCATGTTTTCGCACTATGGTTTGGCCAAAGTATCAGATGCATAGCATTATATATGAGTACAGCCGGTAGCTTAATGGAACTAAAGCACTGATTTCTGATAATTAACTAATGTAGAAATAAGAAATATAGTGTTATTCCTGCTGTGATTATTATAAGCTTTTTTGTAGTATACCTATGCTTCTGTTTTGCTATTTTAAAAGTTTGTGTATTTTCCATTAGTTGTAAAATCTTTTAAATAATGTATGAATTATATTGAATGATAATTGAATTTACTTTATCCCTCAAGTTAGGGATAACTTCATAACTGAGCAGTGAACAATAAGGATTTTTCATTATGAAACTGGTTTTAATATTTTAAACTTATGTGCAAGTTTGGATGCATTGTGCTTTCTTAGTAAACTACTCATTAACGTGACATCCATTTGCTTTTGAGACATATGAAATTATAGATAGGTTATTTTAGAAGTGTTGATATTTTTAACAGTATAGAATATATATTTTCTGTGTAAGTACGGGAATTAACAGATACTGATTACACTTGATTACATTTGATATTGATTACACTTTTCTTTCCACTGTTTACTTATGTATGTATGCTATGTCACCTGTAAAGAGATATACTGTGCATAAATGGCAAGTTGAATATTATAGCAGCTGCTAGCTGTGATGATTCAGGAAACCTCCCTGTGTAAAATTTATGAATTCTGGCTAATGTTATAGAATTGTTGTATTGTCAAGTACCCTAATGCATGTGGAGTCAGCCATAGGTTGTCAGGGCTGTGTCGTTTCTCATGGACCACGGACAATGGGAGATGTCATTAAAAATGTGACTGAACCTTAGGGAAATCCATCTAGTCAGGCGCGCCCACACATGCAAGTATGTGTGTTTGCAGCAGCTCAAATAGAAGCGGTGCAAATTTGAGCATGTGCTTTTTGCCGTAGCACACGTGTTCGGACATGCACTTTGTTGTGAAGCAAATTGTGCCACTTAGGGCAAAATAACCCTGCCTGGCTCCTCCTGGATCTTCAGCCAGAGGGAGCTAGAACCCAGGGCCAGCACCTGTGCTGTCCCCAGCAGTATAAAAAGCTGTCCTGTCCTGGCCCCAGCAGTATAAAAAGCCACCCTGACAAGTAGCTCAGGGCTACTCGCTCTCAGGAGCTTCTGGGGCCCAGCCAATTTGTACCTGGGGACACTACTCCTTGTGCCAGCTGGAGTGCTGAAGCAGCCCTGAGAGTTCCCTGCACCCTCTACCCACTGCAGCAGTCCGGCAGTGGGAGCTGCTGCCTGGCTGTGACATACCGTGCACCTGCCAGACCTGGATGGGGACTGCAGAGCCAGTAGAGGCATCTGCCCCTCTGGGCCAGCTGCCAGCGGACTGTGGTTGCAGTGTTGGCCTTTGTGCGGCACTACTGCCACGTGTGTTCCCTGCCTGGCCATCTGGGCAGCTGTCACCCGGAAGATGTTCCAGGTGTGGTGGCCTGCTTTGAACTGTCAAAGCATTTCCTCCTGGCCCCATTTGTCCAGGAGGTCAGCCACAACCAAATGGGTCCAAGGTGCCAGTTCTGACCAGGCAGGGTCCTGTCACTGGCCTCCCTAGCAGGAATTCTGGAAAACTGAAAAATCCCTGATAAAAAAAAATCCCAAAGTCACTCTGTAAAATACCCCCAAATCCGTGTTCCTCCACAAGTAAAACAAAAGACCACTATAAAGAGAGAGAGAGAGTGAGAGACAGACAGTGACCAGTTGGACAATGTTTTACTGATATATCTACAGTGATAAAGCAAGTCTCTTATCATAATAATAAAGTGAACTCTAAATACATGTTTCATGAAGTCGTGAATACATATTTTGCTGCCTTCCCACACAAGGGGTTCATCCCCCACACAAGGGCTACGGCTCCCCAACAGGGGGTTCAGCCCCCCAACAGGAGGTTAGTCCCCCACACAAAGGGTTTGGCCCCCCCAAAAGGGGGTTCAGCCCCCACACAGGGGGTATGGCCCCTCAGTGGGGGCCAGATGGCCCCCACAGGGGCTACCTCCCCCTGCAAGGCCCACATGCCCCACCCCAGCCCCCTGATTGCTGCCCCACCTC
>NW_017729022.1:182063373-182063735 GCF_001723915.1 Gavialis gangeticus | reverse complement strand
ATCCCCCACCAGCTGCTGCAGCCCCCCCAATGGCTTCCCCACCCAGCCCCACCCCTGCAACTTAAACTCCCAGACCCCCAAGGCTACCTCCACAACCCCAGGCACCATCACTTTAAAAAAAAACCCAGAAAAAGAACAGAAAAAAAATGGGGAAAAAAAAGCCTCTGCTTACCTGAGAAGCAGGGGTGGGGGCGGGGCTCCAGGGCCTCCTGGCAGAGTCCCCCAGGCAGCACAGGACAGCGGAAGGGCAGGAGGGCCCGGGCTGGGGCTGCTGGTGCTGGGGCCGCTGGGGCTGTCACCCTGCCCCTCACTGTGTGGGCAGGGCCCCAGGCAGACACATGGCAGCTCCAACTGCCGGTAAG
>NW_017729022.1:182059247-182063309 GCF_001723915.1 Gavialis gangeticus | reverse complement strand
AGCCCCCCCCCGATCCCGTACTCACCAGCACCAGAGCCCTGGTGCTGAAACATGTGGCCTGGCCTGCTGCACGTTTCAGCACCAGGACAAGGGGCCAACCATAGAGATGTTCTGGCTTCCAGAGCATCTCCATGGAGGATCCAGCCTCTAGTTGCCTCAGGGCACAGTCCTGGACCGCTTTTTTAAGCTTTGATTGTTTTAGACCCCTGGATATCCTGGAGTGAGGAGCACCAGCAGGGCTGGGGGGGCTGTGGCTTGGGAATGAGGGGCAATGACAGGAGCAGGGGCAAGGCACTGGAATATATGGGGTGCTCAACGCTACCAAGCAGTGGGGCAGACCGTGGTAACTGGACCCTCATCTTGTTGCGTGAAGGGGGCAAGGAGCTCATATTGTTCCATGATGAAAAAAAACCAAAATGCAACATCCAGAGTAATAGGTACAGTAAAATCCCTGATATCAGACATGAGTGGGGAATGGGGGGTGCCAGTAATATAAAAATGCCAGTTACCTGAGGGCACAGGGTTTCCGCCCGGATACGAACCAGAGTTGTGGGGGTTGGCGGCAGCTGCAAACGGAGCAGGGGGTGGGGGGGACGGCAGCAGTGCAGCATGGTGATGGCTGCAGCAGCCACAGGTGAGCAGCATGGTGGTGGCTGCGGTGACCGCTTGTGAGCTTTCCCCCCCACCCCCTGACTGGCCAGAAATTCCAGTTACTAGAGTGTGCCGATTAGTAAAATCCCAGATAACAGGGATTTTACTGTATTTAGAATGTATGTTATTATAATGAGTGAGGCACTGGAAGGTTTCCAAATGGCTTTAAAATAGTAAATATATCAATAAAACATTATGTTCAACTGATACCTATATATATAGTGGCCTTTCATTTTAATCATGGAAAAATGCTGATTTTAGGTTTTTTAATCGGAGAATTTGGGATTTTGTTTTAATCAGAATATTTGGAGTTTTTAAACAGAGGAAACCAGGATCCTTGATTATAACAATCTTAACTGCAATCAAACTATGCTATCACTAGTTATGAGGCCCTATTCCTTGTCTGTGGTTAGATTTATTATATGCATTCACTGTTTTGCATTTCATACTGCTGATCTTAATTGTTTTTAGAGGAGGTAAAAAGAAATGTCTCTGGGAAAGGAGTGCACATCCAGTCATCCAGTCCTTCAGTTGCTTTCCTTCTTTTCCTGTCACCAAGCAGTTCTTACTGCTCTCCCTCCATCATCATCACCTTCTTGTTGCCGCTCCCTAGCTCAGACCTCTCATCTGTCAGAGGACACAACAAGAGTCATAATGCCTTTTTGTGTCCCTTCGACTATATATGTTTTCTAACATTAATTTATATTGAGTCACTTCTCTTTTTGGCAATGTGCTGCTTAATTAATGTTAGGAAATATGTCAAAGATGAAAAACATAAATTACCTTTCTCTTTGGCTTTGCTGATGCTTTATTCTGGTGTATGCATTTCTGTGATGTTGCCAAGTTTCATTTAAGCATTGATTATTTTGTGTAGGTGGATGGTCAGCTTACTCTTTTGTAGATTTAAAGATTGAAACTATTGTTTGGACAAAACTGTTAGATTAGAAGCAGCTATTTTGAGTTCTGATTTTAAGCTAAAGTAGAAGGAGCATGCAGTACTGTGTAGTAAAAAAATTGTTGTACTTGTATATAATTTTATAGGAACAAATTTAGGTTATGTGCCATGCCTCTTGATTAGAATCTGGCTCCTACCTTTTATACAAGTTTTTATTTAATATATGAGCCCTTGGTTTAGGAAGATGTTTAACGCATACCAATCCTTAAATAAATTTTAAAGATACTTTAATTTAAAAAGATACTGGAGCAGGTGTAACATTGAGCCCATAATTTAGTTTTAATTAATGTTAATCTTGCTGATCTAAGGACTAAATGATATCACAGGATATCTCTTGTGCTTTCACTTTATAATAGTGATTGTTAACTAGGGTACCACATCTCACAGGAGATGCCTTAAGATCCTTTCAGGAGTGCTGTGAGGTGCCATGCAACATTAGCTTGGTTAGCATGTGCAAACATCATTCACAGGATAGACCCAGACATTTTAAATAGGAATCTATTGTGTTAAAAACATTCTGACTTGTTGTGGTTAGAACTTTCTGAGTTCTTTGCAACAGAAAACCTGCTCTATTATTTTGATATACTTAAAAAAAAAAAAAAGAGTGAAAACTAAGAGCTGGCATTTTTGGAGGGGTGTCTCCGGTCTAAAAAAAAGTTGAGAACCACTGTTTTTGATGACTATAAATTGTTAGCAGAAATGCTTACAAAGGAGGTTTAGGTTTCTGCTGTAGTACTTGCAACCTTATAAAAGCAGGCTTTTGCATGCATTGTCCCCTCAGATGATCTGATCCTGTGATACTTCATCAAAGTTGCACAAAATAAGAGCATATGGTACACCATCACAAGGTGTCACAATCACTATATAATATGATATGTATAGTTACAATGTATTATCTCCCACAAGCTCCTTTGAACAAACCATGTTATTAGGTAAACCAGTGGTGCCAGTCCATGGGCTGGATTGAGTTCCATTCACCGGGATCAGGCCCTGGGGTCCAGCATCACCCCTTTTTGCCCCCATGTGCTGATATTGGGCCCAGAGGGCCTGACACTGCCCCTTCACCCTGAGATTGGACATCTAGGCTGCTGACAGACATGGGGGAAAAAAGCAAACAAAAAACCCAGCACTACCAGAAGAGGAAGTGCGTTAGTTCAGCTCAGCTCACCAGCATCTGTGTAAGTGGGGCTTTTATTTAAAGCTGATTCAGAAAGCCCCTCTGAAGGACGCGATCTATGCAGATGTTTGGCAAGCCAGGTTAAACTAATGCAATGCCTCTTCCAGACATATGCTGCGCTTGATGCGGGGCTACACTACACTTAAAGCACTGTTTTTTTGTTTGTTTTTTATCATGTCTGTAAACCATAGTGTCATCCTTTTTCATCCCTGTATGCCAGGATTTGTTCTTGGGGGTCTGGTCTCCTACACCTGCATGCCAGGATCTGCCCCCTTTCGGCTCTGCTCCTTGGAATTAGACCCTGGGGTGCAGCGCCACTTCCAGCCAGTCCTGTGCACTGGGATTGGATGCCTGATCCAGTGCAATGGGCCCAGGGCCCCTTACAGGTCCAGAAATAATGGCAGTGTGGGAGCAGTGCCACCACTCTCCTAAATTTCCAGACCCATGGGGAGGCCTGTGGGCCAGATATATTGAGCACCCCAATGTAAACTCAAGTTACATTAATCTATGGTGAGTGTTTAAAAGAAAGAGCAGTTAAATTCATTACTACTATGTTAAATGTGCAGAAATGAGCATTCTTTCCAGTGACTGCTGCGAGTTGCTTTAAGACTTAAGGATCTTATTGCATCATGCTGGGTGAAGAAGACAATTTGTGTATTAAGTTTTTCACAATTAAAAAGCTGGAAAAACTGGTTTAAGAAAATGTTACCCTGTGAACATGCATCTTTTGTAGGTATAGTGTGCAAACCTGAAGTGAACATATGACTCTTTTTATCAACAGTATTTCATATTTAATCAACATAAAGTGAAGTACTTCCTTCACATGAATGTAACACAAATCAGGTCTCAGCCAAATCAAATAAAAGAGTGAATGCTTTGCTAATCATCCATAACTAATTTGTGCATACACAGAAAAAAATTAAATCTGTTTTTGACAAGAGCTTTTTCATGGAAGCAGCAAGGGAGAATGGAACATGTAATGTGGATCAGTACTTTAATTTATAGTGAATAGTGATGAGAAGACCTTAGATGTGTTGCTGTGACTACACTAATTTATTGATATTAACAAATTTAATAGAAGCCTAGAAATTAGACACCGGCTTTTAAAAAATTGTATACCAAAATATTCTGACACATGCCTAAACTGAGACAGACATGGGCAGATTATTGTATCTATTACCACATATTCATATATTGCAGAGAGCTGCTGCCTATCTCCATGACGAGCACAGTTAATAGATAATATACAGTGGAGAAAATGTAAAATATGTTGCCTCCT
>NW_017729022.1:182044612-182054247 GCF_001723915.1 Gavialis gangeticus | reverse complement strand
AATTTATATTGAATAGTGATGAGAAGACCTTAGATGTGTTGCTGTGACTACACTAATTTATTGATATTAACAAATTTAATAGAAGCCTAGAAATTAGACACCGGCTTTTAAAAAATTGTATACCAAAATATTCTGACACATGCCTAAACTGAGACAGACATGGGCAGATTATTGTATCTATTACCACATATTCATATATTGCAGAGAGCTGCTGCCTATCTCCATGACGAGCACAGTTAATAGATAATATACAGTGGAGAAAATGTAAAATATGTTGCCTCCTTGTACAAAAAATATGGTTTTGTTGCTCTAGTGACAGTGTAGTTATGGTTGAAGGGTCAGATTCATTATGAGCCCCTATTTCAGACTATTACAGCTTTAAAAAAACTGGCTGTCTGAAATTTTTATGTTTGCCAGGGTAGAGCTGAATTTTAGTTTTTTATGTGCAAAGTTTAAAGAAACCCATTTAGCCATTTTCTTAAGTTAAGCAAATGGGGATGGGGGAGGGGGAATTTTACGTGCTTTAAGGAAGTTGTTTAAATGTTTTCGGTGATTAATGAAAAAGCTGTGTTTAAAATACTTCAAGCTTGGCATGTAGAGCACCTAGTTGTCCCTGTGAAATCTGCCCTTTATCTTGTTTTTAAAAAATATGTTCAATAAGCGCATATACTTATACACCATTTTTCTTACTCCCATAAGCATACATGGCTTGTTATGTTCCAGACACACTGTATACATAAGCTTCTGTATACCCAGATATCCACTCAAAGATCTTAATCTTTAGGAAGCTTTCCATACTTTGCTATATGGTCCCTTCTGTGCTACTTACCTTGTACTTTTTTTTTGATTTGTACATGCATTCAGGCTTACAGTCAGGAATGTGCTATATCCTATAGAACTGGTGCTCAATTTTTTTGGCTGGTGGGCCAGATCTGACTGGTGGTCCTGATCTGAAATGGGGCAGTCAAGGCAAGGCCCCATCTGGCCATGCTGAGGGGGTCAGGGGGCAGTCCGGCTCCAACCTGGCCCCATGGGGGTGAGAGAGGGGGTATGGGTCAGCTCCGCAGGGAGTAGGGGTGTGGCCCAGCCCCAGCATGGCCCCACATGGGGGAGGAGCCATGGCCCATCCCCAACCCAGTCCCACAGGGGGAATAGGGTTTGAGCTGGTGTTTGAGCTGGCTGGGATTGGGGGTGTGGCCCAGCCCCATGCAGCCTGGAAGGAGTGGCATGGCCCAGCCTGATCTAGTCGGAGGGGTGGGAGGGAGGGGGCATGACCTGGCCCCAACCTGCTGTGCAGGGCTTGCATTTTGGGGATTTGGGGCGGGTGGCCATATTTACAGCCACTGCTTCCCAATCTGTGGGAAGCCCCATGGGCTGGATACCTATGGATCTTCAGGCTGCCTTTGGCCTTTGGCCAGAGTCTGAGCACCATGCTATAGAATATGAATGCGTGCGCACACATCATTAATATGGTACTGAGAGAGGCCTAGCAACATGGGTATCTTGCTTTTGTGAATATTACTTCCCCTCTATAAGGAGAACACAGCACTCTAGACCAGTGGTTCTCAGCCTTTTTAGATGCGAGGCATCCCTCAGAAAATGCCAGCTCTTAGTTTTCATTCTTTTTTTAACTACAGAAAATAATACAAGTTTTTCTGTGGCAAAGACCTCAAGAAAAACCCCAACAGGTCTGAATGTTTTTAACACTATGGATTTCTATTCAAAATCTCTGGGTCTGTCTCGTGAATTAAGTATATTCATAGCTTATATCATTGCCACATAATTTTTAGATATGTGCATTTCTTGCAGTACTCATTTAGAATGATCAGTTTGCAGATATTGTAAGATGAAGAGCAGGGGCAGATTTCCAATTTTATATTTCCTCTCATCCAGGATACCACTAAGTCTAATCATCTCTGATTAGATCCTCCTTGACTTTAACTGTAATAGAATGAATGTGATAAATGTATAAAACTTCATATTTAAGAGTTAATTTGCTTAATATAGTATCTTGATACACACATAAGGGAAAGTTGTGAGGTTGTGGGAAAAGAATAAATTTAATGTTCAAGCCATGTTGCGTGGCACCCCATGGCACCCTTGAAAGGATCTCAGGGTACCCGATGGCACAGTGGCTGAGAATCACTGTTGTAAAGTGACAGCACAAGAAACATGTAGCCCCCAGATCAGCAAGATAGTAAAGCATGTGTAACATTAAGATTATGATTTAGGTTTAATTAAATTAGTTTTTAAGGTTGGTATGTGATTAAACATCTTCCTAGCAAGCCCTCCTTTTAAACCAAGGGCTTATCTATTAAATAAACCTGCATAAAAGGTACGAGTCAGAGTCTAATATCAGGGGCATGTCACATAACCTAAATCTGTTGCTGCAAAATTATGTACCCATAGTATAAAAATATATAGGTGAGAGAGAGAGAGCAAAACTCCAACAGTGGCTGCAGTAGCACTGGATTTTGTAATGGTGGGTTTATTTCAGATAACGCTGCAGCATTTGTTCATTTATCCTTAGTGCAGAAGGCTCAGACATTGCAATATTGGTGATTAACTTAATTCAAGGGGCTATATAAGTGATCCCTATAATCATAGGGGAGACACTCATAGCGTGTGCCACGCTGGGATATAAGGACATCAGAGCATACCATTAGGATACATACATTGATTCATTGTTCAGTTGGAGTTGAGTTCAGACTTGCTTTTATAAAATTAAGCAAGCTTAAAAGTTGTAATGTCTTCACTCAGTGCAGTTAAAGGCTTTTTTTGTGTCAGATAATGTCCAATGAGCCTTGAAAATTCTGTTTCATTAAACACCATACAAGTACCCTGTGAGAGCTGTCAGCAGAACTTATTCTATAAAACCTATCTGAACGGGTTTTTTCTGTTATGGGTAACATATTCCAGTCTGTTTTACAGAATGTTTTTGAACCTCAAAAGTTCAGAAGGGAAATGAGGTGTATGATGTCTCCAGATCTGGTGACCTTTCTTCTTCTTTAGTATGAAAGAAATAACTGCCTCAAAGACTCTGTTAGATGCAGTTTAATGTAGGAGGTTAAAAAAGGAGTGACATAATTTGGTTACCACAGTGGGAACATGGAGACAAAATCTGTAATCAGATTTCTCCTGGAATATGTAAATGCCTTATTTGTCTTTCCTCATTGTCTTTTTTATCTTAGATGTTTTCTTCTTTTAGGAAGACCTCAGCTAGACTAAGAAGCTAGGATTGTTAACCTGGATCAAGTCTGAAGGACTGATGTTCTGACAAAGATCTTTTAACAAAAATTGTTAAAAGCCACACTGGCTTGATGCACAGCTTGCCTAGCTACACCACTGTGTAGCTAGCAGGGTTTGCAGTTCCTAGTCTGACTGGAGTCCTTGGTGGCCTGTTTCTCTCTCTCTAGCATCCTAGTGCTCTCACCCACCTCACCTGCCATGCCTTGATGCTGAAAATTATAGATTTAGGAGACTGTGTTTGGGGGTGAAGTTGTCAGTCTGGCCCCTACTTCCTGCTGAGAATTCCTAGTTTCTTCCCTTCTTTCTCTCCCCTTCTCTTGAGCTCCTATTTTTGGCTTGCAAGACCTGGAGTACCTCTCTGAATCCTTGATAAGTAAGCCTGTACATACCTGAATGGCATACTGCATTGCAGATTATTCCTTAGTTCTTTGTGCCATATGCTTTGCCTCCCCTTTAGGCTTACAAACACACCCCATTTCTGTCACCAAGTGTTAGTTCAAGGCTGCAGTTGCTTATTCTTACAGTTTTGTTGGGGTGTCCTCAGTGGCCCCATAGACACCTCCAGCTTGGCAGTGGCCTCACTGAGTCCTGGGGGCTGGCAGTGGCTCACTCATGAGTCCTTACATTGGGCAGCAGCCCCCACAGAGCTCTGGAGCCTGGCAGCAGCCTGGCAGTCTGTTGGGCTTGTATCAGCCCACAGAATACCAGAGCCTGGCATTGGCTACCCCAGGGTGCCAAAGTCTGGCAGCAACCTGACGAAGTCCCTCAGATTTGCAGCAGTCCACACACAGTTATACTCCTTGCAGAATCCACCAAGTTTCCCTTTTTCTGCAGCAGTGGCAGCAGCATCCCATGGTCTGGCTGTGGGATACTGCTGCCCAGTTGGGGTAGAGGCCAGAGCCTGCATTGGAACAGAATGGAATGAAGCTGGAGCCAGAGCTGGAGCTGGTGCCAAAGCTATGCCTGACAGTAAGCAGTGGGGGAGGCAAGGACAGAGCCTGCGGGGACCTTGTACTTGAATCCAGAATGAGGGGTTTTCCCTCCATGTTGAATGGGGGAGAAAAATCCTCGTCTTGGATTTGCCTAAGTATAGTACTTATAGATAGTACTTGTACCTATCTTTTCTTAATTACCATTTTTTCCTTAATGCTAGAGAGATACTGTTTGGGTCGGGATGTGATGTGAACTTGATAAAAGACAAAGCAAAGAGAGTACAAAAGAAACAAAAGCAAGGTGTCTGTTTATAATGTGTTGTCTCTGAACATTTTTTGTTAGGGAAAGGTTTTAATGATCTATTTCAGAATTTCCTTGATAGTGATTCACAAAATGGAAATGAGTTATCCAACAGATTCTGTATAGCTTGATTGCAGCAATATCGGTTTTCTTTTTTTCTGAACTTTTCATCCAGTTTTTATCTTTAAAGTTTTCATTAGAGGAATAATGTGTTGTATACCAGCCAAAATTCTGGTCAAGTGGAACAAATTTGTAGATAGGTTTTTAATTCAAAAATGAAATTTGCACTACATTTTTCTTTGAATGATTCCCTGAACTCTATTGGGATTAAAACAGACTAACCTGCAATACCACTTATTTTCCTTCCTGGTTACAGACAGCATCTTCCCTATCATTTTTACTTAATTAATATTGGTAGAGTACTTGCTGTCTAATCAATCAGCAATTCATATGCATTCATTTATATGTAGGGAAGCGGGTGTAGCCATTCAATTTTATTGCTTTTACTTTTATATTATAGTTTTCCCTTGTATTTCCAATCCTTATGCTTAGGACTGAAACTTTTCTGGCGTGTGCAAGATTTCTTAAACATTAAATTCTCCATTCAAATGCACCACAATTCGTAATAAATGTTCTGGATACCTTGAACCATCATTTGCTTTTAAACAAGTTTTCAGCATAGATTGTGCTGTTTGCATTCGTCCCTCCAAATCTTCCAACCGTCTAAATTATTTTAACTGACATAGTTTCTAATTTACTCTCTACAGTTGAGAGACCTTCCTGTAGCTTGTCTATTTTAGCATTTAATTGCTCTATACTCTCACAAATTAAATTCTGTAGTGATCCATTTTGCTCTGCTGGTGAAGCAGTGATCTTTTCAGCATAGCCGAAGCAAGATGGCGCTTCTAGCACAGCTGCAGGGGCCAGCATTCAGGATTTGAGTCAGAACTTTCTGACTTCTTTTTTTGTCAGCGTGCTGAGTATAGACATATTAACTTAAGGTGCTGTGTGGGAGCTTTATATGAAAATTAAGTCACCTTGAATCATTTAACAAAATGAAAGTCAAATTACCAGTATCTGCCTCTGAGTGGCTTTTTGGTACTTCTGTCAAGAAACATTGAAAAGTAGAAAGAAGAATGTAAATTGTGTTGTTTAAAGGTTTGTTTCATGAGTAAGTGTAAAAGACAGAGCACTTCTGTTTATGTTCTAGTTCCTTTTAGAAGCTTTTTCAGTATCTGTGTTTCAGGTATTTAAATGTAAAAAGCCAACTTTCCAAGAAGGTTTTTTTGTATGTATTCCTCATGTGATAGAAGGTGGGGCAAAGCACTTTGTTTCCTTCTGACAAAATGTAATATCAAATTAGGAAACTGGTTATGCTCCTCATTTAGATCTAATCTTTCTTGGATAATGATTATTACAGTGTTTGCACTTCATTTAAGACACTCCTTCCAGAAAGAAGAGAATTGTCATTGAACACTGAAATAATTATGAAGCATAAATGTTTTTTTCGGTCATGAGCCTAGTTTCTGTTGACCATAATTATGTTCATTTTGTTATGTACCTTAGGTAATGGTTACAGATGGATTGTATAAAGTAAGTGTAGTAAGTTGAATTCAGATATAGAAGACATTAGAATGCAATTTTAACACTTAATAACACGTTGACTTTATTATCTTAAATGTTTTGGACGTCTCCTAGGGAAAGAATAACTGGAAAATGGTTTGATCCTGTAAATTGATTCTGATTTTCAGAATTCTTTGTAAAGGTGCACATAACTACTGTACTTACTTGAATCCAAAATGAGGATTTCCTCCCTATTTAACATGGGTGAAAAAAGACCCTAATCTTCAATTTGAACTCTTCAATTTCCTCCCCATTTAACATGGGTGAAAAAAAGACCCTAATCTTCATTTAACACGGGTGAAAAAAGGCCCTAATCTTCAATTTGAGTATGACATGGCACCTGGCTGCTGAAGCTCTGGCTCTGGCACTGACTCAGGGTCAGAGCCATAGCTGCTGCCTGCCCCTTCACCTGCCCCTTCACCTGCCTCTACCTCCCCCTCCCGCTTACCTTTGCTCTAGCTACAGCAGGCTGTGGCCTGTGCATTTGTCTCATGTAACTGCTAAGTTTGTGCTAGCTCCTTGGGCCCTGGCAGGTTCTGGTCCTGCTCTATTGTGCAGCATGTTTGCCCTGGCCAGGCCCCAGAGCCCAGGCTGGAGCAGCTGCTGCCACTGCTGCTGCTACCAGGTCAGTCTGGGACCAGAGCAGGGCCAAAGCCAGTATAAGTAGGGGGGGGGGGTGTGTGTGTGTGTGTGTGTGTGGGGGGGGGGGGGGGCAGGGAGCAGGCGCCAGAGGGTAAAAACATGGGAGGCAAGTAGCCTGGGAGGGAAGCAGGTGGAGGTGGGGGGCAGGCAGCAGGGGGCAAGGTGTGGGGAAGGCAAGGGGCTAAAAACATGGGAGGCAAGTAGCCTGGGAGGGAAGCAGGTGGAGGTGGGGGGCAGGCAGCAGGGGGCAAGGTGTGGGGAAGGCAAGGGGCTAAAAACATGGGAGGCAAGTAGCCTGGGAGGGAAGCAGGTGGAGGTGGGGGGCAGGCAGCAGGGGGCAAGGTGTGGGGAAGGCAAGGGGCTAAAAACATGGGAGGCAAGTAGCCTGGGAGGGAAGCAGGTGGAGGTGGGGGGCAGGCAGCAGGGGGCAAGGTGTGGGGAAGGCAAGGGGCTAAAAACATGGGAGGCAAGTAGCCTGGGAGGGAAGCAGGTGGAGGTGGGGGGCAGGCAGCAGGGGGCAAGGTGTGGGGAAGGCAAGGGGCAGGCTGCTTGACCTTCCCCAACTGCCTGCCCTCTGCCACTGTTTTCCCCACTGCAATGGAAGGGACCATTATATAGCCCTCTAATAATTAGATTCTATACATGGAAAGTTATAACAAATTTATAATTTTATATGTATAGAATCCAGTTTTTGGGGGGTTGTCTTAAATTCATCGTGGGTTCTGGTAAATACAGTATTTGTAAATTGTATACTCATTTTTTCTGTTAACCTTGATGAAGACTTAATATCAAGAAATGGGGTACTTAAAAGTAGTAAACTCAGAAATATCTTTCTTATCATGAATTATAAATATAAAGGTCTCCTTAAGCCAAAACTCCACCATTAGATGCTGAATCACATTTACATTCAGACCATTTCTAAATGTAACTGTGGAAATAATGACAAGATAAATGAAGTGTTTTTTTAAATGTTCAGAGATCAATAAATTAGCAGCACTGGAAAAGGCACCAAGTATGATTAATTCTGCCATAGTCATGTCCTTCTTAGCAACAGACTTAAAATAAAAGATGGCAGCTCAAAAATTAAAGGTATTTTAAGATGACTCAGATTTTCCTTCTTTTCCTGAGTCTGGGTATCCAATCTCGGCATCAATACTTAGAATATATACAGCCATTAATGAGGCTGCATGCAGTTCCTTTTTCTTCTAAGGCTTGGTTGTTCTATAATAGTGGGCAAAGTCTCTGCTATTCAATTGCTTGATAAAAGTCGAACAAATAGTGTAAAGTCTGGAGTATTTCTGACCTATGAGATATATAAAAGCTAAAAAAATAGAATATACTCAACTCTTAGGTCTGTGTGTGCATTCTAATTAAAAGATAAGCTCCAGTAAGCTTGAACTTTAATAACAAATTTGTTAGAGAAGTTATAACATAACTATTTGGTTTTTTTGTTATTTGGTTTATTGGCTCCTGTGGTGATCAGAACATAGCACTTCGTGACTACATATAGAAAGCCTCTTTTCAGCTGGAAACATTTGTAGTTCAGATGCTTTTGATCATGTGCATTATGGAGCAAAGACTCTTTAGATAAATAGAAGCATGCATAAGAAAGGTTTTGTATTCTAAACTGGCAAGGTCTCTTTAATTGTCTGTTCACTCCCTTGTCATAAGAAGTTAAATGAAAGCTTCATTAGTTGTGCATAATATCTCAGGTTTCTCTAAACAAGGGAGCCAAATTTATAACTTCTATACAACCTTACAGCCCTGCTTTTAGTAGACTTTCAGAAGAGTTAAGTTCCATTCTGTCGTGCAACATGATTTTCTTTAGTTACAGTGCAGCATGCTTAATATTATAAATGTGACATGCACAGTTTGTTATTTTTAGATGTGTTTTAAAAGTTTATTAGTTTTATTCTGTGAGAGATGCCCATTATTGTGGACAAATAAGAAAGAGGCTTCCTGTAGGTCTTTGTTTCTCACCATAACAAGTTAACTGTCCCAGTTGGAGTTCAAGAAAATCTTGTTCAGCTGAACAAGCGTTCATCTTGTTTAGGCTTTGTTCAGCTGACTCCAGCTTCAGCTTATGTCCTGGCCTTCTGAATCCAGTCCCTGCCCTTGGCTTCCTGACTTGGGCACCTGATCTTAGCTTTCCTCCTGGTTTCCTGTCTGTGGTTCTACATCGGGGTGGGCAAAATACAGCCCATGGGCCAGATCCAGCCTACCAGGTACTTTCATTTGTCCTGCAGTGCCCACCAACTAATTGTACCCCACCCAGCCCTTCCACCCACGAGGGTGGCAGCGAGGCACCCACGTTTACACCCCACCCTGCCCCCAGCATACCCTATTGTGTCTTGCTCCTACCCTCATGAGAGGAAGGCCCAGCCCGGCCAGTATGCAGCTTTTGGGCAGGGCTGCTGCTGCCACTGCTGCAGCTGCTGGGGGACCTACTTGGCGTCCTCGGTGTCCTGCTTGCTCCTGGCACCACATAGTGAAGCGATGGGGGCAGGGGTGGCAGGGGAGCTGCAGATGGGCAGGAGCATGGACTGTGAGGCTGGGGCTGGCGGCAGCATACAGCCTGCGCCCAGGGGGGCGGGCAGGATGTGGGTGAGAGGGAGGGTGGGGGAGTGTAGGGACTGTGCATGCATGGCGTAGAGCGCTGGCAATAGAGGCAACCTGGCGGGCCTGCACTCCTCGCTGTGATATGCAGCACTGGCCAGAGCCACGCGCCACCAAGTGCCAGTGCCTGCACCAGACACAGGTGCCTTGAGCACCCCATCTGCTACTGCTGCCACCACTGCCTGCAGGGGCTGAGTGCCATGGGGTAGTGTGGGGGGTCCCCATACCCCGCCCACCCTCCCTCACATCCCACAAATGCCACACACCCACAC
>NW_017729022.1:182044150-182044493 GCF_001723915.1 Gavialis gangeticus | reverse complement strand
CTCCATAGCCCCCCCACTTATACACACCACCAACATACCCTATGCCGACACACACAGCCACACCCCCTTACAAATGCCCTCACACCCCCCCCACAATATACAAGATGAATTTATATTTGAGTTATTATGCAATCCTCTCTATATACTCTACACAAACACAAATCATGACAAAAATATTTTTGTAATAAAATTAAAATGTTATAATAGGTGTTTGACTTTTAGTGTATGATTTGTTTTTTCTGGTTCCAAGATGGCACCCCCCCCCCCCCGGAGTATTTTCGGGGACCAAGGGGAGAGACGTCCGGTGGCAAAGGTCAGGGGTTAGGGGATGGGACTTTTGGTC
>NW_017729022.1:182038401-182043700 GCF_001723915.1 Gavialis gangeticus | reverse complement strand
GGGGGGGGGGGGTGGCTCCAGCTCAAAATGCTGCAGCACACCTGGACGTGCCTGGTGGCACACCAGTGTGCTGTGGCACACCGGTTTGGAAACGCTGTTCTAAATCCTTAGTTTGATGTCCCAGCTGCAGATATTCAGTGCTTAACCTCTGCCTGATTTTTGGTCACATTCAGGGATCTTGGCTCTGGCCACTAGACTGGACTAAGATACCCTAGGAAACTGTGATAATACTGAATGTCTTTTAATACAGAGGGAACAGACTCATGTTTTGTAGCATTTACTCACTCTACCTTGTATAGTCAAAGTGATCACGTGAATCTCTATGACTGAAGTTTAGATCACTCTGCAGAAGTAGGGTTTCTGATTCAGTAAATGTGGTGATTTTTAATACTCTTCTCAATTCTTTAGCTAAGCATAATAGAATGTAGACAACTTCCTAGACCAATATATCCAGAGACCCTGCAATATTTGTGACTAGAGAGTCATATCCTATGGTACTGAATGTAGGTGCAGTTTCCTAGACTTCAGTAGAGCTGAATGTAGTATCAATAATGTTAACAATTTTTTCCAATGTTTCTTTGAACGACTAAATAGACTAGCTTGAAATATGGCAGAGTTTGTCTTATGGTTGCCTTCAGCTGCCTCATGAAAATTCACCCAGAGCTGCTCAAAGAATAAAGCCTGAAAAATCACCCTTTGCACAAAAGGCGCCTAGTTCTGTGTACAGCTATCAATTCTCTGAGCTTGCAAGGTGTTATGTGTAGGTTCCCTTGGCCCACTGAGCTTCCTGAATAATTTTGAATCAGCCACACAGGATTTGAACTTCCAGGCAAAACAGATCAGATCCTGCTCTTCCCTCTTGTTTGTGTTGTCTAGGAAGTTGTCTATTTGGTGGTAGTAACAAGGTCATAATATATCAGCTCACAACCGCTATTGAGAATGTGTGCTTCATAATCTTTATGACTAGTTATTTGGAACCCAACCCTACGAATCTCACAAGTATCCCACCCTTTATTTTTCTCCTCTGCCGTACTCCTTTTGGACCACTGTCCATTTTTCTTGAGGAACATGGACAGTGAATGCAGTAATTTGAATGCAGGGGGTGTGACTGGGACAGCCACTCAGACGCCATGCTTAGGAGAGGAAGGGACAAAAACAGCAGCCGGTCTGCACTGTGGTAGTCCAGCGCTGCCCCTTGCATTGTGGCTGCCTGCGGTGTGGAGCCTTGCTGCCCCTTGGAATGACTGAGGCAGAAAGTTATAAGAAGTGAATGGTTGTCATTGTCATTAATTTTTCTCAGTGTAGTCAAAGATAACTGGATTTACTACAGGTATCCAGGTTGTAGCCATATTGGTCTAGAGGCAAAAGGAATCAGATCTCATGGTACAGGTGATATCTTTTATTAGACCAACTAAAGTTTTGCAAAAAAACCCTTTAACTGCAGGCTTTCATGCACACATACCCTTCTACAGGCACAGGAGAAAAGATTGTGAAAATCCTCCTGGGTTGAAATGAGAGTTCATATTTCATAGGAGAGCTGAAGTGTGGTAAAGTCTCCTGTTTGGAACAGTTTGTTTTATATGCAGATTAGGCTCAGAGAAAACTTGGAATAGTCTGTTTACCTCAAAGTTGTTTCGTGGTAAGCAGGATGTAGTCATATTTCCTTCTGGTTATGGTGTTTCATATTTCACAGAGGAGTAAAAAGATGGAATGCTCTTCTGGGCAGCCATTTCTTATGTGGTAAAGTGGATTTTGGATTTACTATGGAGCTATACATTTCTGGGCAAGTCAGCCAAAGTATATCTAAACAGCACAATGCAGTGTTGTGTAGAGGTGCCCTGACCCTTCTATAACCTTGCTAGCTCATATACCAGTCTCCCTGGTGCAAAACAGCACCTTCTGGAGATTCAGAGCTGGTTCTGTGTGTACGAGCTCTAGAATCAGAAGCAGTGTAGCCCTGTTAGTATTATTCTGTGTCTGGATGAGTAAGAACTGTTTCTCAGCAGAGCTGGTTAGTTTGAGTGTAGTCCTGCACTAACACATTTGTACTGTATTCAAGCAATTATTGTTAGCACACATGAGGCTGTGGCCCTGGGAGAATCATGGGATGCCATTTGGAAATAGCTGCATTGTCACCTGCAGGGAGGCAATCAGGCTCGAGAAGGGCCAGACTTGCAGCTTGCTCTGTAACTGTGACAACAGGTAAAACATAAATATAATACAGTAGTTCCATTCCCTCCACTGTATTGAATGATGAAGTTTTAGGCCCCCTAAGAATTATTTGAAGCACTTTCTGTGAAACAGATCTACTCCCTTTCCAGCTGATGAAGTGCAGTGATGAACTGTATTGACTGCTAATGGGAGCTAGTGACACCATTTCAGAGAAGTAAAATTGCCAAGCTCCTGCCAAGGCGCAATTCTCTGCATAGTCTTCAAAAGCAAACATTGCATGTGGAAAGCATTGATTGCTCAATAACCAATTTTCTATTCAGAAATCGAATGTTTGAGGGACAACTAAACTCCAGCTTGCGATGTTTGCCATATTCCAGGGTACATCTCAGTCATACTTCAAAAAGGCTTCAGATAGGGTATGGGATGAGGCACACTTTGGCACTAAAAGATGACCTGCTCAGAGATATGGAAGCTGGCCATGTCTTGATGCTTGCAATACTTGACTTCTGTTTGCGTATGGCACAGTTGACTGCCTAGTGCTGTTGACTTGCATATGTGATAATTGAGTGGATGGTGGACTGTTGCATTCACTCCCATCATTTCTGCTGAAGTGGATGCAGAGGGTTGAGATGAGTCACCTCAGCTCTTCTGCCAGATACCTTCCCCCTGAGATCTATACTATATGGCTTCTTTAGTATGACAGCACTTGAAAGAGGTGGTGAGATGACATGGGCTTTGCCACCAACAACATATCAGTGCCACCCTGTTGAAAGTAATTTCCCACAGACGGTACCAGAGCCATGATGCCAAAATGTCTTTAATGCAGGCAGAGATGAGATGGCTCAAAATGAACCACACTAAAGCAACGTTATGCTGGTTAGAAATGGGACATTTATCTAAGAACAAGCCAGGATGCTAGCTGCCTCAGTACCCAGACTGTAGAATAAATGCACTTATTCTTCTTAACCCCAATGAGTACTAGACCACAGTGGTCCACATGTCTTTTATTGATTCTAGCTTGCTGTATTTCAGACTGATTTTGGCTTCAATGCAGAGGCTCTGGTTCATGTGGCCAAATGAAAATCTCTCTTATCAACAGGCCAGGTCAGTGCGAGAAGATCTTTTTGCATTCAGATCACTTTAGCCAGTTTCCTCAGTGCTTCTTTTGACATTATAAGGCCTTGGCCTTATTTAAGGCTAGTAACCAATCAAGAACTGACCACAATAAGCAGACTGCATCCTTTCATGATCCACCAAGGTAGCTGCAGTACTCTGGGATGAGCAGCTCACAGAACTCAGGATAGAGTGAGAGTCAAAAGTGTTTTTGGTTAGGGGGATATGGCATGAAACAAGTTTCAGAATAGAAGATCAGTCCAGAGCTTGAGCACCCTCAGGATCCCACTGTAATAGCCTCTTTGTTACAGTTTTTCTGAGTCTAGATGTAACTAACTAGGAGAGTATAATAGCAGACTTCATGCAGTCTTCTGGGGATCTTCTGAAAAGCACTCATTCTGTGGTGTGAAAGACTATAGAACTATCAATATTTTTGATGCCACGGCCTACCATCAGACCCCTGTACCACCACATCCCATATCTTCAAACTTGGACAGCCCTCAGTTGCATAGATATGTTATTGATCAAAACTGTTAATTGATCACTGTTAAAATGAATATTTAAATATGTACTTTGCTCTCCTTTCATGGTTTTGGTTGATATGTTTATTGCTCTTAGATGGCACTTTGTAATTAAGAGTCCATTTTTTCATTTGTTTTATAGTCTACTTCTAGTTCAGAAATTCTGGCTTGTGTACAACAACACAACCCCTTTGTGTTTGTATTTAGTCTTAGACTTTGTAAAAACATGCTTTTATAAAACTTAATTTTGAAGCCAAATTTAACTGATACTGTCCCTTCTGTTATCGGGTAAGATTCTAATATTGTGTGTGCAAGTGTGCACATATGTGTGCTTGACTGCAAGTGTGCATGTGACTATACATATAGTACATATATTAATACAGTAAAGTAGGGGGAAATGTATACAATTCCCGTCATTACATAGGGGAGATTATGACTACAAAAAATCAGAGAAGCTGTAGACTTTGACCAGAATTTTGCTAGTACAGACTACTAGTTTAGAGGTTAGAACTGAATTAATGGCATAGGATTAACTTCCTTAGGCATTATAAGAAATGGATAAATGTATATTTTGCCTTTTTTAAAGTATCCGCAAATTTAGTGCTTGTGAGAAAGGTGCTAAATTGACAGAGCTAGAAATTAAAACCCTTTCTTTACACTCACATCAGGTGATTCAGTAGTGCAAGCTTTTGCACACTATTCTGACAGCATACCTCAGACTTGACATAAAGTGACTTCTGGAGATGAGAATGTAATTGAGCCTTGATGTCATTCAAAACTTGCCTCCTGTACTGCAGTTGTCAATAAGCTCAGCAGTGTCAGTTGTGATGATAACTTGTAGGGATATTTTGATGTGCTGGCTTACTCACTGGGAACTGGAGTAAGGTCACAAAACTGACTTTGCCCAAGTCACTCAATAATCCAAGGATACCAACTTTAATAGTTATCAAATTCTCACCCGAGTTGGTTTTGTCCTGGTGATTAGTGACACAATAGACTGTGCTTTTTATTAGCAAAAGTTAGTGGACATCCTGGGAAAACTGGGAATGAGTATTCTGAAATTTGTTTTTTTTTAATAACCAAACTATGAATAGTTCAACAGGGAAGCCTTACTTTTAAGGTAGTAGTAGGGGAGTGTGAGGAATGTATTTAACTCAGCATGCCTAGGATTGTGTTAAAGGGCACAGACAAAAGTGCAGCTTCCAGGTCTAGCACATAGTGGTTCGTAGAAATTGCCATGAGTTAGACCGATCCTCCGGACCTAACAGATGTTAGTTGGGTGGGTGGAGGATCAGCTTCAGTTTGAAGCCAATTCAAGGAGAGAGGCTGTGTCTTTCTCTGGCTCTTCCCTTTGTCTCTTCTTCCCCAGGTTCCACCCCAACTCTTGCAGTTCCATTGCTGTCTCTGGATGGGAGGGTGGAGGCAGGTCCTTCTGGGGTTTTCTCTGCCCCACTGGAGTGGGGAGAGTGGGTAGATTGGAGCCTCCTTCCCTC
>NW_017729022.1:182010998-182033401 GCF_001723915.1 Gavialis gangeticus | reverse complement strand
ACAGATGTTAGCTGGGTGGGTGGAGGATCAGCTTCAGTTTGAAGCCAATTCAAGGAGAGAGGCTGTGTCTTTCTCTGGCTCTTCCCTTTGTCTCTTCTTCCCCAGGTTCCACCCCAACTCTTGCAGTTCCATTGCTGTCTCTGGATGGGAGGGTGGAGGCAGGTCCTTCTGGGGTTTTCTCTGCCCCACTGGAGTGGGGAGAGTGGGTAGATTGGAGCCTCCTTCCCTCCCCCCAAGGTGAGGGGTTCCAATCCACCTGTCCCCCACTCCAGCGGGGCTGAAAAACCCTGCAAAGGGACCTCCTTCCCCTGCCTTCTCTCCCCCTCCCATCCAGAGACAGCATCTCAGCTGGGCTGCTGTTGCAGACAGAAATTAATGTGAACCTTCATACAAATAAGGGTTAATTTGTCGCACGATTGGAGGTCTGTGCAGCTGTGTTTTTCTGTTTGGGCACAGCTTTAAAGTGCTTTCAAGGGGCCGATCGCGCAACAAATGTCATTTCTGTCTGCACCCTTGCCTTTTGATAGTTCCTTACTTTTTCAGCAAAGCAGAAGCTATACAGTGTATAAACAGGCCTTAGTAATTTTTAAAAGCTTAAGTTCTCCTAAGCATATGGCACTACAAAGGGAATCTTTTTTTCAGCTTATTTTTATTTTGCTTTGTTTAATTAGAGTTTGGCTCTTCTTCCCTTCAGATTTCTAATGGTGGTGTTTGTAATTATTTGGGAAGTGGTTTCTAAGAGCATTGCTTTTTTTCTATATTTTTTCTATTGCTAAAAGAGCAATGCAATGGCTAGCATAATTCAAGGGATTTATAGCACACTTTCCACATCATCTTATTTATCAGATATTGCATATTTCTGAATATATATTGATGTACTGTACTAGAGTTTAAGAATAACTTAAGGTAAATTGAAAGTGCCAGTTAGTGTTGGTTATTTCAAATCTCTTCAGATAGTCATTACCAGGCCCTGGATTTCCACAAATCTCACAGTTATTTTTGTGTGTGTGTAATGTATTGCATTTTCTAAAGTAGAGCTGTACAGCTTCTAAACAGCTGAGGCTGCGTGCCATGCAGGCCACACTAGGGCAAGAGGCCCCCAAGCTGCAACCACAGGGATGCCCCCCCTCCTCTCCCTGCCGCCGCCTTGTTTTGCACCATGCACCTACAAGGGCATCCTCCCTGCCACTGCGGTACAGGGTGCGCATCCCCCACTGCACTATACACATCCCCACCATTGTAGCACGTGGTTGTGATTTCCATCCCTTCCACCCATGTGGCCCTGAACTCACCTTCAGCTCTGTGCACTGCACTGCCCTGACTTGCCCTGCCCTGTCCTGCCCTGCCCTGTGATGGCAGGAAGCAGCAGCTGGAGGATGAAGGGGGAGATCAGAGACTCCAGCTGCTGTTGTAGCTGGAGCAATGGGGGGAGCAGCGGGCAGGTGAGTGCCCAGGGGCTGCAACTTAACCCCATCATTTGGACAGTCCTGTTCTAAAGGATCTGTTATGTTTGTCCAAGGCATTAACAAATAAATGACTCCAGCCATAAGTGTGGGAAAGAAGGCTACCGGACTGCCAGGCACAGAATATACTATAAACTTAAAGTAAGACTGTCTATACATCAGCATTAGCAGATTCAACAGAAAGTAATTTAAGATTCTCACATGGAGATTCAACACATTTGCATATGTCATAGCCTCTAACATAAGCATTCTTGAACCTTACCTTGATCAGCAGTTGATTTTGTGAACCATGTTCTTTCCTGTTTGTGATAACATAGACAGCTTCTTTCTTATGATTACAAAACTGGCTTTCCCAGTAATTCATGAAACATCCCATAGCAATGCTAGCAACTGCTTACATGGAAAAGTAATACAGAAATATTACAAATATTTTTGCATCTCTAACACCTGGATTTGCCTGTTTCTTTTCTGTCTGTATGGAGACAGTTAGCCTGAATCATCTGCCTTCCAGCTGTTTATCCAGGTACTTCCACATTTCACTCCTTTACAGTGATGAGCCTTGACATCTATAGATGTAAGTTAGGAAGCTTTTCCAAATTTACTACCTCTTCTCAAGACACCAGTGGTCCGTAGCCCCAGTACGAGAACTGCTTGTTTTGCATCTTGTTATATGGCATAAGAAAAATAAATGAGTAAATAGATTAGAAGTCCTCATCACATTTATAGTGTTTTAATTCCTGTTATTTACACCTTCTGTATGGTCTTGATTTTATAGAACTGTGCTGTGAGGGGTAGTCTCTCTCATTTATCATTGTTTTTTAATAATGGAGAGACATAATAACTTAAGATGTCAGCATCATTATTTTTAAAAGGACATTATGCTTTATTAAGTCTTTTATTTTAGTAGTTCAGCAGTTTTTGTAGTATGGGTTCAGTTCTGTCTATACAGGGTACATGTACAATTTATTGATGTTTTGAAAAACATTGATCCCTGGAAAAAAATTAATTAATTAAACTTCCTGGTTTATCTTCTATGAAATGCCATGTCCTACTGTGAAACAAATCTATGTTTTGACGGATTAACCCATGTTTATATCACATGTAGTAGCTTTAGATTAGTCTTTTTATTTAGAACCATTCATCCTGACATGTTGATGCTGTTACCTGTCTTCATCTTACTTGTGTTCTTCTGTCTTGATGCATCTCTTTACTGATTCAAGGGTTGTTTTTTTTCTCCCATGAAAGAAATGTTCCTTTTTTCCCCATTTCCAGTGTTAGGGTGACTGCTATGGTAATTCATTACTTTTCAGGCTGAGTTGAATTTTAGGATGATGTATCCTTGTGTGGTATATTTGATTGCTGTAGAAGATTGTGATACAAATTCAATTTAAGAAAAGTAGATGATGTGCTAGTATTGAAAATATAATCCAGGGGGTTTACATATGAAAATTCTGTGGCAAGATCGGTGACTAAAGATCTAGAAAATTCTGTGGCAAGATCAGAAACTAAAGATCTAGACAGCTGTTTCTGGAAGGAGGATAAACAGCTAAGCAGGACCTGTTTCTCTCCATTCCACTCACTTGCTCACAGGGGATAAAAAGTCAGAGTATAACCAGGGTACATAATCAGTATATTTTTTTCTTCCCTCAAAGTGCACATACATGTTAATAGGTCCCAAATGCACACAAACCTATACTCCTGTCTTCTGAAGCAGAGTATGGCTTTTTTAATATGCATAGCGTGCATGATGTCTGTCTGACTTTTACCAGAACTTGAAAAATCTGTGTGTTTTCTTGAGGGGGGGAGGAGGACTAGAGTACATACAAACACCCTCCCCACCACCACCTCCAAAACAATAAACAACTTTGAGTCAGATTTTGAAGGTGACTGCTTTTTGGGTTTTCTTCTGGGGGGAGGGGTGTTACCAGCACACATTCGTGTTATAATGAATGTAAATCTGCAGACCCACTTTTTTTACTATTATCTGGCAAGACAATTACAAAATTAGGAATTTGGGGTTTGGGGTGAATATGCCACCTGGTATAGTCCTGCCACTCAAAAAAGGTCAGGAAACCTGAAAAGAACAGACTGCCAAGTGTATATCTGTTCCTTCCCAGCATTTGATGATTGCTCCTTGTTGGGAGAATCCCCCAGTGGCTGGCTAAAGTGTCTTTACAGCTGGTTTCCATCATTTTACCAAGCCTGAACAACCGAAGCAAAGATCTTCTTCAACTTCACTTGACCAAGGACATCCCCTCTCTCAGTCATGTTATCACATAAAATACTGTCATTGTAATCACAAGGGGAAACAAGTCTCCTGCCACTATTTCACTATAAATGTCATTGAGCTGCACTTGTGCTCCACTGTTCCCAAGATGTGATGTAGCATGTAATGAGCTGAGGAGAGATAAAGAATCAGAATAATAGAAAATGAGGGTTGAAAGGGGCCTCAGGAGGTCATCTAGTCCGACCCTCTGCTCAAAGCAGGACCATCCCCACCTAATCATCCCAGCCAAGGCTTTGTCTAGCTGAGTCTTAAAAACCTCTAAGGATGGAGAGTCCACAACCTCTCTGGGTAATCTGTTCCTGTGCTTTAACACCCTCCTTGTGAGAGAGTTTTTTTCTAATATCTAACCTAAACTTCCCTTGCTGCGACTTGAGACCATTGCTCCTTGCTCTGTCATCTGCCACCACTGACAACAGTCTAGCTCCATCCTCTGTGGAACCCCCCCTCAGGTAGTTGAAGTCTGCTATTAATTCCCCATTTAGTTTTGTCTTCTCCAAACTATATAAGCCCAGTTCCCTCAGCCTCTCCTCAGACATCATGTGCCCCCAGCCCCCTCACCATTTTTGTTGAACTCCACTGGATTCTCTCCAATTTGTCACTTCCTTTCTGTAGTGGGGCCCCCAGAACTGGACACAATAAGTAAAGGAGGAATTCATGTAAGTTACAGGCTAATTTATCATCTCCATTTCTTCCTCCATTCAGGGATATTTACAGGGAGTAAAAACAGGCCATCAGATTTCTCTCAAGGCAGAACCTTTTATTCTGGGATCCTACAGACTCATTATCCCACTTTAAGTATCTGCAAAATATCTGAGGGTGGAAACAGATGTTGCCTTTCATTGCCTTTGTGCTGCCATAACAGTTTTTCAGGTGGCACAAAGTAAAGGCAAATAGATATGCACACCCTTTGTCATGCCACAGTATAGTCACAACAAAAGGTAGTAATAATTTGTGCTGTTTTATTCAGACATGTGAGGCAGAAAAATTTTCCAGTGCTTTATTTTTCCATGGAAAATTTTCCATTTCTAAAAATTCATTGTTTCATAAAATTCATTAGTAACAATGAATGGATGCCAACACACTATTAGGCAAGCTTGGCAGTTTCAAAGTTGTAATTAATGTTTTTCAGGTGATTATCCCGAGTAAGTGTGAGAGAGAGTACATATATGTTTTATTGATTTGTAAACAGGGTAAATGCACTCAGAGAATAATCCAAACCAAAAATCAAGTTATGAATTCACCTAATTGGCTCTGCAGGTCAAATCAAAACCAAAGGAGCGCACCGCTAAGCTTATTTCTAGTTCTCAGAACCTCTTGCTTCTGGAGAATCAGTCAGAAGCACAATTAATGAAGAAGATGCAGTGTAATGATAAGTTGCCCTTGCCCATAGACTCATTGGTAAAAGCATCCTTTAACGAAAGAGAATGTGGTTCAAGTAGTTCGGAATCAGATTTTCCTCAATCTGATTCTGAAATGGAACTAATAAGTAGTGCAAGTGATTCGGCAGATAGTGACAGTGAAACTGGAGGTGCCGCAATGACCTCAATGGAAGAGAGTTAAACTCTGTTGAAGTTGATCAGTGAACAACCATGGCATATCATGCACAGTTGTTTGGGTGTGTTAAAATTAGTGCGTCAACCAGGGCTGTGCAAAACAGCTGTTTCATTTCCGTTTTGGATTCGGCCATTTCGGAGGTACAGTGATTCGTTTTGGTGTTTTGGATCACTGTTCTGTTTCGATTCAGCCGAATCGGTTTTGGAGTTTTGATGCTGTATTAGCGCTGATTCAGAGATTCAGATCGGCTGGGGAGAGCTGTGGGTCCTCCAGCTGTGCCTGCCTCTCTCCAGGCAGGGGGAGCTGTGGGAGAAGCCCCCATGGCTGTCCTGCCCAGCCCCGTCCCCTGCCCAGCCCCAGCCTCCCAGCACTTTAAAAAAAAAAAAAGGGGGCCCTGCACTCACTAGCTGCAGCAGCAGAGATCAGGGCCTCTGAGGTCTTGTGGCAAAGCCCTCCACGTGGTGGGGGGCAGCAGGGAGTGTCCCCCCTGCCTGGCACCTGCACAGCAGTTGCCCCATGGCGCGGGTGCAGCATGGCTTGGCAGGGTGCTGCATGCTGTCTGGGAGCTGGGGCCGCTGGGGCTGAGTGGTGCTGGGCTCCGGCTGACTGCTGGAGCTGCCCCAACTCCCAGACAGCGCACTGTGCCCTGCTGAGCTGCGCTGTGCCCATGCAATGCGACAGCTGCCATGCAGGTGCCAGACAGGGCGGGGGGATGATCCCTGCTGACCCCCACTACCCTGTGCTGTGTGCTGGGGCTCTGCCATGAATCCCAGAGGCCCTGATTGCCACTGCTGCAGCTGGTGCTTTAAGCCCTACATTCACCGGCTGCAGCAGTGGCTATCAGCGCCTCTGGGCGCTCATGGCAGAGCCTCCCCCGTGCAGTGGGGGACAGTGGTAGCTATCGCTTTGTATGGATGTAGCGTGGATCAGCAGGGCACAGCACACTGTCTGGGAGCTGGGGTAGCACCCAATTAAGCAGATCAGCTTCATTTGATAACATATATTTCTAGTCTGAGATAAGTTTTTCCTGAGAAAATTGGGGCTGATTTGAGTTAATTTTCATTCAAGTAACGTGTAAATGACTGCCTCTTTTGATGCAAGTAAATGCCTTGGACAGTCAGACCTGGGATAAACCTGACATCTGTTTTTATCTAGACTGAACCAGGAGGTTGATTTTCACTGACAGCCCAAGAAAAGACATACCATGATATTTCAGTACATTGGGTATTTGGTATCTGGCTGGCAATTCATTCAGAGGCCTATAACTAAGTTACCAGATTTTGTCCTATGTTCTGCTTGAGATCTTAGTTCTCCCAGGCTTTGGGATACAGATTTTCTCTAATCTGTTTCTTTTGGTGAAACGGAGTGGGGACCTGACAGCATATTCATTCTAATATAGCATTTGAATTGTGTCCCTTAAAGTTAATAAAACTATCATTTTAATGTACATGTGTTTAATTAAAACTTCAGTATCAGGTTTGGAAGGCACAGAACTGATAATAGCTTCCCCACATTAAATAGCTGCCCCCCTAAATAAAAATAAGTACCCTATGTTGTCACAAATAGAAAAAAAATTAGAACAGACCATGGTAAGGTATTTTAGGGTTGTCCTCGAGCAAGAAGCCATCCTAATTGACTGAAAAAGAAAACTGAGTACAAAACATGACAGATACTGCCTGATCATTACAGCCCACATACTTTAATGATTTCCTTTTGGTCTAACTGTAAATTAGCATAACTGTAAGGGAGCATAATTCAAGCTACTGTGAATTTTCTCTTCCTCCTTTTCTGACTGACATGCACCAGAACAAGTATATAGTTATTGCTATACCAATAATACATTTGTACTTGTTCTTGCGTTCCCTCCAATGGCATTTTAGATACAATACAATAGCAGAAAGTTCACAACAGCTTTTTTCTCTAAAACCATTTGGAAATCTTTTTGAGAGGTTTAGTCAACTTCCCTTTATAAAAGCAAACAAACAAATAAAAAAATCAGTTAAAATAAGCAGAGACTTTAAATGTAGCGCTATAGAACAGGCTTTTAATAGAGCAACTTATCTTTGGTTTTATCTAGTTGCAGGGATGTAGTAAACAAAAATAATTATTATGTAAGGTAAATTATCGTTGTTGAGAAATAAATGATTTATTCACAATTGCATAGAAAACAAAAACATTGTGCCAGTTCTCATGAATCACTTTCAGAACAGATGCTGCAGAAAATCTTGTATTCTATATAATGAGCTGTAGTATTTAATTATTCTAAAGGTACAGTACAATGACAGATTATTGTTGTTCATATCAGTGTAATAAATTGAAACTCCCTGATCATACTTTTCATTTTACACATTGTCAGAACCTTGGACCTTAATCTTGTTCTTTGATTGACAGTGGCGGCCAGGGAAAGAGCACTTGTATTGTTTGTGATAGTCGCATCTGTTCAACTTGATTCAGTTGAGAGTATTTGCATATTCTTAAGTATTTCTTCTGAGAGGGCCTAAATCCTTCTCAAGTGTTTGATGCATTTTTGAAATTCATTCATAAGGTATCTACATGCACTAATAGTTCTGTATTATATTGCTGTGCATAATCTGACAGATAAGGCTAGTTTTTTAAACAAGGTATTCTTTGGGGATGACATATTACATTCTGACTTATTCTACTGGGCAGAAATGTCAAGTACTTTGAAAAAGGATGCTTGAATGTTTTGATTGAATTACTATTCTTTATTCAACATAAATTGTCGACTGTAGTTAAAGTGTAGATTTATTATGGGAATCTTTTTTAGAAGAGTTAACAGCAGGGCTTTTTTGTTTTGTTTTGTCACTAGACATATATAATTATTTCTTTATTATTATGCTGCGGTTTGGGGACTAAACTGTTGTAGCTTCTTAGATGCATTTTTTATTAATGTGTATCTGTATTCTAAATGTGAGCAACATCTTTGTATTGAAATAAAGATAAAGTCAGTCTTTTGTTTTACTCTTTTTTTCCTCAAAGGTGTTATTATTAGTTCTAGAACTTTAGAAATCTGAAACTCAGATTATATGGAAACAATGTATGTTAGAAAGAAAATATCTCAATGAACTATGTCATTTAAGTTCAGTGCTTAAACTCTAGTCTATGCACAAAATAATACATATGTTACTGTTACTATACAGTACTTCAAGGTTTTTAAAGGCAATATAGAAATAGTAATTTTCACAACTCATTTATAAGATGGGTAAGCACCATCAGTCCAGTACTGAGCTATCGACCTGCAACTGGATTGATACAGTTAGATTTTTTTGCCCATGCAGAGTCCTATCAACTTTAGTGAATATATGAGTCTCCTGTATGGATCCCATATCTGGATCAAAGCCTTAGTTATTTAGAGTCTGATCCTCTGGGATCAGAAGAAAAGCTTTTATTCAGTGGGCTAAGCCTTTCCTCTAAGTTCACCCATAATAATTGAGCCAGGCTTAGAACTGAGTTTGTATCTCCAGACAATACTTCCCAGGCTGTATTGCCTCTCCTGTTGGAGAAAGAAAAAAAAAAAAGAACAACGTAGATCTATTCAGGATGTGGGTGTTTTATTGTTGTTCTTTATGAAATTCCAATTTTTATATGTTACAACTCTTTCCTTTTTGCTTTCTGTTTACTTTCAGGAATCGCCTTCTGGACGTAGAAAAGCGCTTGCCACCAGCATTATCAACATGAAGCAATATGCAAGCCCCATGCCTACACAGACAGATGTCAAGTTAAAATTCAAGCCTTTGTCTAAGAAAGTGGTATCTGCCACCCTGCAGTTCTCTTTATCATGTATTTTCCTGAGGGAAGGAAAAGCCACGTAAGTTTTTCACCAGATAGGCTGCTTTGTGTTACCTTTCAAAGAACTCTGTGAGTAGAGAGCACTCTAGCTGTATAGAATGGCAGGAGTTGAGAGTATCCTTCAGCATAGCAATCATTCTTGCCATACTTTTGTTTCTGAGTCTCAGTGAAAGTAGTTTCCTATTCTGACTATGGTCTCCTATTCACCAGAGACCCAAAATCAACTCCTAACTTTTAAAAAGCTTGCATCAGCCTAAAAATATCCACAGCTTTGAAAGAGAGCAGAAGTTAGGGGAGGTTTGGAGTGAAACATCAGGGTTTACTCAAAAACATACCTAGAAGAAAGGTTGGGGGGAGGCTAAGTAGAAGCACTCCTTTTCCACAAGAACCGAAAAGAGCCTAAGCCTATTATTGCAGGGTTAGGATGAAAGGGGCAGAGGGATCGCTCTTGGGTTGCTCAGGGTAGGGTTCAGTAAAACCACCTCACTTGCACGTTGATCTTCCCATTTCCTATGTAGCATGACTGTCCTATTTATTTTACCTCAGCAAACCTCAGAGCAGAGAGGCTAGGGATTGTCTTTCCAGATGCTCTTCCCTTTATTTTTAAAGCATTTGAGGCACTATGCCTGCTTTTGTATCAAAGGGGGCAGAATGTTTGGCAAATTGGCTCATTTTCTGTCCCTTTCTTTCCATATAGAATATGAGAATATGGGGCTGGCAGGATAAAGAGATGGTAGAACAGGTGGTTTTTCCATGTCTGCTGATTTTTTTTCTGGATATCAGTGTCTTGTGGACAGCTTTGACTGTCCGGAGGGTGACAGTTGATGCTTCCCACCCTTATACAGCATGTGCCCTGTCTCAGAACTGTTGATAAAAGGCATCCCAGACTTTTTCATTTCGCTGTCTTGATTTTGGCATGAAGAGTATCTTAATTGATCATACGTTCTGCCATTCGCAATTGCACAGAAAACCTCCTTTCCCATTTGCTATCCTAGGCCATCACTTTGGAGACCACAGTATATGCTCATTTTTTTTAAAATAATATTAGCAATGTATGATTTTTTATCTGTCATTTAATGCAGTTTAGCAATTGGAAATGAGGAGGAGAAGTTAGCCCCATCTTTTTGAGGCTCATCAAGAGTCCATGCAGAGGAAATCTCTGTCTTAGGCTACGTGATACTGCTGCTTTAAGCCCTGACTCATGAAAAGTATATCTCTTCAGATCGGCACATAATTAAAGTTTCACTGAAAGTGATAGTATTCAAGAATATGCTTAATGTTATGTATAGGTTAACAGCCAAAAGCTGAAGTAGCATCAGCTTGTTTTTAAGGAAGTACTGTTTCAATTCATAAATAACCTTAAAAACAAGTGGAATATCTTCTCTTCTGAAAAAGAAATGAGAAAAGTGTAGGTGTGGTCTAGTACACATTACAAAACTATGCACTGGACTAACATTGACTCATATCTTCTCTAGGCTATCATAATTTTATAAAGTTTAGAATCCCCTAATGTGTTCTCAACTTTCTTTTATGATTTTCTAGGGAACTAATTTAACTCATTATATTATAACAACAAAATCCCTATATTTGTGATCATTTTCTTTTGATTTAAAAAAGAGAAAAAACTTTTTAGCCTTACCAGAAAGTAATTACAGGACTTCAAATAGAATTACATGAGAGGTTTTTGCTTTTTTGTTGAATCTTTCTTATTGAATAAAACAAGGGTATTCTACATGTGTTTACAGAATAATAAAATAAGAAAAATAAAAATATTTCTTTAGGAGGCCTCCTCACTTCCAGAACACAGATGAATTGTTGCATTTGAGATCTAAAGGCCTGTTGTTCCCATCATCACTGTATACAGAAGAATAGTGAGTCTGCAATAAATAGGATTTTGTATTCTGGCTGTGCTGATAGAGCATTTAATTTGTTTGGTTCAAGAGTTGGCTTTAAATTATTGATTATCGAGAAGGTGGAAACAACAGTAGAGGATTTTCTGTATGTTTAACTTGATAGACTATCATCTTGGAACTTCCCCCTCATTTTTGCTAGAAGACTCTAGGGTTTATACCTGAGTATGAGTTGCTAGTGTGCATATTTTATTGTGAGGGTTTCACAATAACAGGTGGATCTTTCCAATATCTTGATGGCTATTTATTGAATATTCTTGTTCTTAATTATTGTTATTCATATCACAAGAGCACTTAGAAGCCTCTAGTAAGCTATAGGACCTCATTTCATTTAGTAGCATACAAACACAACAGAAAAGAAAATTCCTGTCCCAATGTTTACAATTTAAACAGGCATTAAACCCATTGAAACTATTCATGTGTGTTATGTAACTCTTGTATGTGTGTGCAGAATTTAGGCCTAGATTGTGCATATCTGTTAGTTCCTTATCGTATACAATAGCTTTTAAAATAATTTTCATTAATGCTATGAAAGTGTCAGACATCAAATCCACCCATCCTGTTTTATCATGATCATCTTATAAAGTGAGAGAAAGGAAATTAATGATATTTTACTTGCCCATTTAAAAATATTGATTACTGTGAGCAAGAGGGTGAATAGACTGTTGCAAAGTTACTATAAAATAGTATAATCAATATAAAAACATTGAAAGGAGTCTTTAAAAAAGGGATGAGGCCATCCACACTTCAAGAATGACATCAAATGCTTAAAGACATGTTGGTTACTATGGAAATGCACTTAGAACATTCATTGCTTTAAATCTTTTGCCTACAGCCATGTTTTCAGCAAGCTTCAACTGTAATCAACACTTCAGTGGTACATGCATGCAGGGACAGATGTTGGCCCTTCAGATGGAAAAGTTTTCCTAGCTAATGTACTAGTGCGTTTATGAAAGGAGTTCACGTTTACCAAACAGTATCTTGGAGTTCAGAAGATGTGGTTACAGATCACACACAGTGCATAGAAGCAGGGGGCTGACCAAGTATCCTCATCTTATCCTCATCTTAAAACAAGGAAATTACTGTTCTCTCTAACTTCTGGACTGATTAAAAAATTTAAAATGAAAGAGTTAAGCTAACACTTAATTTTTTAAATCATTTTGTAATGGGAAAACTTGTAATGTAGAAGTAATACTATGTACATGTAGTTATATCTTATCCAAAGCCCATCTAGATTGACAGTTTAAACCAGGCTCTCTAATAAGGAAAGGGGATTTTTTTTAATAGTATTTTTTTTAACAATAAAACAGTATCAAGCCTGGCATTAATGGATTTTTTAAATTATTTATTTGGTTTGCTGAAATTTATCATGTAGGGATGAAGACATGCAAAGCCTGGCTAGTTTGATGAGTATGAAGCAAGCTGACATTGGAAATTTAGATGATTTTGAGGAAGACAATGAAGAAGATGAAGAGAACAGAGTGAATCAAGAGGAAAAGGCAGCAAAAATTACAGGTTGGTCTTGTCACAAAGGGAGATATATAAATTATTTTGTTGCTCTTCACTGGCTGGAGAGCAGTGCTGCTGTATATTTTTGCAGCCAGTTTGAAATGCTCTGATGAAGGGGGAGGCCACCTGTCTGCACAAAGCTGAAGTGCACTGAATAGGAAGCACTGTAGGATTCAGAGTGCATCAAATACAGATCTATCCATATCTGGGCTGAATAACTGAGAGTGAATGGTCCTCTTACTAGCAACAGAGATCCAACTTCATCAGGAGTCAAGCAGAGGTAACTTCAGGTGAGCCCATTTTCCCACTGGACAAATGCGAAAGGGTGAAAGAGTGATACTCACATTTCCCAAAATGAAATCAGTAAACTGTCCAAGGACTGATCTAGTTCCGATAGTGAGCCATTTATTTTTAGATTCTATAATTAAATGTCTGTCAGACTGTGTTCACACCCCAAAAGAGTTAGTGCATGTAGGAGGGCTTTCATTGTCAGTGCAAATCACATCAGCATATGATAAAACCCTGGCTGGGACGATATAGTTGTGGATGGTCCTGCGTTGAGCACAATTGGACTAGATGAGCTCCTGAGGTCCTTCCAACCGTCCTTTTTTATGATTCTGTGAAGATGTTAAATTGTTAACAGAGGTGGTTTTTAGGCTTTTCAGGCTTTGTAGTTCAGCTGGAATGTCTAATGACTGAAAAAAATCAATGAGAGGGAGAAAGCTTCCACTCTTATACCAATCTTTCCTCCTATCAAGGTACCCTTTTAAATCTAAATAACAGAATGCTTCTGTCTGTAATAAGACTGGTGGGGGAGAGGGTTGGAGGAGAAATACCAGACAGAACTGAGATCATCTTCTAATTCTAAATCTGATGTTGGATCTGTATGGAATTGAATGAGTCTGGGGTATGACGTGACAGATTAGTGAAATGGAACACTGAGTTGTGAAGGACTATTCCTAAAGGTTCATAATGAGTTTGGGATGGGAGCAAGACTAGAAGATCCACTTTTAGTCTACTCTGGCGCTGAAGTGGGTCACAACAAAGCAGTTATGACTGACTTCTCCCTTGAACTGTGAAATACTGCAAATGTTTTTGTCCTATACAACTTTTATCTTCATTTAAAGACTTTCTAATATTCAGAGTCCCCAGAAGGCCAACCCCTTGCTATGACAGTGACCAGGTCTCCATCTCTGCTGGAACTATGGAACTTATGAAGTCCAGAATAAAATATGTAAAATATAGAGACAGCATTCTTGATCACGGTGTGGAAGAAGGCTGGATTGGTCACTTCCAGGATGTGCTGCAAGCTCTTTGTCTCCCACAATGCTTTTCCACTATATTTGCAAAGATTTAAGTACTTATGCAAAACAATGAAATGATCAAATCAAAATAAAGAACAAAAACTAAAACCCACAAGCCTCAAGCAAAATACCCAATAATCAGGGAAGGGAAAGGAGCAGAAGCCCATTATAAATCTTCTGTAAAGACTTCCTTTACAAAGGAAAGGCCTAGATAATACTGTGACAGCTACTATAGCTGCTACTATTAAAAAAGCAGTATATGAAGGACAGATTCTGGTCTTCAGCTCCATCATTTGGAGGGCATCTTTTCCAACAGGCCAAACAAGCAATCCTTTGTATAGGGAATCCCCCATCAACATAGAGCTTATATAATTAAGCTTATACTATTTACTTTCCTGCATTTCTAAATGCCAGAGTCATCTACTTTAGACAGAACTTCAGAACAGCAAGTAGAAGGAAGAAATGGTCAGTACCTTTGAGCAAAGAGTTTTCAACATCCAGTTGCTACTCAGACTGTTTTTCAAGTGTTGTTTTACTAACAACACTGGATGAGTTTGGGGGTTTTCTTTGTTGTTGTAAATGTCATACTCTGTGACCCTCAGGTAGGAAGCCTGAAAGGAAGGGGCCATTCAGAGACTGTTTTGTTTGTACAGCTACGGAATTATTCCCTTAGCCTAAAATTCCCTGTTTTAGTAAGGCAAGAAAAGATGAGTGAATGCACATGGTTGGCCAGAGGCAATGAAACAGCATAATACAAGGACAGTAAGAAATCAGGAAAAAAATAAATGTTAATGATTTGTTCTAGCATCCATTTAAGTCAGTATAAAGACTCCTACTGACTTTTTTGAGGGTTGTATTATGTTCTAGTGGTGCTATACTAATTTAGTGAAAGGAAGAACATATGTACAGAGAAATTAAGAACTAATTGGGGAGACCAGTGTAGACTTACAGGAAAAATGATGGAGTTGGATCAAATAAACACCAGTTTTGAAAAGTTTTAAAGTCTTTAGGTTTGGAATATTGTTGTATCCATGAAGGTCCAGGGGAAATATGAGAAGCAAGGGTTTTTTGATGACATCTTTTGGATAATTTAGAAACCCTGTGCCCCTGACTGTCTTGCTAATGCTAGAACCTTGACTCAACAAGGCCTCAGCTTTTCGAAGGCCTCTTTTCCCTTTGACCCTTTTTCTCCTTAGTTTAATGAGGTCTTAGCTTCTACCCATGTTCACCACTTCCCTCTCCCTTTTTGGAAGATAGTACCAGGTTGGGCTGTCAATCTGTACCGAGCAAAGAGTTTCAAGGCCCTTGCAAACAACACTTATGACAGTAAAGGATCATAGGAAAGTAGGGCTGGAAGGGACTGCACAATAAGTCAAGTAACACATCTTCCAGGAAGATAGCAAGAATTGAAGGAGGTTCAATAGTAAGGGGATGATGGTACACATACCAACCTGGTGAAATAGGATGTACCTGCAGAGACATCTATATGGTGAGTGGTAATTAGTTTTCTTCTGCGATCATTGGAATCTGATTGGTTCCTCTAGGTATTCAATGTATAACAAAGGTATAAAAGATGCAACTTTTCTATTGCACTTTGGACTCATATCCCTGCACATTCCCCTCTGCCAGACTGTCTCATCAGCTAGCCCATACTGTGCAGTAGCTATTAACCAGTTGACTTATACCGACTTGGGTATAAAATTGATAACTCCGTGATGCAGGTATCAAATTTATGCCTGATTAGTTACTGCTCAGTAACACGTGTGGACGCCTTACTGCACAGTAACACTGTGTGTGTGGACTGACTTGGGACTAACTTTAGTCCCAAGTCAGACCACACACAAAATTAATGAGCTTTAACATCTGCACATGTAGACACTGGCCTCTTTCCACTTAATGTGCAGTAAATTTAATGCTACGTAAATGCACATTTAGATGCACCCACTGTATAGTTGGGAGAAATGTTAGACTAGCCTTTGAGCACAAAATGCCCTTTCTCAGGACACTTTGACTTCCTCAAGTCTTCCTGGTCTCTCACTTAAAAGTTCTAGAAACAGATGAAGAAATATAGAAAGCAGGTGGATGGGATGGCAAAGTGTTGTAAAAATAATTATCATTTACAAAGAATTGCATATATAGAAGCACTTAAAAGCTAATTGAGAAAGTGATATAATCCCTTTTGAATATCTGTTCCCCTTACGTTTTCTCATGCATTGCGTGCTTAGAATGCTGAGAGAGATGCTGAGACAGAAACTACTGCATCTTCTCACTGACTCATTGCTCTTAGGCAAGTCACTTAACCTCTGTGCACCTGTTTTCCCAGCTGTAAAATGGGGATAATAACACTTAACTACCTTACAGGGGTGTTGTGAGGATTAATTAGTTAGTGCTTTTAAAAAGGCTTTAAAAAAGTAAAGTACCATATTGTACAAGTAGTAAATATTAAGTTTTATAATCTTGCTTTTAACTCAAGACCTAATCATTCTGATAGCTATTGGTTTTTTTATGGCTTGGAGATTAAAAGATTCCTCTTTTCATGAGTTTAGTTGTGGAGTGTGCTCTTAGGTTTCTGTTAAAAGCTGTTTCTTCTTCATAGCAGTAGCGTATTTGGGCAAAGTTCAGTGATAAAAGTCTACAGTAAATAAATCATTTCATCAAAGTAACCTGGTAAAGAGAGTAGTAGATGGTATGTAAAGTGATCTAAGGTTCTATTCCCAGTTCTTTCCTGTCTTTCTGTGCAATTTGGGGCCAGTCATGCAACTTACCTTTGTTTCAACTGTAAAGTGAATCTTGACAGCCGTTTGGATCCGCCAATGGAGAGCACTTCATGGAAGTTGAATATAATCATAGAAGTTATCATGGATTTGACCTTTATCAAGAACTGAAAAATGTTTTCCATTCTATTATTATTTTTTAGTAACTTCCCCCCAAAACCCATTAGTCTTAAATATCTCACACTTGGTCATAACCTGATTTCTTTTTTTAAAAATGTGAAAAAATTCCACTTAATCTTTCTATATTATGTGAACATGAAAATAGTATACATCTATGTTTTTAATAGAGGCAATTAATTAAACAGTTTAGTTACTGCATCATTTAAAGAGATTGACTTAAAAATGGCACAATTGTCCTGCATTTGGTCTTCTACATGGGCAATTCCTTTGGTAAGTTTCAAGATATTTGATTCACAGTTAACAAAATTAAGCCAGCAGTGCATGCTTTATTATTTCTCTTAATGTTTTTTAATAGTAACATGGACCCTAGTGCTATAGTTGGTGGTAAATTGTCTACTACATCTGTTCAGAACACTAAAGACTTGATTTGGTCCCCCTTGATATCAGCTGTACCAATTTAGTAGTTTAATAAGCAGGGTGCAGATTGTGTGGTACCATCACATGTAACACACATTTTTCTCCACTTAAAAAGAAACTAGAAGCTTTACTTATATGCGAGGGCCCATGGCTGTATTATTCAGTTTAAGATTGAAGCAAAAAACAAATAACTTTATTGGAATATGTATTACTTTGCCATGTCATATATTATGTAAAAAAACCTCACAACCAACTCAGTAAAAAAAAAAATCAAAAGATGTTGTTTCGTTAGTTCTATGGTCATTAGAATTAAATGTACATCTTTTTTAGATTCATAAAGCAAAATCTAGTTTTCTTAAGCATCTCGATTTTGCATCCATTATTTCATTGTAAGTTATTTCTACAGCTGAGTTAATGCCCATATGAGTTAACATTTCCACACCAGAGTTAATATTTTTAGCTAGAGTTAAAAGCAGGCTGCAGGGCTGTGAAATAGGAGCTGCATTACCAGAGCAGCTACCAGATAACAGAACTGTAGAAGAAAGGCTTGCTTGATTATTGGAACATTAAGACCATTAAAAGGAGCCAGGGTCATTAACACCTATGGAATGAAGAATTCAGAAGGAACTAGGTAGATTACAGTGAGCCATGAAGTCAAGTAATTCAATCACTGCTGCCTGAATAGAAATTCTGCTGCCAGTGTCAGGCACTTAATGTTAAACTTTGGATGCTGTAGGAATCAGAGGGGTGCAACTGAACAACTACACTTCCTGGATCTACCCCTAGTAGTCTACCCACCTAATGTCAGTTAACAGTTTGAAATGCTGTGTGTTGCTCTGGAGAGCCACATGTTGTAATGCTATTCAGAAATCTCATCATCCAAGCTTCTTGCCAGCTGTCAAACTAAGTTCCTTCAGTCAGGGTTTTTGATATTCTGTCTACTTTTTACTTGCAGCTAACTGTAAGGAAAAGTCCCACTGATTTTAAGCTCTGTATTTAATTTGTTATTCTCAAACAATGTTGGATTTTTAATTGAATTTTCACATTTTGAATTAAAAATGTGAAAATCTCATCAATATCCATACCCCATTTTAATAACAGGGTCTTGGATTTTGTTTGACCTACCATTCAATAAGGTGAACTTTCCTTTTCATTGAAGTAAAGAAATACATGGGGCATTTAAAACACCTTTTGAAAAATGGCTACTATGATTTTGAGATTTCAGTGGGAACTGTGCAGTTTATTCTTCGCAAATCTGAAGGATTTTCTTTTATTTGAATTTAGGAAGAAGGCAGTTAGAAATGCTGAATTGATTGATTATAATTTTACTATATTTAAATTCTATAGCATGGAAAATGTGCAGGCAATTTATGTGGCTAAGATGTGCTATATCAGTGTGGGCCAGTCTTTTTGGCGGACATGCCTTACATTAGGCTTGTGGCCTTCCTGAGTGCCACTCTGATCCCCTTCCTCTACCCAGTCTGCTGAGCTGCTTTCTGCTGTCTGCCCAATATCCTCCTCTACTTTCTACTCCCTGCCCTGTGCACACTGCCTAATGTCCTGCTCTGCATTCTTCTTCCCGCTCTATCAACTCTTCTGCTGCCTCTCCCTTCCCTAATCTGCAAAATGGCACACACAGAGTTTGCCCATACCACTACCTCTTGCTTGTTTTATGTGAGTCCCATTGCCTTCTTTAGAACTAACTATACGGTATTCCTCCTGCTTGGAAATCTTTGGTATATTTATATGGAGTAGGTACATCTTTGCTAAACTTTTAAAATAGTTTGAGATTCTGTGCTGGGTCCTTCCTCCTACTAGCTAGGGACAGACATTCAAAAAGCTGGAGCCTGAATTGATTCAATCTTTGCAGTTTAGTCTAACCTACATAGATTGAACTGATTTTCATAAAGGAAAACTCCTATCCAGGGGCCCCTTCTACCCACTGGAGAGTGGCATCCAGGACAGCACCTGCCCCCGCAGTAGCACGTACAGCACAGGCTCACCCCCTCAGCCCCAAGCCCTATTAACTTGTGTCCCCCTTGCAAGGGGGCAAGGACTCTGAGGGGGCAGCAACCCCTGTCATGGTGTGCTGAGGAGTGCAAGCTTCTTCCTGGTGAGGGCGGGGGCTGCACTGCAGGCAGGAGCCGGGTGAGCAGAGCTGCCACAGCCTGTGGAGGATGAGCAGCATCGGAGCTAGGGAGGTCTTGGGGGGGCTACTGCCACCCCAAAATTCAGCTTAGCCCACAAAGCCGCCCCTCTGAGCCCTGCTGCCACCACCACTGCCCATCTGGCGCAGGATGGAGCAACTCTACCCCCATTCCAGCCCACATTGTAGTAGTGTCTGCCAGCCCTGGCCACAGCCTCTGCTGCTTGCACCCAGACAGGCAGATGACCCTGGCTGGGGTCCCCCATAGGGAGAGGGGACAGAAGAGGGAATAAACCCCTTCCCTACCCTCTTTCCCTCAGGGGGCCATGCTGGCCTACATCTGGCCATGCCTCCAACCCAGCTGCTGGATCAGTGAGGAGGGGATAGTGTCCTGGGGAGTGCAGGCCTCTTCCCAGCGGGGTGGCTGTGCTGCAGGCTGGAGCAGAACGGGCAGAGCTGCCACAGCCTGTGCAGGGTGAGTGGTGGCAGTGGTGGGGCTCAGAGTGGTGACTACAGGGGCCAAGCCAAATTTTGGGGTGGCTATAGCCCCGCAAGTCCCTCCTAGGGCTGCCACCACTTACCCACACAGTATGCAGCAGCACAGCCCTCCCACCAGGAAGAGGCTTGTGCTCCCCAGGACACCATAACAGGGGCTACTGCCCTGTCAGGGTCCCTCCCGCCTTGCCACTCCAACAGCTGGGGTGGGGGTATGGCCAGAGGCCAGCTGGCATGGCCCCCTGAGGCGAAAGGGGCAGGGAGGGGGTTTATTCTGCCACTCGCCCTGCACTGGTGCATAGTTAAGTAAGCAGTGTCACTGGGAGATATGGTTAAGTAAGCACTATCGCTGCTCTGGCTGGCTGAGAAGCAGGTAGGGGATTCAGGCACAGCAGCATCTGCCTGGCTTCCCCCCGCCCCTCACCATTTGCTGTTCAAGCAGGGATCCCCCTCTCCCTCCCCACAGCACAGACCCCCAGCCACATGGACCCTAGCTGGCATGTAGTCACGCCTCCCCTGAGCTAGTTGAAGCTGAGCGGTGTCTGTGTGTGTCTCCAATTTCACTGGGACAAAGGCAAACAGAACAGTGTCCACTTAGGACTTTTTAAAGCTAATCAGCAGGTCAACTGGTAATGTCCCTCCATTCCTTCCTTGGAAAAAGCTGTTTAAGGAGGGCTTGAACTAATGAGAGAGGCTTTGTTTTCTTGATGGGTTAATAAACTTTGTGTTATCAGCTCCCTGCTGGCTGCTTTGTCTGTCAGGTTTGTAGACAGTATGAAGAAGCAGGGAGAGGGAGATTGAAAAGCTCAGTATCATCAACAGATGCATACAGTCCACACAAGCAGTCCTCTCTCCCCCCACCCTTTGCCTCAGAGTGCTAGGGGTAGCAAAGACTGGCAAGGGCTGCTACCCCTTCCCTCTCCAGGCACACCCCAGCTGGGGACTGTGCAGGCAGGGTGGGGGCTTAAACCCCTCCCTAATCATAGCATCCTGCCAGGGCCGGCCATGCCTCCCCTCAGCTCAGCATTGTGGAAGGGAAGTGGGGAGCTCGCTGTAGCGTCCCTGGGCTTCTAGCCTGAGCCACTGCAGGCATGCAATTCCGGAATCAAAACAAAATGTCTATCCACTTGCAAATCAGTTCAAGCTCTGCAGGTTAGATTATCTGCAAAGATTGAATCAATTAATAGAATTATAGGGCTGGAAGGGACCCTGAAGGATCATCGGGTCCAGCCCCCTGCATGAGCAGGAAAGACATCTGGCATCAGACAACCCCAGCCAAAATTCAGGCTTGGGCTTTTTGAATATCTGTCCCTAGCCTTTGAAGCTGGGTTATGTGCATGGAACTTCTGTTCTGTTACAGGTTTAAACCAGTTTCTGCTCACTTAAACCAGTTTATGTGAAATTTCTGTCCCTAGTCCCTTTGGTTGCTTTACAGAGTTCACCAGAATATGGTACAGGACATCTGTTTATTGAAAATATGTTACCATGCTGAACTAACAAACCAGTGGCCAGCTGCCTGCACACAGCCCCTTAGGGTTAAGATTTAACTGGATTGCAGGTGATGAGCAGCCTTGAAGGAGGAGGAAGCAAGCAGTGGCAGATAAAAGGGAGGATCCCTTTTCTTGCAAGTGGTCTCTGTAACATACTGGTCTAGAGGTTTCTACACCTTACTGCCTACCCAGAGGAAGATGGGAGCTGATTAGCCCTACACTCCTCCCATATCTGTTGTTTTAAGTATATACCTAGATCTTTTGAAGTCTTTTGAACACTCTTTTGGACAGGAGAACCCTATCCTCTCCTCCTTGCCTCCCTGTGGGATGCTCTGACAGATCTGGCCTGCCAGTTGATTATATCTGGCCCAGGGTGCTCCACATGGGGCCGAGCCCCACCCACTCCTGCCTAGGGCAGCCTGTGCCATGTTACTGCCCACACCCATCCCACGCTCACTACTGGCACCACCCCAGCCCGAGCCAAAGCGCACAGCTTTCTGGTAGGGCTGCTTCTGCTGCTTGTGCCACAGCAAGAACAGTCCCTGTGGGATGCTGGCCAGGGCCAGGGCCATCAGCAGGCACAGGGCAGATATGTGTGGGAGCATGGTATGGGCTGCCCTGGGCAGGAGTGAGTGGGACTCGTCCCCATGTGAAGCACCATGGGGGCAGTCATGGGCCAGACTGGGATGGGGGGCAGAACGTACGTGCACCACACTGCCTGGGCGAGCTTTTCTGTACATGCTTCCTGCCCCCACTTCCGCCACCCCGGCCAGCTACTAGGACCTAGTGGGAAGGCCCCCACATGCCCCCCCCCACAATCACCCATCCCTCACATACACTCCAAACTGCCCCAACACACATACCTCTCAACCCCCTCCCATACAATATACAAAAGTAAGACTTTATTTAGAGCTATTATAGATTCATAGATGTAGGGTCGGAAGGCACCTTGTAGATCTTCTAGTCTGACCCCCTGCCCTGGGCAGGAGAGAAAACTCGGCTCAAATGACCCCGCCAGGTAAACATCAAGCCTCCTCTTAAAGACCCCCAAGGTAGGAGCTATCACCACTTCCCTTGGAAGTTGGTTCCAGATCCTAGCTGCCCTGACTGTGAAGTAGCGTCTC
>NW_017729022.1:182010772-182010987 GCF_001723915.1 Gavialis gangeticus | reverse complement strand
CTAATGAAACCATGCTGGTTGCCCTTGAGCATCATCCCCACTGCAGTCATCTGTATATACACTACTCAAAAAACCTCGTAAAACAGGACAAAAATATATTTTGCAATAAAATATGTTATGGTTGATGTTTGATCTTTAGTATATCATTTGTTTTTCATCTATAATTTTGTTAAAATGATATTTTCTGAAATATTTTATGTGTGCAGCCTACAACA
>NW_017729022.1:182001230-182005772 GCF_001723915.1 Gavialis gangeticus | reverse complement strand
TACTCAAAAAACCTCGTAAAACAGGACAAAAATATATTTTGCAATAAAATATGTTATGGTTGATGTTTGATCTTTAGTATATCATTTGTTTTTCATCTATAATTTTGTTAAAATGATATTTTCTGAAATATTTTATGTGTGCAGCCTACAACAGCTCACCAAAACTTAAGTGGCCTGCCAACTGAAATAATTGTCCACCCCTTCTCCAGAGGTATAAGTACAAGTGTTGCTCTGGGCACCAGCTGAAGGCTACACACAGACAAACCAGTTGTATATGGTTACATAGTCGTTCAGTCAAAACTAGCTGGAGATGACACTAGCCACAGAAAGACAGCGTTCAAAATTAAAGGAGACTCAAGCAGACCTCTGGTCAAAGAGAAGTCTTAAGTATTTTCTGACTGATCCCCTGGCACCTTGCTTAGGGGGAAGAGAGAAGGCAGAGTTTAAAAAGATTGAGCTGAATCCCATAGGTGGGCTAATGAGGGTCTACCTTGAGTTATGTATTACAAGGTTGGAGACCTGTAACTTCATACTGGACCCACGTAACTGCCTCAGATGTTATGTATATAAGACTGCAGCCTTGTCAGTTAAGTCTGTCCTGCTGTGTCTTCATTCAGCAGTGTGCCCTGGTTAAGAGCCATATAGTCCTGCTTAATATATAATAGTGTTTCCAATTCTCTGTTGGATTAAAATGATTTTTAAAGACACCTTAGATTTCTTCCTGTTTACCCTGGGTGTCACTCCCAGGCTAAGTAAGTGTTGTATTTTAAGGAGGATGTGCCATCATTTCATGTGTAACAAAGTGATTGAATCCTTGCTTTAACTGCAGCTTTTCTGGCTGATCCTTCCACAATAGTCTTGAGTATTTTTCAGTTTCTGTTTCATTGTAAATTGTTGGTTAATGAATAGCAATTAATTTTCCCTGTTTTTTTTTTATCATTTCTTAATTTCTTTCAACTGTAGAATGCATCATTTTAAGCAAGCCTAAAAGTAGCCATGCCAGGATTATTTTAAGTCAGAATGAGCCTTATGATTCAGAATGTTCATTTTGAGCTATTCCCCGTGGATGGGATCTATCCAAAAAGTAGGACTTTGCTCACTGACAGTAAGAACGGTAGAATCTGGCCCTGTTGCAATATGCTTTATTTAGAAGCATGTTAGGGACCATTTTATTTAAAATTGTTATATAACTGGATCTGTCTTAGCTGTAAAATTCATGGAGATTGGCTCTAAATTCAGCATAATCAATATATACATGTCTAACATTATGGTCTCCTCAGTGATTTTGTGTATTAAGCTAACTTTATGCTTTTAAATTCAAGCTTTACTTACAAATAGGAAAACTGTTTATGTAAAATGATACCTCACATACCTAGTTATTGCAGTACTGTGTGCATTCATCTTCAGGAAAGATTGTAACATTGACACTGCTAACAGAGGCACACATCGGCTTTTTTCCGTATATACATGACTGTGTTCCTTCTTGTTGAAATAGCGCAGAAGTCTTCTATGCAGCTGCCTAAGTGTATTATATATCACTGTAATGACTCGCTGTCAGTGTATTCTTTTAATTAACAATGTGTTCTCTCTCTCTTTCCCTTTTTTTCTCTTTCTGTAGTAACAGCATGCTTTCCACTTCTTTTTCATTAAATGACCTTACATTACATTTGTCTTGACTGGCTTCTGTTTACAGAAATTGTAAACCAGTTGAATGCTCTGAGCAGCTTAGATGAAGATCAAGATGACTGCATAAAGCAAGCAAATATGCCTTCAGCTAAATCAGCCAGTTCCTCTGAAGGTCTATGAGCTTTCCTCCTTTCTTTCTGTTTCTGATTGTCTGTATTTACTGTGACCTGTTACCTTTTGACTTCTGCTTGTATTCAGCTGTCAGTTTTATCTTTGTACTTTCTAGCCAATGTGAATTTCAGTAATTTGTAGTGCATCCAACAGGTAACAACACGACAGAGAGGCTCTCTCTTCAGCCACTGCAGTGTCAAATGAGTGTGAACAGGAAGTAAAAACCATATAATTAAAATATTATTTGTGCAGTGAATGATGCTTACCTATTATAACTTGATAAAATGTTCTGTCCTTGACTTTAACACTGATGTTAAATAGAAATACGAGAATTTCTTATTGGCAGTGAAAAAGATACATGAATAAAGCATATTCTGAAATCAAGCTGCTGTATATAGCTTTCTAGATATATTACAATATTTATTTATTGAATCAGATCCAGAGGTCTTGTGCTGCAGTGTAGCAGGTCAGTACTACATTCTAAACAATTCTGCGAATATCTTTCATTCTGTTTATTTCTTCTGGTTGCAAATGTTGGTGTGCTACAAAATACATTCATTTAAGTTCTACAGTTGGTAATGGGCCTCAGTTCATTTCTCCCAGGGATCATTTGTGTGGTTTTTTTTTAACTTAAAATGTGCTTAGTGAACACTTTTTGTATCCAAGCCTGGCTTTGGCCATATTGAAACATTTCCATTTATTTCCAGAGCTTATCAACAAACTTAATTTTTTGGATGAGGAGGAGCAAGACTTGGCCAATTCCAGTTCAGATCCATTTGGAGATCCTGATGCAGCAGAATTAAACCCATTTGGAGATCCTGATGCAGAAGGTAATGAATCTGGTATACATAATTCATTATTATTATTATTTACGGACCGAATAATACCTAAAACATTCTATTTTTCCCTTGAGGCTACAAATAAAAAATGTTGTTCTGGTAAACTAATGTTATTGCATGCAATACCAAGGCACCAATATCAGTAATTCTAATTGCCATTGGAAACAGAATGTCATCTCTCTAAGGAGACAAAACTAAGGCTTATTTTCTCTGTAGTCAATAGTTCATCTGCATATTGAATGAACTACTAGATATTAAAGGTCTAACCAGAATTCCAGTTAAGTAACATGTATATACAGCCCTTATGGTAGGTAACGTACAGCTGGGAACATAGTGATTGCCCATTTGGGTTGTTTAACCACATTTCAATAGAACACTAAAATGCAGTTCTGCAAAGTGTTCTTACTTATTAGTATATGAAAATCATCACATACAGAAGAGTACGACAAAACATAGCTACACATCAAGGTGTTTTTGAATTCTAAGAGTAAGAAATATTCTAAGAGTAAGAAATATTTAAAATGTATACATGTCTGTTACCTTGTAATGCTCTTGCTTACCCAATGAATGATATTTAGAGTACCCAAAGCAGGTTCCACTCCCCTCAACTCTCCTGCCATGACTTTGATGGAATATAATTCAAAGGAGGGGGTCAGCAGTGTATATACGGAAGTCCCAGCTTAGGGTACTCACAGTGTTTGGAACGGTTGATGTTTGGACTCCACCTCCTTTACACCCCATCCACACACCAACTGGTGCCATTGGTTGTGGCACCTCAGCCTTGTCCGGTTTAGATCTTTGGTAATTTATGTCTTAACTTCTGCTTCCTCAAGGAAATGCTGACTGGGTCTGACACTATTTTCCTGACCCTCTCAAAACTGTCTACCTTGTCCTCAAGGAGCTTCTCCCTGCAGTGGGCCTTGGATAAGGGCCCACTTGTCCCTTGGCTCTTGTGGCCTCTCAGAATAAAAATCAAGAATAGGAAAAAAACAAACAAACAAGGAAGCCGCCACTGTGGAGGAGTTATCTATTCAGGACCCAACATCCCCATTAGGATTTAGTTAATTCTCTTCGCTTCTATGGGAGCTGCCCCTTTCTCTATGCTGAGGCTCTATTTCTCAGCCTCTGCCTGCCAGAGCCTCTCTGCCCCTTACTAACAGGGCTGTTGTGGCCTGAGCACCACTCTGCCTTGGTGCCTGTAAACCATCTCTGCTCCAGCCTTAGTTGGCTTGGAAGCAGTTCCCTCCCTCTCTCTGCTGGCACTCTGAGTGTCTTTTAAATTGCCCGCGGCGGCGCCTGTGGCTGACGTCATCAGCTGAGCATTGCCAAGATTGATTGATGGTGAGCTTTTAAACCGTGGCAGTGCGTGCAGATGCAGCTCCTGCTCTCCCTGCCCTAAAGGTAAGTTTTCCCCTCTCCCTGGGGCTTTTTGCTCAGCCCATTCTGCATTGGCTAGGGGTCTCAGGGTATTTAGGGGGCGCGTATGGCTCCTGCTGTCACATACCTACTGGGGTATGCAAAATGGACCCTATTCAATTCAGATTCGGATTTGGCCCAATTTGGGGACAGTGATTCGTTTGTTGATTCAGATCACTGTCCCTGGTTCAATTCGGCTGAATCTGAATCTGAAGATTTGGCTGAATCTGAATTCAGCCATAGACACAGCTTTAAATGTTTTTTCTACATACCTCCAGGTACCAGGTGTGGGTCTTGAATGCTGTAATGCTGGGGCAGATGGAGCGTCCCACAGGAGTGCAGGGGGGCCCCCTGCATGCTTGGCGGAGAACCTGGAAGTGGACCGGAAATACTTCCAGTTCATTTCCAGGTCTGCTGGGGAGCGTGCTGGGGGGCTCCCACATCCCCCCCCCCCCCGGCTTGGCAGCTGGCCCCAAGGGGACCCCGGGGG
>NW_017729022.1:181992290-182000863 GCF_001723915.1 Gavialis gangeticus | reverse complement strand
CAAGGGGACCCCGGGTGCCCCCCCAGACCCAGGAGGCACCAGTTGCTGAGCTGGGGGGTGTGGGGGGGCCCCCTGTGCTCTCTCCAGCAGACCTGGAAGTGGGATGTTCCATCAACCCCAGCATTGCAGCATTCACGAGCCACCTGCTACCTAGAGGTATGTAGAAAAAACATTTAAAGCTGTGCCTATGTCTCAGTGTTTCCAAATCTCTCTCAATCAATTCGGAGGGTTCCGATTTGATTAGGAGAGATTAAGGGGTACTCTGATTTCATTCAGATTCAGAGATTCAGCCACCGTATCAGGCCAGATCTCTGCCGAATCGAATCAGGAACCAAAGCTTTGCACAGCCTTAGTACCTACTCCTTGCAGTATACTGTATCTTATATGCAAGGGTAAATTATTAATCTAGCACTTCCTTTCTTTTTCAATAAATATAGTATTTTGCATGTGCTCAGCTATTTTATTTTGTATATAACTTTCTAGATGTATTGCTGTGTGCATGTGTGTCTGGCTTTATGAATGAAAATAGTGTTTTTATGTGTTACCAATTTGACAGCTCAGGAGAATGAAGCCTCTTACATAGCCACAAAGAAAGTTTAAGAGAAACCTCATAAAATATAACAGAAAGGAAGCTATCCAATCTGGTTCCTTGTACTTATGATAGTATTTCTGATAGGAGTTTAAAATGGTGTTATTTTTGGTTTGTTTATTAGATTTAGTTGTTGCTAAGAAAATAAGTATATTCTCCTAAGAGGGTAGCAGCCAATCTATTTATCTAATTCTGTTTCTAAAATTTAATTAGAATTTTATGAGGAGTCTTTCCCATCTATTATACAACTAGCCCCCAGATTAGAAGTTCTTCATAAGAAGAGAACTCAGTGGAATGAGCTGAGAGAAATGTGTTTCCCTGTTCAAAGATTCTCTCAAGCCACTCAAATGCTTGAAGAAAAAAACCCACAAAAAGCAATTTTTCAGTATGAAGCAGTTGTCCAATAGCTGGAAAATGCTCTCACAAAAGAGAGCATTTTGTGGGGAATAGGTGTTGGTGTTAGAAAATTATATTTCTTTCCCCCATTATTTTTTTTAAAATAATAAAATTGTAAAGTAATAAAAAGGACAAACAAGCAGAGACTACCCGACACAACCTGACTGTGGAGGAGAAAGAAAGGAGGTAGGAGTGAGGACTGAAAGAGGGTTAAAAAAAAAGAATACACAGTGCCATCTACTGGCTAAAGGCCAGAACACAGCGGCCTCTCATGGTGAAGGGGATTAATTACAAGTCTCCGGAGTCTCCCGCTGTTTGCACAAACAAAATCCACACTTGGAACGACGTAACATGAAAGCAACACAAATTAACACATCTCTGAATGGTGTTAGTTTGGGGCGCTAAATGGACTTTAAAGCACTGGGAAATTCTGGGTCATGCAAACACAAACGCATTGTATTGATGTAAACAAGAAATTTCATTTTGTCTACATGTGCTCCTAAACCATAGTTTGATGAGTGCTGCTCTAAAGTTAAAGACTGTTTAATAGAAAACCCAGAAGACTACAAGTCTAAAAAATTACTGTGTTAGTTTTCAACAGATCAAGGAGATTAAAATAAACTATAAAAAAAAAACTAATAGAAAGAAGACAATAGCAGATGAGGCTGTGGGAGGAACTGGTAGATGCAGGGGAAAAACCGGTAATCAATGTTTTTGGCAGATCATAGCCGAAGAGCCAAAAAAATTTAGCTTAATACTTGATGCCTATGTTCCTAAAGAAACATGGGTTCTTTTTTTAAGCTTTGTAGCTGGTGAGGGAAATGATGGCTGCTCACTGAAGGAAATTTGATGTGTTAAGTCACTACCAGATCAGTATCTCCCCTCTGAATCCCAAGTAAGAACATAAGTATCCCTGCTGAGCAATGGAAAGGCCTCTGGCCTTGATATTTTTGCCCCAGAAATCTTCAAGGAATTCTCCAATTGACAGTACACATTTTGAAAAAAAACCAAAATATAGTTTTAGAAGGCATTTATCTTAAGCATTGGAATGAAAATATAAACCCATTTTTTTAAATAGTGATATACTGCCTAGGTGTATTGGCACTATTTACACCAAGAATAAGGGCCAAAATAAAATAAAATGTCCCTGTTTTTATCCTTTTATTCTACCATTGTATATTGTTTCACTTTATCTATTTTTATGTATCATCATATATTATATTCTGTTTCAATTTTGTTTAAATTGGTACAATGTATAGGCTTATTGTATGCTTTTTACCAACAACCATACATTATATATTATTATGTGTAATGTCATTGTCAGTTTTACTGTACTGCTTTAGCGAAAGCTGTAAATAAACTACTAACACTACCCAATTTTGTTTATAAATATAGAGGGCAATTTAATAATGAATACTTCAGATAAGTCTGAAGTATTTAACTTCTTTTTTTCTTTACTTCAGTCTTCAAAAATAAGGTCAGCTCTCAGATGACAGGCAGAGTTGGCAACAATGATGCTGAAGAGGGTGAGCAGCCTAGAGTAGTAGAAAAGCAGGCTAGAAATTACTTAGAGAAGATAGATGTTTTCAAGTTCGCAGGGCTGGATAGAATTCATCCAGGAGTATTCAAGGAACTTCAGAGCTATTGGCTATCATCCTTGAGTACTTGTGGAGGTTGGTTGAAGTCCTAGATGACTTGTAAAGAATAAATATAACATCCATCTTTAGGAAAGGGAAAAAGGAGGATCTGAAAAATTACTGATCAGTCTGAATTTGATACCTGGAAAGAACATGGAGCATGTCTTCAAAAAATCTGCTTCTCAGCACCTATGGAAACCAGGCAGTCAGGGACAGCCAGAAAGGATTTGTCAAGAGCAAGTTATGTCTGGTCAAGTCACATTCTAGTCTCTGTGGATGTGGGGAGGAAAAGTGCATGTTATATACGTAGACTTCACCAAGGTTTTTGACACTTTCCTCCCATGACATTATCATTAGTAAGCTAAAGAAATATTCTAGATGAAATTATGGATGGTGGATACATAACTACGTCTGTGAGCTCAGTGAGTTTTCATCATTGGCTTGATGTCTAGTTAGGAGGAGGTATCAAGTAGGATTTTTCTGGTATATTTCCTGTGTCCAGTACTGTTTAATATCTTCACTAAAGATTGAGAGAATGAGATTGAGTGCACACTTAGAATATATGCAGATGACATCAACATGGGTAGAGTTGTAATTACTCTGGAGGGTAGGGCTAGGATTCAGAATTACCTTGATAAACTGGTGAAATGGTTCAAAATTAAATTCCTGAAGAACAAGTTCAAAATTCTGCAATTAGGACAGAATAATTGCATGAAAAATACAGACTGGGGAATGACTGGCTTAGGCTGCAGTATTACAGAAAAGGACCTAGGAATTATAATGGACCAGAAGTTGACCAGAAGTCAATCATATGGCTCTTTTTGCAAAAAAAGGTGAATATCATGCTGGAGTGTATTAATAGGAGTGTTACTTGCAAGTTGAGTAGTCCTGGTAAGGCCTTTTTTAGAGTACTGTGTCTAGTTTTGGGCTTCACAACTGAGGAAAGACAGGGACAATTTAGAAAGAGTCCAGTGGAGAGCAACAGATATTATTAGACATGTAGAAAACATGACTTACAAGGAAGGTTTGGAAGAACTGGGGTTATTTAATCTGGAGAAGAAAAGACTAAGGGGGCATTTGATAATGGTCTTCAAATACTGAAAGGAGGTCATGCGAAGGATGGAAATAGGCTGTTCTCTGAGGTCACAGCAGACAGGACAAGGAGCAAGAGTCTTAAATTGCAGTGAGGGAAATTTACGTTAAATATTAGGAAAAACTTTCTCACTATGAGGGTATAATGCAGGGCAGAGTAGCGCCTTAAAAACTAACTTGTTCAAAAAGACACGTGTTTTTATAGGTTATTTTGTCAGATACTATGAAACAAAGTAAAATGAAGTAGACCAGGCGTTGTCAACTGGGGGTACATGTGTCCTGGGGGCACTTGGAAAGGAGCTAGGGGATATGCACAGGCAGGCAGGGATGGAGCGTTGCCACCCACCACCCCACACCATCGCCTCCCAGGAGCAGGGCTGAGGGTGGGAGGGTGAGGGCAGTGGCTCCCCTCTGCAGGCAGCTGCCACTGCCATCCACCATCCCACATTGCCCACCATGTGCAAGCCCCCCAACTCCCCACTCTGTGTCCAGTCACTGCTACCCCTCCCCGTCCCCCCTGCTCCATCAGAAGCATACCCAGAAGGTACACTCCTTTAAAAAGATTGAAAACCCCTGAAGTACACTGATGCCTATAAAAGTGCATGCCTTTCTGAATAAGTTAGTTTTTTTTAAGGTGCTACTCTGCCCTACCTTCTGTCTGACTTCAAACTAGCATGGCTAACTAGGAGGGGAGTTATGCATTGAAACAGGCTACCCAGAGCGGTTGTCGAATTTCTATCTTTAGAAGCTTTTAAGAGCAGGTTAGGCAAATGGTTGTCTGGCATGGTTTAGACAGGGATGATTCTGCCTTGAGTAGGGGGGTTAGACTATGTAGCCCAGGTGTACTCTGGTATATACTCCCTTTCTCCAATTGAAGAGAATTGTTAGCTGACAGGTGTGCTGTGGGAGAACTGCAGACTGCTCAGTTTCCCCCTGTCCCTATAGAACCAGGCCAGGACTGTCAGGGGACTTAACTGTATACAAATTTATTAACATTAACTTATCAGAAAGAAAAGAAACATGGATATAAACATATGTACTCTCTCTCTCTCTCTCTCTCTCTCTCTATATATATATATATATATTTTATATACATATTTATGTATATATGTATATGATAGCTAAACAAATACCATAAACAATACCCTCTGGGTAAATGTTATAAAACCTTATACTAATGCCTCAGATACAGGTAAGTATCTGATCTGAAACAGATAAACCCCAAAATAAACATAGATAGCCAACAGATAAACTATAGATAAGTAGAGGTGAGCAATAAATAAGCCACAACAGGTGAAGTAATAGCAAAAGGGCGTCTCAGCAGAGCCCTAGGACTCTACTCATCTACTAATTTACAAACATGAGAGTTCACAAAAAATAAGGCACGACATCACACCATTTATGGCACAAGAACCTCAGATATAAACTTAATCCCAAGAGGAAACCCCAGTGCCCTTGAGCTTTTTCCCAAGCCCTTCAAGGAAGCTGGTAACTTCAGGGGGCCCTCCTAGTGGGACCTCCACTTTCAGGAGCCCTTAACTAACCAGAGGGGACTCCCCCTCCCCTGTGGGAATCCTTTTTCCCTGCAACACACAGCTCCTAGACCTGGAGGGTGGCCCTTGTCCTCTGCACCAAGCTGCTCTCTTGCCTGTGGTGGACTTTGTGGGGGGTCCCTGTCCCCTGGAATAGGGCTCCGCTATGCAGGGCTTCTGCGGCTTCTGACTCAGCCGTGTTTGCTGGCTAAGTAGCCCGAGCACCATCTGGCTCCCTGGACTCAACCTTTTGCTATGGGTTGGAGGCTTGGGCCACCTTGTGCAGCACTGGGCTCAGTCCGGTCCCAGACCCTCCGTGTAGCACCTCCTGCACCAAGCCTCATGCTGGGGGTTGGGGACCTGAGCCACCCAAGTGCTCCAAAGCTCCTACTCCATGCACTGGCCTGTGCACTGTGTCTTTGGCCGCACGCCAGAGGTTGCAGACCCAAGTTGCCTCACGCAGCTCCCAGGGTCTGGATGCCGTGTGCAGTGTTGTTCACCAAGAGCCTAGCCACTGGAGCTGTCTGCCATTCCCTGCCCATGGGAGTCTTCAGGGGCACTTCCAGCCTGCTGCTTCACCCTGCTTCGCAGATCTCCTCAGCTCTTCTAAGCCCCGCTGTTCTCTTGTCTGTGTCCCAGATGTGTTGCCCTCATGCTGGGCACACAGCTCCTTTTATACTCTCCAGGGCTCCGCCCCTGAAGTCTTTGAGACCTGACAGTGTTGCAGTCTACAGTCAGGTCTGGGGGCGCTGCTCTCCCCCTCCCCTCAGGAAAGGGGCATGACTTCACTCCTCTTCCTTCCTCCTGATTGGTGGATGGGCTCCACTGATCAAAACAGCAAAATTTCAAGCCTGGGATTCAACCCAAGCTCCAAAAAGCAAGCCTGCTACAACTAGATGACTTCCTGAGGTCCTTTCCAGCCCTGAATTTCCATTGATTCTATTATTCTAAAACCTTTGGCAGATGCTACGCTTAAGACGTGCTTCACCAGTCAGTTTCATTTTAAATAGCAACACAGTCACACATTCATGCGATTAATGGTGTGATAAAATGAAAAATAAGCCAGAAAATAATTTCTCAAAATATGTAATAATTTTGTGGCTGGTTTTTATTGTACCTTAAATTGAGCATCAGGCAAAGTTCCCTACCATACAACCTGATAATGGCTGCATGGCAGGGCTCTGGAACTTGTCCTAATACGGTCCCAAGATTAGGACTCACAATTAGCCAATTGTTTGTCTCAGCCCTGGGACTGATCCAGAGTTTTGAAGTGGATCCAGTGTGGTCCCAGGGCTGAGATCACCAATCAGCTGATTGGTGATCCCAGCCCAGGACCACACAGAATGTTTTCTACGCACTAGGCTCCAAGTGTGATCCCAGGCTCCCGGCGCACTGGCAAGTAGTAATAGTGGGCATTGAGAAACATCGGGGAAAAAGTAAAAATATGCTTTACCAGAAGCAGCATTGCATTACTTAGACCCAGCTTCACAGCATCTGTATAGATTGGATGCTTCAGTGGGGCTTTTTGGTACTTTTATCTAATAGTTGATTCAATCAGCTATTAGATAAAAGCATCAAAAAAGCCCTATTTATAGATTCATAGATTAAGGGTCGGAAGGGACCTAGTAGATCTTCTAGCCCGACCCCCCGCCAGGGCGGGAGAACAACAAAAAACCCCAAAAAGAGAAACGGGACTCAAACGAGTCCAGCCAGGTAGGCATCCAGCCTCTTCTTAAAGACCCCCAGGGTAGGGGCCAGCACCACTTCCCTTGGAAGCGCCCAGTCTATACAGACATTGGGAAAGCCAGGTCCAACTAACATGATGCTTCTTCCCGCCACGTGCTGGGCTTGGCACAAAAGCACGCCAAGTTTTAAAGTAAAACACTGTTTGTTTGGGGGTTTTTTCCCCATGCCTGCAAACAGCCAGTGTGATTGGGACCTGATCCCTGATTTCAGAATCACGCTTCCTGCCATACACGTGACATGGCAGGAGGCTCAATTGTTGGGTTCGGAAAACAGATCCCATTGTGTCATCAAGAAAATGTGTGCTAGGGGCCCCAAGACATTCTGGCAAGGCAGAAGAGATCCGTGGACCAGTCTTGATTGTTGTCTATTTTTAACATTTTCAAATGCCTCTTTCTTTGTTCATTTTTCTTTTTTTTTTTTAACTTTTATTTTTTATTCAGGCAAATATAACAACAAAGCTCCCTACACTGGAGTAATGCACAGGAATCATATAAAGTTGGAGTTATTACATATTTAAAGGGAAACAATCTCATCTGTACTATCAGTAAAAAGTTTATATATGTTAATAATCAAGCAGTCTGGCTAGATACACTGGCTGATGAATATATGTATGTGTATGTGTGTGTACACATACACACACATACATTCACCAGCCAGTGTCTGTAGCCAGACTGTTTGATTATTATATGTATAATTATAGATATACTCGTGTCATTTTATATATATATAAAAACATGATTATATGTATAATATATATATACTAGCAAAATGCCCATCAAATATGATGAGGGGAGGAGGGGGGACAGGCCTGCGTTGCGCCGCCCCCGCCTTGGGTCGGGATCCAGCTTTCCTCCCTTCCCTTCCCACCACTTTGGGCCCAGGCTCGTTCCCCGCCCTCCCCCCAGCATATTGGGTCCAGTTCCCCCCCACTGCTTCGGATGCGGGCCTGTGTGTCCCCCCTCTGAACCCCTGCCTCCCAGGACTGGGGGGGAGGGGAACTTGCATGTGGCGGCAATGCACTGCCACTGGTAACCTGCCCCTCCACTTCCCACTCCCCTTCCTCCCTCCCCTCTTCCCCACCAGCTCCCCCTCTCTGCTGGCTGTTGTTGGGGGTGGGGCCCACTCTGGCCCCTGGTTCCAAGGAGCAGGGCCCCACTCTGGCCCTTCAGTTACTGCTGTCATGGGAGTGCTCTGCCATGTGGGGTTGTAAGGGCAGTGCTGCGCCACCAGCACCCCATGCCACGACACCCCCGGCTCCATCCCCTCCGTCATGGTGGTGCTCCAGTCCCTGCCGTGCCCCTCTGCCTTCAAGGAGCAGGGCTGGGGAGGGGGGTGAGGCCAGCAGTGCTGGCCTCACCCCCCACTGTGGCCCCTCAGTCCCCACTATCATGGTCGCGTTCCGCCATGTGTCTCTATCTGTTGGAGCACTCTGATTGGCTGCCAAACCTACCAGTCAGAGTATGAATAAAACATTACAGACAGACGGACAGACTAAGGCTTTTATCATATGGCTAGAGACACTGGCTGGTGAATCCAAAAAGGAGGGAAATTGGACTGGGCAAATAATGAGAGTGGGGACAC
>NW_017729022.1:181984643-181987290 GCF_001723915.1 Gavialis gangeticus | reverse complement strand
GGAGCTCCAGGCATGCTGCGCAGAGCTTCTGTAATAGAGACTGCCTGTGCTGCCAGCAGCTGGGGCTGTACACCATGGGGGGAGTGTGTGGGGGCCCCGACACTTCCCACCCTCCCTCACACCCCACAACCCCCATCAACATATTCATATGCCTCCACATACCCTATGCCCCCCTACACAGCCACACCCTCTCATTATTTACTCAATCCAATTTCCCTCCCTTTTGGATCTCCAAACATTCCTTATTTTTGTATCCTTTCCTAAAATGTGGGGATTCACTCTAACCCTCAGATGGAAAGGCATCTTTAATCCCTCCACACCCAAGTAGTGAACTCCTTCCTGGGAGGCACCTGACTCAAGATAGGGTAGATTTGTACCTCATAGACTCCCTAAATCAGTTTTGCTTCCACTTGTATCTACAGGTCTGTGACCCTGTCCCCAATTTCTTTAATCTCTGCTTTGATTTTATCTCACTGTATATTCTTAGAGGTTTTAAAACTCTGATTTCTGAGATTAACTCCTCAGTGTTTGCTCGGGTCAAAAAGGCTGTTTTGATTTCCCCCCTCCTTTGCTCTGCCCACTCTGCTCTGCCCTGTAGCAGCCATCTTTGATTCTGCAGGTCCTGTGAGCTGTTCAGAATGAGGCTCTTCTACTGAGTTTCTTCTGTGGAAATAGCTTTTCAAATTGATCCCTTACATGGGGTATGCATTTTACAAAGGGGAAATGTGTTTCTGGAGTTTCGGGAGTCAGGGATCCTCTATGTTTATCATTTGTACTGTCTCTCATGGAGGTCTAGCTTCAGGCATTCATCTGCTCCAGTGACATCATGTGAACCCTGCCCTTCCTTGATCTTCCAACTTTTTTTGTTTAAAGACAGTTTCTCGTTAATGTTTCATGTTTCTTTCTCTCTCTTAAAAACTTGTTATGTTTTGTAATCTTTACATGGCATGATTTTGTTTAACCCTACACTTGTTGGGTATATACAAGTATACACTTGTATATCATTTACAGGTTCTGCTCTATATTTTTATAGAGTTCACTTGCTTTTAATATTTTGCAATTCCTGTTGTCACAGTAACGGTTGACTGGCTCACTAAATCATTTTCCCATTAAAATAGAGCTGTCTCTCACTATTTATAAAATATGTACCTATGAGGCCTTGATGTTTTGATAAATTTGCATAGCATATTATACCATCATTAGTTTCTGAGTGTGATGGGCTAGCTGGCAGTGACTTAGCCTAGGCGTTTTGAAAGGGCAAAAGATGATTGGAGGACTTGGGATTCTGTTTCCTCACCAATCTGGTAATGATTTGGCCCAGGGGTTTTGAAGGGGTAAAAGATGATTGGAGGACTTGGGATTCCCTTTCCATACCAGTCAGGCCCCAGAGACTCACCCCCCCCGGGTCCCCTGATTGGCCCCTTGGAGGCGGATAAAAGGGGCAGCGTGGGCTGACTCTGGAGAGACCAGTGAGGGACAACAAGGAAGGAGCTTCACAGAGCTGGCAAGAGCTGAGCCAGGAGCAGTGCCCCAGAAGAGCCTGAAAGAGCAGGACCTGCAGGCAGCAGTGGGACCCGCAGCAGTGCAGAGTGCAGCCGGCAGGAGAGGCTTCCCACTGGGCTCCAGGATCCCTTATGAGAGGCTGCAGCCAGCAGAAGAGTCTTCCCCACTCCAGCAAGGATCTGAGCAGCAACCTGAGAGGTTCCCAGCTCTGCTTCCAGCTCCTCCAGTCAGAGGCCAGGCAGCTTGATGTGAGGCTGGGGCTCCAGGAAGGTTAAGATCCCTAGCAGGCTGGAGCAGTGCCACTAGTAGTGACTGTGTGGAAGTGTTCCTACCCACCATGTGGGAGCTCTGGGTTCAAATCCTGGTTGCGGTGACTTGGGGTGAGTGAGCTAATAAGAAGCAAATCTTCCTGCAGTGGAAAGGGACCATTGTGTTTTTCCCCCTTTCTCCCCCTCCAGGTACCAACACCCTATATTTCCTTGTCATTTGACATTTTGCATTTTGTGCCTTTTTCTATTTCACCAACCTGTATTGTTTGCTCTGCTGTTTGTGTTTTATATTTTGTTAACCCTGTCTTTTGTCAGTGATTGTAAGTGTCTAGCCTTTGTTGAATCCTGCCCCCTTGGGGCATTGTAGTGTCCGCTATACCCTCTGATTTATGCCTATTATGTTCCCAGTATTAAAAGGTATATGGTTAAGTCCCCATTGGTGGTCTGGCTCTGCTCTGTAGGGGGAGGAGAGTCCCTACACCTCCCACAGTGCTTGTGCACCTGCTTGATCCCTTCATTTGGAGAGGAGGTACCTCTTGGAGTACCACCCGGGTTACATGAGCAACAAAAGGAATTTTTTCTTCTTTTTCTTTCTCTTCTCACCATAGTATCTAGTGCAGGGGCAGGCAATTATTTTGGGTGGAGGGCTGCTTACCAAGTTTTGGCAAGCTGTCAAGGGCTGCATGGCTAGCCCCGCCCTGCCCCTTGACAGGTGCCTCGCCTCCTGATTGCTATCTTGGGGCCGAAAGTCCCTCCCCGTAGCCCCAGGCCTTTGCCACCAGAAGCCCCTTCCTTTGCCCCTGGAAATACTTCTTTCAGCAAGGGGTTTTTCCATCTCAGAGCCAGAAAAACACTGAATTCTAATCTAAAAACCA
>NW_017729022.1:181968355-181979643 GCF_001723915.1 Gavialis gangeticus | reverse complement strand
TCCAGAAGAGAAGTAGTTCCCTAGGGGAATTTGAGTCAGTCCTTTCCCAGTTTAATAGTGACACTGAGGAATGTCCCACCTGAGGAAGTTTGAAAGCATTGTTTTTCCTTCCCTCCAGCTTAATTTGTACTACAATTTTACTTTTCATCACCCCCATGCCCTACTTCCTTCTTGCTGCCTTAGGATGATCTAATTTTATTGAAAAAGTGCCTTGGGACATTGCACAGCATTCTGTGCTGCTAAATAAATACAGATTGTGCATTGGGGTTTGGAGGTAGGGAAGGTTGTGGGGCTGGATAGGGGTGTGGGGGGAGGGAGTATGTGGGTGCCTGTGTATATGTGGGGTGTGGGTAGGTATGGGGATTGTGGGGGAGAGGGTGGCTGGGGTGTGTGAAAGGTTGTTGACATAGACGTAGACACATATGTTGGTGTGGGTATCTGCATGCATGGCAGTATGATGGAGGTGGGTGCATGTGTATGGTGGGGGTGCTTGTGGGACTCACCCTACGAACATGCATACACTCCCCTTCCCTCCCTCATTGTGCGCGCACACACACACACACACACACACACACTCTCTCTCTCTCTCTCCCTCCTTTCCTCATTGGATGGACACACACACACAACCCCCCTCCCTCTCCTGGCCCTGGGGTACCAGTGCACCCCTGCTCCCACGGTCCAGCAATGCAGCTGGGGCCATGTGGTGCTGGAGTGGCCGCATGCAGGGAAAGTTCCCACAGGCAGAGACTTATTGCTGGGGAGCTGGCCTTTCTCCTGTTTCTTGCTGTCTCCCCCTAGGTCCTACTTCTCCTGTCTCCTGTCAGTTTTGACAGGGAGCCTGGAGCAGATAAATATTAATCTTTTAAACTTTGAAGGTGCCCTGCGAGCCAGATAGAATGGTCTGGCGGGCTGGATGTGGCCCGCAGACTGTATTTTGCCCACCCCTGATCTAGTGGAAGGGTCTTAGTGCATTAAGTGAATATGACTAGTGTGTGCCCCCTGTGGTTCATTCTTTCAGGATTGATGTGCTCAGTTTAATGGTAGAGCTTTAGTTTGGGTATAATTTTTAAAGGTGTATATTGCTATATGCTTATGATAAAGAAGATGTATGTAAAGGATGGTGCTGATATTTGTGGTAGAACTATACTAGGTACTTTTGGCACAGCATTGTAGAAAAGTTGTCAGTATATTATTGTCAGTATATTAGCTGCAACAATTATTTTACTTGTTTTCTTGCCACTCCTACTCCTGCAGGTTTATTACTTACCTGTACAAACTTGTGTGTTTGACTCTTGCTATGCCACACTAGAACTCTTGTTTTTACTTTTACATAATTAAGGACATTGTTGCACGTTGCACTTAGTACTTACATCATGTAAGTATTAATATGGCTTAGTTTTCTGAGCAGTCACATGTTAATGCTGACTACGATCTAAATACAGATTCTGGTACTACGCCAGAGCCTTGAACCAGCTCCAGTGCAGTGCCATCAGTTGATTGTCAGTCTCAGCCCTGGGATCACGTGGGAGCCGGTTAAAGGTTCGTGTGCAGTACAGGGGTTAGGAGTGACACCAATATGGCATGGGAGCTGGCCCCAGCCCCCATGCTGCACCAGAGCCTTGAATTGACAAGGCCGTGGTTTGGCTAGGGGGCAAGAGAGCCTGACAAAGCTGTTTGTCAGGCTCCCATCCTCCCCACCACCTCACCTCATTGGAGCCTTGCCAGTTCAAGGCTGATTTGTGGTAAGGAGCCTGGGAGCCTGACAAACAGCTTGGTCAAGCTCCAGTTCTCCTCCCCACCACTGCAGAGTTGCTGGTTCAAAGCTCCCAAATGGTAAGAAGGGTGGGTCCCCAGCAAGCAGCTTTGTCAGACTCCTACCCCTCTGTTGCCTCACCAGAGTCCCTGGATTGTATTACCTCTGTAGAGCAGTCCAGTGTTAGCTTAACATGTGTTAGGTAATATGATCTGGAGGTATGCCTTTCTAGCAGAGGTCTAACTTTACTACATACAATGGCACTTGGAGTCTGCGTCCAGCAATAGGTCACCATATACATGCAAAATCCACCTAATTTGCTGAACCACATATACGCCACTTCTTGGGCACTCCCTGGAGAAAAAAATTAAGACCTAAAAATAATTTTGAAGCAAGGGAAGGCTTTGTTTAAAAATTAAGCAAAATTGCAATAGACATAACATAATCTGAATTAAGATTACATGCATCTCTTACCTCTCATACATCTCTCAGTATGTGATGTACCCTAGTATCCCTGTTTCCCTTGCTTGTATATATTTTGAGGCCAGATCCCAAAAGTGTCTCTAGTTGACTCTGACTGAGCAAATGACTTAAACATGAATATCTTAAGTGCATTGAGTAGTATAATTGATTGCATCAGGACTGCGGACATGCACTGCATACAGACATATCATTTCCTTGACTGGAGCCTTAGTCTCTTAGGTCTTTGTCAGGGAACACCTCTTTTTGTGTGTTTCTCCAGTGTCTATTGTCCTGGAATCCCAGTGCTGTTTGAGATCTTTTGGTGTTACCACCACATAAATTATGTCAATGAACAACTTAAAAAAAAGAAAAGAAACTTAAATGAAAAATTACATAAAAAAACTAGGACTATGGCTTATGCTGACAAAAGCCAGAGAAGTGAGATATAAGGCTAGTAATACACTGAGTTGCCACATAGGTCAAATGAGAAATTGTTCAGTGTTCCAAGAGCCTTGATTGATCTACCTCTTATTTTATTGCTTTGAAAGACAGTTTCAGTATTAACTCTGGATTTTTTTTTGCTTTTGTCAATTTAACCTTAGACATTTAGCATGATTATAATGTGGCTTTCTCTATTTAAGTCCAGTTGATTTTTTAAATAGTTCTTAAAGCATCATCCTGTCTTCAGAAACAAACCTTTGATGTTAGTTTATATTGCTTAAAACTAGGAGGCTTAACCAGTTTACATATTAACATACTTCCTTTTTAGCTTTTTACAGGAATAGTAATATATCTCTGATTTTTAATTTTTTTTTTTACTATTACTACTTTAGACTCAAGGATTTAATTAGCTAGTGTTTATAGGTGCTTTGAAAATGTAAAAGTAACATTTTATATGGACACAGTTTCCCTATGTCTCATCCAATTTTTTAATCTCACACTTCAACTATCCTTTTTCCAGTCTCTTCTTAGACACCAGCCTTTACTCTGGTGTAAAGTTAAATGCTTTCATAAAATGTAAATATAGCTAAATATATTGATTAGTGCATATACTTTAGCCAAATATAACTATCACACATTTTACTTCCTTTGTGTTAGGTTACATTGGACTCGCTCAAAGAAATAGGGATTGCAGGTAATATTAGAATTTACAGAAATTTTGGTATATAAAGAAGGTTCCTGATTAATCACTGGTAGTATTAAATATTCCAACAAGAAGGTGTAATGTAATACACAGTTAGCTGTTAAAGTCTGCAATACAATTTGGCAAGATACTATTTTCTTTTCTTTTTGTGTGCTATTGAGCTCACCTTGTGTCATAGAAGTGAGGTTATGTTCTCGATAATCACTTTGGGTTTAGCTAAATGTTAAAGTTCTCTTTTTATTATGGAGAATGCATAGTAAATCCCTTCTTATTCTCAGCTCTTCTGACAGTGGTGTTGTTTCCATGTGAGCAGTCTCTTCTGAGAGAAGCCAGTAAAATATTCTCTGACAAAATATGCCAACGTAATTTTTTGGAGTTCAGTTGTGAAATGTCATCACTTTGAATGACCATGATGCCTGAGATCCTTCTGAAGTGAGACCTCTTACATTCCTGACCTGTATTTGTCAAATAATCTGAATAGAAGTGGGGCTGTGTCAGCACTTGGGATTTGCCATACTTTTTGGTCTTATAGCTAGATGACCAGTCAATAGTATGGACAAGCAAAGTGGACCTTATTCCTGCTTTAAACTATTTCATTATCTTCAAATTGTAATCTTCAAATTTTTAATAAAAATTAAGCTTTTAGATAATATTGCTATCAGAGTTCCTCATTGTAGGGTATTAGTGGAGTCTTCCCTGCAAAAGTGCCCTCTTGTCAAATCAAATATTAGAGTAAGCTTCTGACCCTTTTCTGTTTATAAGAATAGCGAGGTCAACCCTCACGGAATGTCTTTATGGCTAGGTTTCTCTGCCTACAAATTTATTTTTATTGTTCCACTCAAGGGATCACACCACCATCTTGTATTAAATCCTTCACATCCCCTTTGTTGCTCTGATGCATTGTGCAGATTTGCTAATCGCTGATATTTTTTCTGCTATGTATTCCAAACAATGGGTTATTAATCTGATAAAGTATCTCTTTAAAATAAATTGCATGTTAAAGGGTAGACAGACTATATTAAGTCTTACTAATGTCTGACAACAGTTAAAATACATACATTAAAAAAATTAAGTTAACAATTACACTTAAGAGGAGCTTCCACAGGTATTACTAGTTTAGGTATTTTAAAGAACACAGGAAAGGCCCAACTGTATCAACAGTTATAAAAAGTCCACAAAATGTCAGTTTATGATAAAATAAAATCTTTCTAAAGTAAAAACAGCAGAAAGAATTTTTAAAAGCACTTCTTTCAGGATCTGAATAGCCTAATAGACTACACTAAATCACATGGGTTGGAGACCGTATTTGTTTCAATGGAAGGGGGACAAATAGCCAGTTTGGCTGAAACAAGTTTTGGATAAGCGGAAAGCTTTTCAAAAGGGACATAACCTCCTTTCAGAGAAGCACTTTTTTGGATAAATGAGGCTACACTGTAAATAAAGCATGGAAATTCATTATGAGGTAGAGATCTCATTTGCCAAGTTTCAGCCCAGAGTGAAGTATTGCTCTGAGGACCTTTCACAAGCTTTTCAGAGCTTTCTACAAGGCCCTGAAAATATAAAGACCTCCTGAAATAGTTGTACATTCTTTCTTTGTTAAATAATCTTTTTAAAAATATTTTATAGAATCAGAAACTAAGACAACTTCATCTGCAAAACCAGAAGAATCTTACTATAATGAAAATTATAATCCCTTTAAAGAGGATGATGCTTCAGAGAATTTGAATCCATTTGGTGAGCCAGATCCTGAACCTGAAATGTGTATGATCATCAAAGATTCCCCTCCACAACTTGCAAAAAGGAAGAATGTAAGACCAGTGGACATGAGTAAATACCTCTATGCAGATACCTCTAAAACTGAAGAGGAAGAGTTAGATGAGTAAGTATAACATTTCATTTTGCAGCAACCAATCCTGAGGTATGAATGGGATTACTGGTAAAATCTCAATGTGTAAATGAATTCAGCTGTGGTGATTCTTGCCCATGGGCACAGGGCAGAATTCTTTTCCAGTTTGAGGTCCAGAAAGATTTTATCCCTGGGGCATATTCACAGGGTCTATTGGAGTACTTTTTCTGCAAGGGCTCTGGGGAAACTTTTGCTCTGCTCTGCAGTATTGAACAGAGGTCATCTGTTAAGAACAAGTGCCCATGTCCATTAGTCCATGCCCTGCCATTGCAGTAAATTAGGCAGTGAGGACTGATGGGGCTTGGCTCTCTCTGTGCTTTATTACTCATTTTTCTCTTAAAATAACCTGTATTTTTTTTGCTTGTAATAATGGGAACTCTTAGGATCAGTGCACTATGCATAGACTGAGAGAACTGGGATATCTATGTAGCGTGTATCTAATCTTTGGGAAGCTCATAAAGACTGGGGCCATATATATGAAAAAGAAGAATTATGCACAAACTATTGGCATTTTTTCCTTATAGCCCCATATCAACTTTTTATAAGCCAGTGTTGACTGCTGTATTCTAGTAATGACAAGAACAGAGAACAAGGGCATTGTGCAATAGCTGTGCAACTTGGGATGACTGAAGACTTATTTGTTTCTTCAGTTGCCCTAGGAATATAGTTATTTAGTAAAAAACTGCACTGACCATGAAATGATTTATTGTGGTTATACATGAGTTAAAGATAACAATTGTAATCAACTAGTAATTTTAAAACCTTGATGAAATTTATCATGACACAACATGTGCAGGGGCTCTAATATTTATTAGTAATGCAGGTGTCATGGTGTCATCTTCATGGCTGTCTTTGCTTGGTTTATTGCTGTTTTCTAGGCACTAGAAGTTGTATGCACCCTGATTAGAAATGCATAAAGGACCCTAAGGTTTTTGGATTTTGATTTATTTTGTTGTTTCCTATAAAGTTCTGTGGCCCTGGAATTTTTGCTGTAGTTGTTTCTCTGAGAAAAGTGGGCGCTAGGGAATGATTTTTCTGCTAGCTGCATTCAGCCGGGAGCTGAGTTTCTGAACAAGTGACACTGGCTGTTGTATCTCTCCAGACCAGAGTGTGATTACATTGTTGACAGTGACATCAGACATCCCAGATCATTCACTGATTAGGGGTGTCTTCATACATATGGGGAGAACGGACAGCGAAGGCTGAGGAAGAGAAAAGACAAATAAAGCAAAAGCAGCATGCAGGGGCAAGTGAAGGATTTTCTCTTTATTTTACTTACACCCATGTCCCAGTTTTAAACAAATCTGTGCCAGACTGGCTACTACAGTGTTTTAAAGGGCAGTCTTGTTTTTCCTGTATATGAGACTGGATTTCAGTAGCTCTTTGTTATAATAACTTTTTTTTTTGTATCAATTTTGTGTTTTTTCTTTCCCATTTGTGTTTTTTACACCACCCAGATCCTTTATTATTGTTTATAGAAGGCAAAAATGATATCCCTTATAGACGATAGCTATTCAGACATATTGCTGCTCTGAATTTGCATTATATACTTGGACAGATAAGAAGTTAAATAGCACAGTCAGTTAGCTTTTCATCATAGTCCTCATCTTCCTCACGTTGTAAAGGCAACATGGACTTGAAAAAATGTGGATACAGTTTGCAAAATATATTCTATGGGAGGTTTGTGCTTGGATCTCTGCATTGACAGCTTACAAAGGGAATGATTATTATGTCACAAGTCTAGTTTAGCAACGTAGGAATAACAACATAGGAATACCAGGTCAGACAAATGGTCCATCTGACTCTCTCTCTTTGCCTAAGAGTCATAGTTATGAAATGTTTCTGTAGAAAGTTCAGGAATCCCCATAAAACACAGTTATTGAATGATATATACATACAGGGATTTTTTCCCCTAATCTATGTCAGTAGTTTGTGCTCTGAAGCCTTAGGGTATAAACCCCAAGTATATTTTGTATCCTATCTAAAGTGACTGCAGATATTCTCATAATCTGCATAAATGCCTAATCCATTTTTTAAATTCTGCTAAAATCTAGGCCTCTGGGGTCAAATTTGGGGTGTTTTAGCTCACTTGGGTCTCTTAAGGTTCATGCAAGTATAACAGTTGCAGCATAACAGCTGGTGCAGGCACTTAAGTGGCTGCTGTCCCTCAGCTTTTGGAGCTGCTACAAATGTACATTTGTCCATCCTCTCAGTGGCACTTTGGCAGTGTGCTCTGTGAGATAACAAGTTGTTGTGTAAAATATATTTCCTTTTGTCACTTGTAAATGAGGTATCTATCAATGTTGTTAATTGTCCTGTTGAACTTTCTTATAAAATGACCAATTAGAGCACTCAACTTATCTGCTTTCTGCCATTCATTATTTGTGTATCTCTATCACAGGTGCTCTTTCTTGTCTCCTTTCTGATCTACATGGTCCTAACATTTCCATTCTCTTTTCATACAGAAGTCTCTCCATGTCTCTAATCATTTTCATCGCTCGTCTCTGGACCTTCCTATTTGTCCTTCTATTTATCTATTGTAAGATGGGGTGACCAGGCCTGGGCACAGTATTCAAGATGAGGGCAAACCATCAATTTGTATAATCACATTATACAATTTTCAGTAGTTTTCTACCCCTTTCCTTACCCATCCTGTCATTTTTGTGGTTTTGCCAGCGCTGAGCAGATGCATTCATTCTGTTGTTTTGAGCAAGAGCAGGGATCCCAAAGGACACTCTTCCAAACCTTTTAATAAAATCAGCTTGCTTACCCATTTTAAAGGTTTTGTTGCCGTACATACAGTTAATTAATATGTGTTCTTCTTTCCATATTTGTATGAAATATCATGGGGAATTCTGAAAATAAAAATGAACAGACACTTAAAATCAAGTGTGTGGACACATTAAGCTTTGGAGAGTTGGTATTGTTGATTAAGGTCACAGTACTTGTATTTAAGGTACAATGTACTATTTTTTAAAATGTTAGAACAATCACTATGGGATTTCAGGCAGGACTGCAGACTCTGACAGTCTTTTCTGGTTTTGATTTAACCAGCTTTCTTCATTGTGAGGCTTAGGTTTCATCTTGTTCAAGGCTTGGATTAAACTGCAGATAAAACTCTGGACATTGTTTAAGTCTAATAAAGGTGATAACCAATTGTAAAATTACTTGGCAGTGAGATTTTTTTTATGTTAAATGCCAGTGCATAATATCCTTAGCATTAGAAATTCTGGATGAAGTGAGAGGAGATACAGTTGGCATAGTTAAAACAGGAGATCTGTTTATGTAAGTATGTAGAGTCTTGCTCAGAACTGTGGTATCAGAGTTACTTAAGAGCTGCATTAAATTCCAGCTCTGTCAGAGTTGTTCTGTAACCTCAGGCAAAGTACTTATCATCACTGAATCGCACTCTATCTATCTGTAAAAGATTTACATCAGATGATATGCTTAATTGAGATTTGTGTCATTAATGATTGTAGGCTATATTGTTCTCTCCAGAACATGTATATAACATATTATCATTATGCTCGTGAGAGTATTATACACTCTTCCATTAAGTGTATTTTTCTACTGTCAGGCTACTTTTTCAGAATCAATATTTTGTAAATTGAAATTTGGTCAGAACTCAAAAAGACCTTTTTTTACTTTTTTATTTTAGACAACCACAAGAAGTTACTTCCGACTTTTTAAAAAAAGGTGGTCACATTTAAAAAAAATCAAAACTGGCAAATGTTAGTTATTAATAAGAAGTGTTGCTTTTCCTAAATTAAAAAGATTAAACAAGCATCTAAAAACTGCATTAAATGTACACTATTTTAAATTGCACTGATTCAGCCTTAGTTCTCCTCTTCAGTATCACACTTAATCTCCTCTTCTAATTCTGTCTCATTCACACCTTTATCCTTCCTTTTCAATTAAATCATAATATTCTTTGGTCAGTAGGTGCATTAGTCAGCAGTAAGGCCAAAATATTTTAACTTGATTGTAGCAGGACATATAAATTGTTTTCAAGTTATTTGAATCTATAGCTTCTTGTCTAATTAATCAGTGACTGTAAGACACTGTAGTTGTAAAGATAAAATATAATTGCAACTGTTTTAAGTAGATAAAGAGGAGGGTATAGTGATGCTTTATATAGTGAATAGAAACCCAACCAGTTTTTGATAAATCCCATTATGTATATTGACTGTGTAATATTGTTGAAGCAAAGACAGCATGGGGCTTCCTCGTAAAATTAGTATAATGTTATCTTCTACTGGGTTTCTTAAGCCAGATTCTGCCTCCTTTTACTTTTTATGTAGCCAGTGGAAATTACTAGATCAAATATTTTCTGGTAGATACCTGTAAATTCAAAATAATTCTGCTGGTTTCAGAACCTAAATTTATGTTATTACTTCTTTTTACAACAAAATTAGAGCCCTATCCCTGCTTCAGACTTCTAGTATTTTAGAAGGAATCTTCCTGCAAACAAACAGTTAAAAAATTTAGGACCAGTTTTAAAACATGGTGAGGAACAGTTAGATGAAAAATGTTATGTCAGCGTGTTCTGCACATAATACAAACTAAAGATGTTGATATAAGCTACATTTTAATGCAAATTCTAAACAAATCTGTAACTTAATTGTCAGCTTTGCTTCTGGGTAAATGTGTTGTGGTAAATGTTTTTAAAAGCATGTCACTGAAAAAATTAATTAAAAAATGTGATTCCACCCAACTCAAACTTTTTTATTCTCTTTTGAATATTAGTTCTTTACCAGCAGTAAATTAATGTTAACTTCTTTAAAAAGTTCCAGTACACCTTATTGCTGTATTTTTGAGTTGGGAATCTTGAGGGTCAATTAGTTCATTGCCAAAACATGCTGCATCTGTTGGCTAGTCAGAGGACTAACTTGTGGAACTAAAGAAAACATTGTGCTCTCCTATATAATGTATTGTTCTTTGCCCTTTATCTTTTTTATCTTCATTTTCACCTCCCTTTGAACTCCCTAATGTCTGAAGACAGCTCAACAAGGTTGTCAGCAAAATTAGAACGATTGACAGATACTGTTGAGTCTTCTGTTCAAGACTGAATACTGTCTTTTTTCCTCCTCCTCCCATGGTGTATGTCCATCTGTTTTTGTTAAACTTGTTATTTTGACATTGCCTTTAGCTTTAATTTCACTAGTGTTTTTTGCATTTGAAGAGCACTGAAGTGGGAACACCTTAAAGACTCCTTCAGTCAGCAAACTAGTTATTTTAGTCTTAGTCTTTCCTTTCACTGAGCTATCTAGGTTTAGATCTCTCTCTGTTCCACAGCAACAGTTCCACAGAAAGACAGGTGTAATGCATTGGGCCTTTTGTTCAATGGCTGTTTCTTTTTTCAGTTTCTTCCTTACCACCATGCTTCCAAAAGTATGCTCAGTAAACTTTACCCCCAGAGGTAGGTTTATTCTCAATGCTGAGACAGAACCAGTGCTTACTTCTACTTGGTAAAGAGAGGGATTAGGCCAGGCTGCATAAAAGTAATGTCTAGTCAGTCGGTGTTATTAAAGAAAATATTTTAAAACTAAAAAAATGTTTAACATAATATTATAGAAGAAAATGGTGGGAAAATAGTATTGTTAATGAAGATTTCACTGTATTTTCAATTTTCACAGTTTCAGATGTTTAAGAAGAGAATAAACAATTTAGCATAGTGTAGAGAAAGATCCTTATTAGATACAATATTTTCATCTGTTTTGTATTCCAAGAATGAAATGCTTAGCAGAAGCTATTATAAGACACAGTGGAGATGGTTATGGAGTGTAAATGCTAGGAAAATTTCTTTTCCTTAGGATGGAGTCAGAGATCCTCTCGAATTTAGCAGTCCACTGGGCTAGTGTGTTTAAGGCACAGGACAGTCCCATTTGAACAACTGTCCTGGGGTTCCTGTTGGTTTCTTCAAATTAATGCTTTTTGTCCTGTTTTCAGAAGCCCCCTGCTGGGAGAGCAGGGACAGAAGCACTCATTTGCAGAAACCAACAAGTTGCTTGGGACAGCACCAC
>NW_017729022.1:181953334-181963355 GCF_001723915.1 Gavialis gangeticus | reverse complement strand
CCCCTGCTGGGAGAGCAGGGACAGAAGCACTCATTTGCAGAAACCAACAAGTTGCTTGGGACAGCATCATGTACGTATGCTCCCTCTCATACGTACACACACTCTACTCATTGGTGCACTCCGTTGAGACCAGAACGTGGAAAGCTGAGCTGGGCAAGGAGGGGAGGGGGGTCCTGTTCTGTTTTGAGATTCCAGAAATATGATCACCCTCCCTTGGCATAGGTCCAGAGCAGGACTCAAATTCTGGACACAAAATCTGGAGCTGTATTGCTTCTTAAACCAGAAATGGGGCAGTAGGCTGTATTGTGCAAAGTGTTTTAGAAGATACAAGACCCCTTAATGACTCTGCCTCGTTTTGCATAAATTAACTGAGTGAAATGATGCAGCTATGGATGATAGGGCATCAGATCAGATTATATGAGTTTCAGTTTTATTGGGTTTCTTCAAAGATAATTTGTCAAAAATACTCCTAATAAATTAGACTTGCATTTCTTTATATTGACAGTTAGCCATTATTTTCTTGTGCTTTGTCCCATAGAGTGTTCTTCAAAGGCCAGAATAGCTATCTGTGACTAAAATGAAAATGGACTTGACTTTGACTATATGCATACTGAGGCCAAAATGTACAAACATACATGCCTAGAGATATGCTCCCAAATCTATATATAAGCATCCAAGTGAAAGTTGTCTGATTCTCAAAGTTGTTTAGAACCTGTAGCAGCCATTGAGTTCTGTAGGATATGCAGGTGTTCTGCACATCTGAAAATCAGGCTGCTTTTCTTTAGCTAGGTAAATATGGATTTGGGAAGCTTAGCTTTAGGGACCCAGTTTTGCAAATGCTGGCCTAAAGCAATTGCCAGCTATGCATAATTCACCCATCAGTCAACAAGGCAACAGCAGCAGAATCAATTTTTTTTTTGTAAAGAGTATTAAATCAGGTTTTTTTATCACCAGCTTCTCAAAACAATCAACTATTATTTTTGCTTTAAAAATAAAAAGAGATAGCAAGAAATACGTTTCCCTTCTTTTAATTAGATCAAATCCATTTTATGAACCAAAATCGAACCCTGCTTTAAATAAAGTTACTTCACTGCAAGAAACAGAAAAGAAGATGAAAAGGAAGGCTCCTGCACCACCAGTCTCCTCGCCAAAGACAGAGACAGGAATGAGTGAGAGCATGTCAGCTATTCCTACAGCAAAGGAGCTTTCTTCTTCTCCTAAGGTAGGTTTTTCATGCCAAAACGTGATTGTTGTTTAAGGTATCTTTATGTGTATTTTATGCATTTGCTTATTACTACAGGTCATTTTATAAACTTTGTTCCCACCTAAAGAAGGTGTGTTATTGTTTCACTGGCTCGTGTTCAGACAGTGGTAGAGTTTGTATTTTCGTATTTAAAAAAAAAGACTGAACAGCAATGACAGCAACTGCAAGTGCAAAGAAAAGAACCTTCTGCTAACAAACCTTCAGGAAAGTTTTCTACACCACTAAGAGGGAAGCATATCAAGCTGTATGATACTTTTGCTTGACTACTGTAGTGTCACTAACTTTTGCCCCTATGGTAGGTGCTGACCACACCTTTCTGTTATAAATCCTGCTTTTGAGGGGTTTACTTGACCATACTGAAATGTATTATATGTATATTAGTTCAATTTTGGAATTGTCATGAAGTAATTTTAGAAAGATGTAACCAAGTCAAATCAACCGGTTATCAGTAAAGGCCAAAAGCATATCTGCCAGTTGTACATGCATTTATATGCAAGCATACCTGTTAGCTGTACATGCATTTATGCTTCTTAAACCAAAAATGGGGCTGTAGGCTGTGTTGTACAAAGTAGGTGTTTTAGAAAAGACTGATTGACTTATTTAAATATATGTAGCCACTACTGCCATTTTTATTTTTTTAATAAAGTAAGTATTTCATTCTGTGGTTTTGTGTGTTAAGTGGAGCCTCTTTTAGACAGGTTTGCAATAATGCTATTGTGTGCGTGCACACGTGTGTTTGTGTGTATGTGTGGTGTGTTTCCTTAGGGGAGCAAGGGAGAGATGGAAGAAGGTTTTCTGTACCTCCGAAAGAGCCTTAGGTTTTCTAGTTTTAAGCCCACGGCTGTACTTGAGGCCTTGGGTTGTAACCATCATCCTTCCATTTAAGAGTTGAATGGGACTTCTTGTCATACCTATCAAACCACTGCTTAATTAGTAAGGGAGGTTGCTGATAAGTCCTTGTGCCCCCAGGCTCTGGTTTTGCTGTCTTCTCAGCATTCAGTCAGGGGAAGGAGTATGACACCAGAAATCTAATCTGAGGCTGATGCATGGCAGCACAAAGCAGTATCAGAAGGCCACAAACTCAGCTCTCTGGTTATTCTTAGTATATAAAATCACAGGGAGTGAAATGTTAAATGAAACATAAGCAGTTTTTTAATGCAGTGAGATGGTTTTTTAATTTGAAAGGAGTTTCCATGTTAGGAATACTACACGTTACCCAGCAGAACTTGAGACTTAGACCAAAGCAAGCTGCCTGAGACTCCAATAAGCTGCAGGTGATATTGGTAGGCTGAGGTTAGCAATCTCTGTGGAGTGATCTCAGAGATTCGATCAGATAATTTGTTTGAGGGTGTGTCCTGTTGTTCATTACTCAAGAAGATATTTAAGGTAGGTCTGCACAGCCTTGGTAGCATGTCAGGGAAGCACCAAAGTCAGGCGCACTGTGCGTGTTCCTTGTGCCCTACTCCCTGAAAAAGAGGCAACATTGCTGCCACTGGTATGATTCTGGGCATGCCCCAGTTAACTGTGTGCTTATTGGTGCTCTTCCTGGCACAAATCTACTGCTGCACAAAGATATTCCTTCCATTTCAGAAAGGTAGTGCTTATGGAGTAGGCATGGTATCCCTCATTGTAGCACTCTTCCACATGGTACTGAGGTACCATGCTGTTAGAAATCTGGTCAGACCAAGAAACAACTATGATGAAGACAGCTTTTCTCCATCAGTGTTTGGCATTCTTTCCTTTCCACTAAAGGCCTTTCTGCTGACTTTCATGCCTGTGTTATTTCTGGATTAAACTGTAGTTTGTTCTACAGTAGTTCTATATTTGAAGTCTCTCTGGAAGCTGAATTTTGTGTGCAGTATGGCTCTGTACTTGGTGAGCAGAATGTCTTGTTTTGTGTTCTTTTTCTAACTGCTTGGGAGTTGCTTATAGTGAAGCCCTCACCTCCCCCCGACTACAATGCTGTCACAAGTTAAGGTCAGCAAGGGCATGCAAACTGAAACCAGCTTTGTATTTAGGGGCTGCCAGTAGCATGTTCACAATGCATTTCCCCTGAAGAAGTTCTAATCTGTTGACCTTCAGGCATTTTGTAAAGCGCATCTGATTTTACAGTTTTTTTTGGAGAAACAGGGTAGAGTGAAAACAGATATGAAGTATTCGTTTAGTTTATTGGAGCTGGGTTTAAAGGTTTTGCTGATTGAGGGTGCGTTCATGTATAGTATTGCATGTGAATTTACATTATGATAGCATGCCTGAGGTCTTGTTTGTTTTAGAAATATAAATTAATAAATGTTAAATCCTGAGTAATCAGATAGAATATTGATGAAATACCAGCAGTATTATTCTAAAACCTCACAGAGGTTGACATTCACTGATGATATATTATCCTTTTGCAAACCTCAAATTTCACTGACGCTTTTTTCTTACCTCGCACTCTTTCATAGTACTGTCAGTAAAAAAGAAGCTAATACGAACTAAAATATTATGGTTCTGATTTTGAATTACTAAAACAACAAAAGTGTTTATTTTATGTAGTACCTAACTATTCCAAGTGAAGTTGGGGCCCCATCGTGATATATATTGTATCAGTGGTGATGCATAGGGGGTACCCCCTGACAGGCCGCACTCCCTGCTTAGGTAATGGGCAGGGGGGGCAGGTGGGAGCACCAGTACCCCCCCTGCGAGCACCAGCTGGGTAGTGGGAGCACTGGGTGAAGCGCCATGGCCACTTCTGGGAGCGCTGTGGCTGCTTCCCAGTCGGTGCAATTGACCATGGGGGGACCTCCCCCCACCACCGGTCAGCAAGATTGTCCCCCCCCCGACCACACCAGTTGCTGACTGGTCACTACAGGAGCACATTCTCCCCCGACTTAGGTGGCACAAATTGCCCACGTAGTGTATACTTGATAAGAGCATGGTTCCTGTGACAGGTCTACATCATACTCACTGAGTAAAATATTGTGGTTTTACTCAGCCTTTTGGGAGAGGGCTTTCGTTTTCACATTCTTAGGTCCAGAGTGGTAAGCTTTTTGAAAGTGAAACTGAGAGAAAGAGACTACCCACTGAAGCTGCCTCTGGTTGGGTGCATTAGTTTTATGGAAACACTCCACATTCTTCTGCCTGGTAAGGACCTGTACACTATGACGTGTCCCTTCAAGAGAGTACTGCCACTTTCCAAAAGCTGCTCTGATGGCCAGGAGTTCATGGTCCAGAATGTCATATGTCTGTTCTGCTGGGGTGAGCTTGCAGGAAAAAGAAAACACCTGTTCCGAACCCTACCATTGTGAGGGTACCATACCTATCGTGGTGCTAGTGGTATCTGTTACCACCACAAATGGATGTGGCAGAAGCAAAGGCCTGTTTCAGGTATTCAGAGGTTTGCTGGCCTTCCATAGACCAGTAAACCTGGACATTCTTGTGTATCAGTGTGGTAAGAGGGGTCATCACCTGGTCAATGTTGGCAGTGAACCACAAGTAGAAATTTGCAAACCCCAAAAATCTCTGCAGTTCCTTTGCATTCTGAGGCACCTTCTGCTCTTGGGTGGCTTGTACCTTCTGGGGGGTCCATTTTCAGGCCTTCTGGAGATAAAATAAAGCCAAAAAATTTGATGGTGGTTTGGTCAAAGGCACATTTCTCCAGTGTTGTGAAAAGATCATGTTGACCTAACTTTTGTAGTACTGTCCAGACATTTAACAGATGGTGATCAGGGTCCTCTGAGAAAATTAGAATATTATCCAGGTAAGCAATCACAAATTGATTGAAAAGGTCCCACATGGTTGATGAAGGTTGGGGGATAAGTGGGCCCCAAAAGCATAACTAAATACTAAAAGTGCCTGTATTGAGTCCAGCAAGTGGCTTTTCATTTGCTACCATCTCTGATTCACACCAAGTTATATGCTTTCCAGAGCTTGAGCTTGGTGAATATTTGGACAGTTTTTACCTGACTGACCACCTCTGGGATGAGAGGCATGGGGTACTAGTTGTAGATGACCTGATTCAGGACCGGGTAGTTGACACAGAGGCAGATGCTTCCTTCCTTCTTGATAAATAGGACAGGGACTTGAGCATATGAAGTAGACTTTCTTATGATTCCCCAGGCCAGGTTTTTCTGCAAATACTGCTGTCAGAGGACAGCAAGTTTGGGATCTTTGTCCCCTCGCTGTAGGTCAAAAGGGCAGTTGTAATCCTGGTGTGTGGGGAGGACCTCCGCATTCTTCTTCCCAAATACTTCAATGTAACCCTGATATTTTCAAGGCAGGCTGGATCTGGCCTCCAAAGGCTGCATCCCCTAGGGAGCAACAGTGGTTGAGACCCCTGTTGAGTTTGTTGAGTGGGCAGCTGTCCTGGGTTTCCAGAAGTGCTGCTGACAGTCGCTGGAATCAAAGTAAATCTCCTGGGCTTTCTACCTGACCAATAGGTCATGGCAGATATGCCAGAGAAACAACAGAGTCAAAGGATAATTTGGGGAATGGATCACCCTGAAGCATAACATGCCACTGTGATTGAGGATGGTCCAGAGCAGTGGTCTCCTACTCCCTGAGGCCAGATGCCAGAAGTGAGTCATCTGTAGTCTTGATGGTTTCTAGTTTGGACCACTGTCTTCATGGGATTTGTAGGGAAACATAGGCAGTGGCAGTATCCTTCTCTGGCAAAGATTCCTTCTCACACCAGCAGTGGTTCTTCCCCTGGTGATGTGCCACCTAGGACTAGAGAGATTGGTTCTTGGCCAGCAACTCCTGGACTCAGGCTTCTAATACTTGATGGTTGAAGCAAGCTGATTCAGCCAGTCTTACTTGGCCTGCAAGTCTCACTGAGTTTCAGCGTCCAAAATGGGTGGGTCCGAGGGCACCAGCAAGGTTTTGGGCTCCATGCCATACCCTCTTCACCAAGTTGGGGGAGCAGGGGGCACAGTGGAGTCAGAGCACAAACCAAAGGAAACAGCAAAGCAGCCTGGGATTTAGGTTAAACCCTGTTGCCTAGATACTTCCTGTTCCTGCTTTGGACTTGTTTGAGGGCCAGTGGGCACTGTCCCGTGTGCTCTGCTTGGTGTACCCCCTCGATGCACTCGTTTTAACCCTGTGACCTCACTCCTGTCCCTGTTATATTTTCATTTGTCCCAAGGAATCAGTTGTTGCTTACCCAGTGACGTCCCTTCTAAGGGAAGCTTATAGCTTTTAGTGGGCATTGGCCCATGGTCCCTTAAGCAACAAATAGGCCTGTTCTTGTCCAGGAGTTTATGTAGGGGAAGTGGAGGGTCTGCTGACCTCCAACTCTGGAGACAGGGAGTGGGTGGAGGACTATGCCCTGATGGAGGCTTCAGGCAAGCCTTGCCCAGTCTGGATGATCCGCTGTAGGATGGCAGGCCAGGGTGAGTGGTCATGCTAGTCAGGCTGAGGCTCCAAGTTTGAGGCCACAGCCTGACACGTGCCTGCATGAGTTGTATGCAGGGATTGCTTCAGCTGGTCTGGGACCTGGGTGGCATCCACTCCATCTGTTCCACTACTGTGCTGTATGCAGTGTCCACTCCAGGACCAGGTATTGTGTGCACTGGATCTCACATGGAGGGGGACGAAGGGCTGTTTATGGGCCCAGGCCTATACCATTCATCTGGCCTGCAGGGCCGTATGAGTTTGATACCCCTGGTCTAGATGGATATCTGTGTGAATATGGATAGACATGGTGGCAGAGATAATAGGCTGAGACAAGGAGCCTAACGAGATATACTGGGAGTTGGGTGTGGGGGGAAGTAGGACAGACTGGGCAGGCATACTAAGCTTGGGACCCAGTAGAAAGCTGAGAAAAAAGTAAATTGGAAAAATATCTGTGGTATATGAAAACAAGACTGGATGGGCAAATACTCTGGGACAGGGAGCCTTTTGAGGTAATGGAAGCAAGGGGAACACTGAGCTTGGATGAGGAACCCAAGGATTGAGGCTAGTACTTGCTAGGCAAGAAGACTAAAGCAAGTAAACCTCAGGAGGAAACCAGAATGAAAAGCAAAAGCACTGAGGAGACTCAGGCCAAAGGATCATGATGAGAGAGGAGTAGGGATAATGCAGAGAGAGAGTGGGAATGGAAGATGGAACTGGGATCAGGGAGAGGGAGATGGGACTGAAATGTGAATAGACTAAAGGAAACAAGGCCAGAAGAGGTCCAGGTAGAAGTGTCTGTAACCCATGGAATAGACTCTTTTCTCCTGGAACAAACCCCAAGTTTTGTAGGTCTCAACATTTGTCTGCCAACAGAAAATACCTGTGAAGCCTTCTAGCAAAAATGTGTCATGTTCCTCTGTTCTTCCTGAAGGCTAAGAGCTTAATACTGCTAGAAGTTACTCTCTTGGCCCATATGACAGAGGGCAGTTCCAAACTTAGTGATGGCCAGTGTAGATAATCAGGATGATTCATAATCTGATTTTTTTATTCCAGTTTTATTTTTTTTTAAACTAGAAAAAGATGTGCTCTATTTTAAAGTTTTCAGTTTTAAAAGTTAAAAGGAGTTCCCTAGGAAAAAAGTCTCTGATTGCATGTAATTAAAAGCCTTCATACTACATGTACAAAGGGTGGGGGGTAAACCACGTTTGCAATTAACCTGATAGGATCACAGGAAAGTAGGACTGAAAATGGACCTCACAAGGTCATCTAGCCCAGTCCTCTGCTCAAGGCAGGATCATCCCTGACTAAACCATCCCACCCAAGTGTCTCTCCACACAGACCTGTGAGATATGGGTCACAAAATAATGGCTTTCTGTTTTGTGGCTAAGACGTGTGCTGCAGGATGACAGATGTGTTGGCCTGAGATTGCTGGATTAGATAGGCAAGTGCAGTTGGAGGTTCTTCTCCTTAACTTCTCCTCCCTTGGACTATTAAAAGTGCTGCTTCCTCTACCCTAAACCTGAAAAGAGGAAAGGAGGAGTACAGGATGTTTTGGGGGTTGGGTTTTGGAAGGAAAGGGAAAGAGGAGAGATTCGGCAACAAGAGACAAGGACAGGCTGTGAGCTCTTCCTTCCTTTGCCCAGGTTTTTACTAGGTCACAGGAACACAAGATTGTGCTTTACTTTCAGTTGACAACACTCACCTTTTCGGTCAACCCTCTAGGTCAGTGGTCTCAACCTGTTGAGAACCTTGAGGCATCCCTCACTGGAGTCAAGGCATGTCTCCATAAGTTTTGTGAATTGAGTGGTACCCACTGTCAAAAAATAATGTGTATCTTACTCTGCTTACCTCCTTTCATTAGGGGCTGGGCAGTGGGAGTGAGAGATCCTCCAGGCAGGGACAAGCCTGAGCCTGTACTTACCTGCTTATTTCCTCACACTTGATGGCACCCAGAGCCCTGGCTGTGAATCACTGCTCTAGGTCATGCCCTACCAATTGAGCAATATTGCCCTGGCAGAAAGATGCTACATACATAAATCAGTTTGACAGTAGAGTGAGCTACTTATTCACTTGCAGATTTAGAAATGTAAGTACTGTGATGTCAGCCTAGGTAAGGAGGAAAAAAGAAAGAAAAGATCAAAACAATATTCCCAACTCAGTCATTCCCGGATCATTGGAACATTGAAAACTCCTTAATGGACCTTTGCAGCACTGTGGAATCACCAGAAAATGAAATGAGATTGGTGGTTATGATGCCATAGAGAAAGCAGAGTATCACTGACCTGACAGTTCATTTGAGTTGACTTGTTTTGGACTACAGAGTGTTAGTACTGATGTTAGCAGGAAACAGAGAGCTACAACATGCAAAATAACACCATGCACTAAATTGGTAAGCAGCCTTAGAAGGAAGAGAATTTGCATCCTTAGTGTTTAGAGAGTAGCAAAACCTTTCTGACTGCAAGGATAGTTAAGTCCTGTAACAGGTTACCAAAAATGATGGTGAAATTACTGGAGGTTTTTAGGAACAGCTTAGGAATGCATCAGGGATGGACTAGATGACTTCCTAAGATCTTTTTAAGCCCTGTACTTTAATGACTTTATAAGAGGAAACCCAAGAGAGAGAACCTAGGATGCTTTGAAATTTTGCTGACCTCACCACATGTCCTGTTAGTACAGGGGTATCAAACTCACCCCATGCCCTGGGCCACATCCAGACTGTGGGACTTATTGCAGGCCAGATTCACGGGGGCAGCAGCAGAAGTAGCAGGCCAAGCAGCTGCTTGCTGCAGTGGAGGCAAGGCCAGAGGCAGAGGGGTGAAAAGGCCCTAGATTCTGCAGCACACCCCATTTCCCACTAGCCATGCCCCTAAATTCTGTGGCCCACTTGTAATCTGGTAGACCAGATGAAGCATCTCTGCAGGCCAGATCTGCACCTTGGACCATGTGTTTGATACCCCTGTGTTAGTATGAAGAGGAATATGATCTTAACCCGAGTCACCCTGGATCTATGTCCATTCATTCTTCCTTGTAACGTAAGTTGAAAAATCAAGTACCTTTAGAATTTATTTTGCCAGATTTTATAATACTGAAGCAGAGCAGTAAGGACACAAAGAAGCTACAGATTTTAACATATGCTGTTTTAATAGAAAGAAGAAAAAATCATGGAAGACTTCAAATTGAAACTATGTAAGGACGCTTGTGGTTAAGTGTTAAAGGAAAAGATGAGCAGTATAGCTTATAAAGCAGAAAGTATAACTGAAGTCAGTTTGGCTTTGGTTATAGGAAACAGTTGCAGAAATGGAGAGAAACTTGAGACAGTGTAGAGAGCACATTAATATTAGAACTTTAGATCTTCCTGAAAGTTTTTTAAAGGAGCAAAATCAG
>NW_017729022.1:181919157-181948334 GCF_001723915.1 Gavialis gangeticus | reverse complement strand
TATGCAGAGCAGTAAGGACACAAAGAAGTTACAGATTTTAACATATGCTGTTTTAATAGAAAGAAGAAAAAATCATGGAAGACTTCAAATTGAAACTATGTAAGGTCGCTTGTGGTTAAGTGTTAAAGGAAAAGATGAGCAGTATAGCTTATAAAGCAGAAAGTATAACTGAAGTCAGTTTGGCTTTGGTTATAGGAAACAGTTGCAGAAATGGAGAGAAACTTGAGACAGTGTAGAGAGCACATTAATATTAGAACTTTAGATCTTCCTGAAAGTTTTTTAAAGGAGCAAAATCAGTTGATACTGTAGCAAATCTTTGAAAGCACGTTTGAGCTTGTTTTCTCCCATGTGTTAATGAAGTTAATCAGATTCTTTGTACACACAAAACTGCAAATGACTCTCCAGTAAGTCCTAAGCTTATGGGGTAGAAATTGGTCCTGAAAAAATTCTTTGACACCTGTGAGGTACATATTCAGGTTCTGACTTGAATATTTGGAACAGAAACCCACCAAAATGACATTTAGGTTTTGGAAGCTACTGTGAATCCTAGGCATTTAAACATAGTTTTGAATAGGAGGCACCTATCATTTAGATTTCCTAAGGAATACTTGCATCCAAAAGCCAGAACTCTAGGGTGTGGTCTGGTACCAAAGTGACTAAGTCCAATTTCCAACAGTGATTAACTTTTTGTGTGGGCATCTGAGTTAACAGAAACACTTTCATGTTTAATCAATTATGCTGGCAGCTAAAACAACCTCTCTTATACCCAGGATTTCACCATTGCCCAAACAAGAGAGAAGGCGTTTCTATCCTGAAGGCCTGTGTGGCCTACCACGCCTGTTTTTTTGCACATGTTTTTTAAGCAAGTAACAGAAATATGTGTGCTAATGAAAGGACTGGTAAAACAACTTAGATTTCAGCATGTCAAGAAATTTGGACATCTATCAAGTGAATATTGTCTTAAGCCAAAGACAGCTAAGGCCCCTGGAAGGCATTATGTTTATTATGCAATTAACTTACCACACTTACAACCAATATATCATGCCATAGAATAGCAAATTAGCCATAAACATGTCCCACGTTAAATCAGAATCCCAGGCTCCATGCATGCCAGTAAATTGAAAGGGTGGTGCATGAAGCACAGCATCAGGGACTGTTCCCCAGTGCTAGGCTCCTGGGTTGGCTGCCATACAATTGAATATGATAAATTTTATTCCTGATTTAAAAAATCATGCATACTGCCATGCGTATATGTCATGGAAGGATGAGTGATTGTTGGGAGCCAGGATCATCCCCCATTATACCATTAAATCAATGTCTGCTAGCACCCTAAGTGTATTATTGCAAGGGGTAGACAGGTTTATAGTTCCTCTGCAGACCTGCTTTTATGTCTAACATTGCTAATTTTCCTCTCACATTTGGGTAGCTTCTGCAACATACTGAAAACTGAGCTAGATCTTTAGGGGTTTCTCCCCCTGAATCTAAGATGACTCTGAATGACTCTGAATTTAAGACAACCCCCCATAATTAGATTCCATATAAGGAAAATTATAATTTTATTATAACTTTTCATGTATAGAATAGAATTATTGAAGGATCATCTTAAATTCATCCCCACTACTGCTGCAGTGGGGAAGGCAGCAGCAGGGGGCTAAGTGGTGAGAAGGCAAGCAGCTGAAGGATCTAGGCAGCCTGACCCTGGCCCACCCTGCCACCTGTCCCCCTGCCACCCGTGCTGACCGCCGCGTCCCCTGTCACCTGCCTCCCCAGTTTCTGATCCCCCACACCTTGCCGTCCCCACGCTTGCCTGCTGTGCCTGCCTTCCCCTGGTGCCTGTCCCCATTCTCATTCCCCCCACCCCCTATTCCCACACACTGTGCTGCTTGGTCCCTCTGTGCCAAATTCCTCCTCTGCCCTGGATTCTGTGCTGCCATGTGCTTCTCTGCCACTCCCTGCCTCTGCATCAGGGCCCTCGCTGTTCCCTTTCTCCATAGTGGGCCCCTCCATACGCCGTATCTCTGTTGTGGGTCTTGTACCACTCCATGCCTCCTGCACTGCTCCCTTCCTTCACACTGGGTCTCTTGCTGCTGCATGCCTTGCCGAATGAATTCTTGCCACCTCTTCTAAATACAGGTACTGCATTTTTGTTTGATGTTCTATTCTAAGACAAGGCTGTATTTCCCCCATGTTGGATGGGGGAAAACATTGTCTTGGAATTGAGTACATGTGGTACATAATTTTTCCCTAGTATTTCTTGAGTAATCAGGTTTTTATCTGGCATCAGTACTTTTTGTAACCTACATAAACTAGCCTTAAAAGGGGCATAAGATGGCATGGCTTGTACCAGCCACCACTCGGTTTCTCTGCATTGAGCTAGAGTTTATTTTCTGTACTGGTAGCTGTCCATGCTAAACAAAGTATAGTTTATGCTGTTAATTCATACAATGTCTTTAGTTGCCCCTTGACACTATTAGTTTCCTTGTTTTACTAAGATGGTTATCTGGCATCCAGATAACTTCTGCCAGGCCTCCAGTGTTCAAGTACTACCTTCATGCCTTGTGCCATTCCTGCTATCAGAGGATACTCAAACTGCTGATCCTGCTTGAAGGAGACACATCACAGAAGAAGGTTTGTTTACAAGTCTTATTGCCTTCCTTTGCAGCTGGGGACATGACCCTTATTGCTTCAATAATAAGGTTACAATTACAATTGCCTTCACTACTGAGATACCAAGGTCTTTTAAGAGGGCCATGTTCTTTTGCGTGTCATCAATACCATTTCAGGAAGTGACGCCTTGAACAATTATGATCTAATAAGACTGCATTTAATTGGCTACACTAACTTACACTTTCAAGTTCTGAACTATCCCGGCTTTAATAGTCAAATACAACATTCTTAATTATGAAAAGTTCAGACCAATCACGGATGCAAGTAAAGAATTTTTCTCTGTGATTAGTATGGGTCAAATGGGTTGCTGATGGATGTGGGAACCTCCCCCCCCCAAAAAAACAAAAACAAAACCTGCGTCACTAAAAAAAACCTGCTTTACCAGAAGAAGCAGTGAATTACTTTGACCAAGCTCTGCAGTGTCTGTATGGGTCAGCTGCTTCAGCAGGGCTCTTTGGCACTTCTATGTAATGTCTGACTCAATCACCTATTACATAAAAGTGCCAAAAAGCCCTGCTGAAGCACCTGATCTATACAGATGTTTGGCGAGCTGGGTCAAAGTAATGTGAAGCCTCTTCTGAGCATGTGCTGGCTTTGGCATGGGGGCACACAGAGTTGAAAGTAAAGCACCTTTTTTTTTTTACACATCTGTAAGCAGCCATAATTGCTAAGACGAGCCTTCAGGATACCTTGGATGTTGTAGACAGTACTTGAAGTGGACCTTAAGGCTGCAGAAATCAGATCTTGCTACAGCTGGAATACTTGGCTTTTGAGAGATCTGAGCTACTTACTTGGCAATCTAATGACATCTGTCACATTTGGAAGCACTCGAGTGAAACTGTTCTGTCCCTTTGGATCTGTACACCAGCTTATGAAAGGAAACATAGACAGTAATATGCCCCCCAAACACCAGTCCTGCTATCCTTCCCTATCCAGAGGATGTAAAAACCTCCTTAAGGGAGGCAGTGTTTCCTCTGAAGGGAACAGACTGCATCAGGACAGATTCATTAATTTTGATGGGACTCTCAAGAGATGTGAATTCACTGCTGTAGACCCAAATAAACCAATCTCATAGAAGGAACCAGAGGTCACAGAAAGTCACAAATAGTATTAGGATCAAGTCCTATCCTTTAGACAATTGATTGGATTAAAGGTATTCACCAAGGTACTAGGAATATTCTGAAAGATTTCAGCCTGAAGGCCTACTTAACCTAGAAACAGGCAGCAGTATTAAAGTAAAGGAATTAATTCCTGGTGAAGAAAACAACATATTCCAGGAAACCTTTAATAGGCAGGAGGAAACCTGTTGTGCAAGGTACTCAGATACTGTGGTGATGGGCAGAATATAAATACCTAGATAGCAGTAAAATGTGAGACTTTTGGGTGATTTTAATGGAAAGGGAGCCAAGTGCCATCATGTACTGAGAAAAGATCCTCTCCCCTTCATTTTTGAGATAAAAGCAGTAGTCCAAGAAACCCCTACCATCTTTCTCACTGGCATTGACTTCATAATCTCCATCACCTTTAATTGACTAGGTAGCAAAAAAGCTTATTTTAGATTCAAAATGGCAAAACAGTACAAAATGCAGCATTGCTCCCAGCTGAAAATACTGCAGTACCCTTGATCCTGGGCGTTATTTTTAGACAGTTACCTACATATCATTATTATCTACTCACCTTGGACCAGGGGTGGGCAAAATATAGCCTGCAGGTTGGATCTGGCCCACCAAGGGACTTCATATGGCCCATGGTGGGTCCCTTGACCCTGCCCAGCCCAGGCATGGGGGCGCAACCTGGCCTGTGGCACATGTGGCTGGTCCTTGTGCACCTGGGCACGTATCAGCAACAGCTCACCAAAACTCCCTAAGTGACTCTCTGGCCAAAATAATTGCCCACCCCTGCCTTAGACATTTTTGAGGATCCATTTTGGGGCCCCCAGGAGTTGTCATTTGACACTCTTCTGGGTCTAAAAGTAGCCCCAAGGTATTTAAAAGTTCTTGTGAATGAGACTTTCTCTTTTACTGCCTACCTGGACAGCTGACTCATGAACATGAAGGGAACAGTTTCACGTGGTGGAGGACAAAATATTAAGACATTCATTAGCTTGGTGCAGGGACAAAAAACCCCCAGCTATTTTCCCAAGACATCCTGCCTTTACTTACAACCCAAAGATAAATATTCCTTTAGAGGGAAATAAACCAGGCAACTCAAATTGGGTCCAGGTCTCCTGGATTACTATTACAAACTCTGGTTAACCAAGAAGGTGTCATGTCAACACTTGGTTTCAGTTCATTCACTCTAGAAAAATCAAGCAACTGGTTGTAGTGGAATTTGAAACAGATGTTTTGGTTCTTGAAAAGCCAGTGACTTCTATAACCTCAACAAAAAAACAATGAACAAAATCAGTTTCCAGCATTTGCATTCCAAAAGGGTGGCCTCTCATGGAGGAGTAGCTCAAGTAAATGTCCTACATCTCAAAATACTTATATTGGACCTCCTGCTTCTAAAATAGGTACAGAGAGTGCATTACAATGATTCAATCAAAATACTCCTCATTAGCAATTGCCTTCATTGAGAAAGTAATTATTGCGTGTACAAACAGGGCTGTCCCAAACTTAACCTTTCAGAAAGGCTGAGTCAGTTGTTCTTTGCAAATAGCAAAAGGCAGGTTCAGAATCTTCAAAGATCTCTTTTGCTGGCTTCTACTTGGTTGGCTTACAGAAAACAAAAGGGAATTTTGGAATCAAATCAATAAGATGTATTGGCAAGTAGGAACGCATTTCCTCTACTCTTCAGTTAACACTCAGGAAACTTATATCAAATACTGGCATCGTGAGAAGAATTAGCCCATCTACTTGTGGAGTTTTGTATGCTTAAGCCATCTGAAGAATATATTTGTTATACATAATTGTTATCCAGCTTATCCTACATTTTGCTTTAGGAGAAGGCTTTTAATGGATTTGGGTTTATTACTCATTTCATAACTGATCTGTGGTTTTGCTGCTGAGTATGAACAATAAAGAACAAACAACAATTAGCCCTTCCAGATTGTCATATTGTGGAGTAAGGTGCAAGGTCTAACTAGTGGACAACAGAAGGAACTTTCAGTGGTTAATTTCTATTTCAAAATACTGTGGCTGGTTGGCTAATGTGAGCTTACTTTATCAGAACATTAACAGTAGCCTCTAGTCTTGTTTAGATCAATTGTTACTGCTACAATAATCCTTCCCTCCTTTTCTTTGTTTTCTTTTGCAATTATTGGTTACACTTTGTATGTTTCTCATCATTGTATTGGATAATTTGTTTTACCCTGTCAAGGTTTGTTTTGTTTTCCTGTCAAGTTAGGAAAAAATATGGCAATGCATAGCTGTCAAACGGGATGTGGGCCCATATGGACTTTGAAGTACTTATGTAGTTTGCATTACAGAGGCACCTTAAACTTCAAGGCAATGGCACGGGTGTGTTGTGCAGTGGTTTTTCTGCACTTCACCCAATTGCAATTTTGGTTCCAATTTGTGGCAGAATGGGTGATGGTTGCCCCCTGCCCCTTCAGCTGCATGTGTCAGGTTGTTTTTAAGCCTTTCCAGAGGCATTGGGTATTGGCTACAGCCAAGGCTGGGGATTTTGACTGGGTGTGCCATTGCTTCTGCTGGGATCAAAGCCGGAGGCTCCTGGCTGGAGGGTCTTGCCTCTCTGCTTAGGATCTGACTGATTGCCATATTTGGGATCGGGAAGGAATTTTATCCCATGGTAACATTGGATTGTGGGGGTTCTTGCCTTCCTTTGCAGCTGGGGACATGACCCTCTACCCAGGATCTCTTCACCATGTATTGATAACATTTCACATAAGCAAGATATTGGTTGCTTTGCCAAGGTTCCCCTGCTTTGTCTGTGGCATTAGGTCTGTGTTTTTTCAGGGTTGATGGTAATCTTATGTAGAGTTTAGATTATGGATAGTGTAGGATGGTTTGGATAGTGTAGAATGGTTTGGATAGGGATGTTCGTACCTCAGGCAGGGGGTTGGACTAGATGACCTCTGGAGGTCCCTTCCAGCCCTACTTTACGGGTTTCTATGATGTTTTCCATCAGTGGAAAGTAGTGGTTATCTGGTGCTCTTGATTTCACAGAGGTCAGAAATTACCATGGTACCTTCTGCCTATTTAGCTTCCCTGGAGAAAAAATGGGTTGGATTTCTTTGAAGACTGGGGCACTGGAATGTGCAGTAATTTGCTATACATATATACAAAAAACACAACAAATTAGGCAAAAAGAAGCAAAAGATGTTTCATTTGTCTTGTAGCCATTAGAATTAAATCTACATCTCTCAGATTCATAAAACAGAATTTAGCGTCCTTGAGCATCTTGCAGTGCATCCTATGAAAGTTGTTTCTGCACCTGAGTTAATGTTTCCATGCCTGAGTTAACATTTTCACACCTGAGTTAATGTTTTTAGCTAGAGGTAAAAACAGTCTGCTAGACTGTGAAATAGCAGCTACATTAGCAGGAGCCACTAACAGACAGAAAAAGAAAGGATAGTTTAATTAGTGGAACATCAAGACTATTAAAAAGGAGAAAGGGTCATTAATACCTTTGGAATGAAGATTTTAGAAAGAATTGGGTAGATTATGATGAGCCATGAAATCAAGTGACTCTCTCACTGATGCCCGATTAGAAATGCTGCTGCTTCTGTGAGGCAGTTGTTTAAAACTTTGGGGTTAGCCAGAATCAAAGTGGGGTGAGACTGCACCCTCCTGGATCCTCCTGTGTATCCATCAAGCTGATTAGCTAAGTGTTAATATTGCTAATATTGACTAATGTTTGGGCTTATAGGAAAAAATATTTCCTAAGGCTTGAAAAAGAATTGAACAGTGGCTCTTCAGTGCTGCAAGGATTTCTAATAGAAATGCAAACTCAAACATAGATTTTAGTCTTAATGTGCTATAATTTGCATGGTTTTAAGAAAACTACTTGCCTGGCACAGTGTGCAAAAGAGTTGGACTAGTAAGACCTAATGGGCAAACCTGGTATATCTGGGCATGCAGGCAAAGCCTAATGCTTCTAGTACAGTTAATTTGGTGAAGTAGCTGGGCATTAGAAATAATATAGTATTTATATTACCAGGTATATGACTGCTCAGCCGGTTAGTGGTGTTGTGGTCATAACTAATAGGATAGAAGACAGGGTAGATATGTACCATATAAACTAATTAAATAGACTAACTTGATAGCACGTGATGAAGAGAACTCAAATCCACTTATTTAGTCAGTGTGAGGTGCATATCTACCCTGCTTTCTGCCTGACTTCAAACTAAGATGGCTAACTACCTCTCTCAATCAGTAGGATAACAATTAACCAGTTTGTGAGTAATTATGCAGATTCCTCTGGGGAATGTAATGCTGTTTAAAATAATCAAGTGCAGAAGCTGGAATATAAAGATAAATATTGAATCATAGTGGTTTAATTAGTGCCTGTAGAACTAAGCATGTATCATATTGGCATTTTCTTTGTAAAAAAGCTATGTAATATACTCAAGTATATTCAGTTATGTAATATACTTGGCTATTCACTGGCTTTCAATCTTAGATGGCAAAGAGATTTAGACATTGCCCTTTAATCATACATTCTTTTCCTGCATGTTGACACCATGGAATCAAAGTGGAGTGAATGCCCATATAGTAAGTTGTTGCTGTGTATGTTAGGTTTTTGTGTTACAGATATCCCCATGTTACTTATATTTCTTGCTACCCTCAATAGTGTTTCATATATATATAACAAAAGGCCCTCAGACCTTACAAGAAGACAGAACCATTCATTTTCTAGTTAAAATTACTGGGTGTAATAGATGAACAATGTCTTTAACCCATTATTATGGTCTCCCTGTTACTGAAATGATTTCTACACAATATGTGATCTTAGAAGGTGTAGAGAACTTCTCTCCTCCAAACTCCCAGGATGTGGATAGCCAACACGTTTATACCATTGTAACAACACTGAGTTGCAGGCCCCATGCAGTACACAAGGCATTAATTGTGAGCTGCAGGCACCAGGCTCCCAGCCTGCTGCTTCTCCCATCACAGCAGCTGGGGTCTCCAGCTCCCCACCCCACCACCTGCCCCAACAGATTTCATTTCCCATTGCCACCCATGGCAATGGCACACCAAAGTACAGCCTGCAGTGCTGGGGAGCAGGAACCCCCAAGTGAGGCTGGGGCACCCCATGTGCACAGTGCAGTGGGAGGGTGCCTATGCAGCATGCAGCCCAAGGGACCCATGGCTCACATTGGTGCAGCCCATGTGCATGGAGTAAATGCTCTAACCCAATGTTTTTCAAAATTTTTGAGCTGAGTCCCCCTTTGAGTTACACTTTTGTTCACAACTCCCCTCACCCAACCTAAACAAAAACAGACATATAAAATATGCTTTCATAAACTTACAGAGACTAACACAACTTAAATTACCTAATTAAATTGCGTACACCTGTAAGTTTCAGATTCACAGATTGAAACTGATATTCACAGATACTGTACCTATGACTTTAGCCATTTCAGCTTCTGCCATTCATTTTGGAACAGTATCTTTTGGCAATAAGTACTGATCCATTTTTACCTCCTAATAGTATGAAAAGTATCGAACTTGCCAGCAGAATAAGCTGCATTGCACAGACGCTTGTTGTAATTTTTTGTGTTGTAAGAGTAGTAATGATAGGCATACTAAAACGGAAGGCGGGTTATTGCTATAGAAAAGATTGCTGGATTAATTAAATTCATTGTAACACCTGTGAGATCAGTTGCAAAAGTTTCACTCATGCTGTTTCAGTGTGTGATGTTGTCAAATATCATGTTCTTGTTATGTAACAATAATTTTAAAAAGTAAAATATACCTTGTGCGTGGCACTCCCCCATATTCTTTCATGCTTCCCCTGGTGGGTACAGCACACAGTTTGAAAACTGCTGCTCTAACCTTTTCACTATAGAGACCGTCTCTGGTTTGTTTGCATGTAGAATATGTGGGGTAAAGGCTGTAAACAGATTCAGGACTGTCCTGGAATTTTCCTTTTCTTTTACCATATAGTTGCCATACTGGGCTTCTGTTTACTTTATATAGGTGGACATTAATTTGTTTATTTTCTGAATGGGATAATTGTGACTAGAGTTACAGAAAGGCTGACCACTTACAGCTGTAGTTGAGGCCCATAGAAGCTGTTTTGTGACTTGCAAATTGCCAAAACCAATACTCTGAAAAAAAATCAGATCTTAAATATCTCATGTCAGACAGGCAAAATTGATGGGGTACTTTTAACAATTTTGGCCTATTTGTCTCTGTGCTTCAGTTTTCTGTCTTTTTAATGATGGAATACTTCCTTACTTCCCAGAAGCACAGTATGCAGCACTCGGGTACAATAATGATGAGCACTGTAGAAATTTCCCTAATTTCCCACAAAGGAAATTAATAATTCAGCATTTGGTTCAGGGTTTGGATAGTGTGTATATTTGCATAATGGGGCATGGAGACTCACGTAAAAGTATATGGATAAAAACATATTGAATACGTACCTATCTAGTGAGAACTATCCATACTATGCTGCAAGAGAGGCAGAAGGCCGGTGGAAAAGAAGCAGTTGAATAGTAGCACAAGTTTTCACAGGCAACCTTAATTCTGAAATTTCCTAATTTTTGCTAACTTAATTCGTAAAATATTTTTTCTGATTATACTCAAAGGTATTAAAGTTTCTCAGCTAGACACTCTTGTTTTCTATACCTGCATATTACTGCAACAATAAGTGTATATTCTAGCTATTCAGAAGCTAATGCAGCATGAAAGGATAAGATTAATTTCTGGGTCGTACATTATAAACAAATTGAGTCCTTCAGTTCCTTTTTACAAGCAAGATCCTTTCTCATTTTATCGGTTGTTTTGAGCTCAGTATGTCTGTTCAAGTGAACAAGTGCCGTTTTCTCAAGTATTGTGTCCCTATGTTTCAGCTACAGAGCCTTTTTTCTGGTGGTGGTGCATAGACTTGCATATCTGATGCCAAGCAAAGTATGCAGGTCTCTGTCTTAGAAAAATTGTCTTTTAAATCATAAACTGAACTAATTGAAATTGAATAATTTCAGAAATAATAAACATATCACAAATGGAATTTTTTTAGTCAGTGTACAGGATATCCCGGCAGCATGGCCTAATTCAACTCCTTTTGATATGAGTGGAAACCATTACAAAACCACTAATTAGTACTTGGATCATTTAGCATTGTATTATATACAATGAAAAATTGCTTGCACAGAATTTTTAATAGTGTCAATTGTGTCACAGTATCTAAAACTGTTTGATATGATATTCATATTTACTGGTTATGATATCATTAAATGTGTCTCCTTGGTCAAAATTCATTTCCTTCTTTGTTTCAAAATAGACCCTTTAGAAGTGTACTGGCAATATATTTCCATAATATTTTTCATTTAAATTTTTCTCTGATCACTTGACAAATAATATAGTGCACTACAGAAAACAGCAACTTCTGACCAAGAGAATAGCAGCCAGGAAAACAAGCAGGCATGCAGTAATATACACCAGTGGTCTCCAAGTGGGGTGCATGCACCCCAGGGGGTGCGCAAGGTGATCCATTGGGATGCGGGAAGAAAATATTAGAACTTCTATTTCTATTTATTTTTTATCTAAAAAAATAAGAAAGAAATTAAGCTTTACTAATATTTAATATACGGATTGACACTGGCGCCCTCACTTGGTCCGTATGTCAGACGGTCACATGTCATGTACAGTACGCGAGTCGTACATGTATATAATTTATAAATAAATAAATATACATATATTGGGGGTGCGTGCTCAAAAATTTTTTACTGGTAGGGGTGCTCGATCAAAAAAGTTTGGAGACCACTGATATACACAACAAAAGGGAAGGGAATGTAACTATTCAGTATACATACTTAAAATATCATCACAAATAAACCTAGACAAAGTATAATGAAAAATAAACACTTAATATGTTTTAAAACAATTTACATTTAATGTTAGAATTGTTTGGAAGGTTTTTCTTCTTTAAATATGTGCTGTGATTTATTTGACTTTTTAAAGTTTTGCACATTTTTCCACTTTATCCACTAGTACATCCTGTCAGCAAGTACCTTTTGACAGTCTAAGACTTATATATCTTTTTATAGATGTATACATTAACTTCAGGCAACTTCAAAGTAAATTTATAAATATGTAACTGCAAGGGAGAGGCATAGGGGAGCTCCCAGAATTTCTTGGTGTTCAGCTTTTTTAAACCCTAGCATTTTCATTCTACTGGCTTAAGTTAGTTTGCCTTTTTGGATTTTGTTTTTAAGATAACTTATTGAGTAAAAATGGGCTTAGAGAGAAACAGTATTGATCACTTGAGAAAGAAGGACCTTTCAGAGCATTGAAAAACCACCAGTATTCAGTTAGCATCAAATAGAAATTTGGGATAACCTTCATAGATAATTAGAAGTCTTTCTACCTGGTGTAGCCATTGTATTTGATTGCCTTTGTTTTATCTGGAACTCTGTCAAATGTTGTAATAGGGCCAGTCATTCAAAAGAAGAGAAAAAAGTACACATGATTGTATTACAGGCCAGTAGGTGGCTCCTTTTGTATGTATCTAAGGATATATGGGTTTCTGCCATTTATTTTAACCTTTTCAAAGTGTGTAGGAGGCTTTGATTCACATGCATGAGTTCACAAGTTATTACTGTTTAAGCTTGGTTTTGAAAAAAGTAAAAAGAATTAAGAGTCTTTTTCACTGAAAAAAAAACAATAAAACCCTGTTCTCTAGCATTATTTTGTATCATTTCTCTCTGACCAGGTATGTGTAAACACAGTATAGAACCTACTGATTCCTGACTTATAAAATGTTAGTGTTTACACTGTTCTTTTACAGCTAATGACAAGTTAAATGAATGTGAATTAGTTAATCTTCTTGTAACATTTAACTTTTGGATATTGCATTAGATTTTACTATAGAGAGCTTTTAGCTTGTTAGACTTCTGTGTTATATTCAAGTCTCTTCTGGACCAACAGCAAAGCATTTCATTAAAAATGTTTCTCTGTTGATTAAGGCACTACATTAACAATAGTCTGTTTTCTTGAGTTGCCTGAAGGTTGGGCTTGGTTCTTCTTGGTTGGCAGGCACGTTTTTACTTGGGAATAAACATGCATGAATAAATATTCTTTCGCTTCTGTCATGATGAGTTATGGATGTATTAAAAAAATAATTATCCTCACTTCATAAATCAGTCTGATAGTTAACTTGGTTTTTGTTACTAATTTAGTGTTCTCATTAATGTTTTCTTGGTTTGGTCAGATATTTATATTGGATAGTAAATCACAATTAGGAGCAAGGTATATTTATTTTAGGAAGGGAAAAAAACTGAGTGTAAAAAAAAAAAAAAAAAACCCAACAAAACCCCCCCACATATGAGACAATTCCCCCGGGCAAAATTACTGACTAGTGATAATGGCCTTTAAAAGTAAGTTCTCTGTAGCAGCTGTGCCAGCTTGCTATATTAGAGACTTAAGTCAGTGAGAAATTTGCTAGACCTGTTTCAAGCTAGTTTCAAACTGCTAGGGCTAGTTAGCTGTATAAGGTGGATTTGTGAGGTCTGTAAGTTGGGGGATCAGCAGGAGAAAACCATACCTGACAGAAACTGAATTCCAGTGGAAGTAAAATAGTTAAATATTATGTGTTTGTATGTGTTGTGTGCACTCTGACCAGCAGGTATGAGCTAAGTCCAAACCTTTTTCTTTCTTTCTTTTTTTTAAATACCAAGAATCAAGGCATGTAGGAAGAAATTGTTCCATTACTGAGATGCCAGAGGAAGTATGTTACTAATTCATATAGCAACACAGCTTTGAAGGCTAGAAACCTGCATAATAAACCAAGTACTTCTGAGATAGTGCCGGCACACTAGCTGCATGTTCTACAACAGCATTTTTTAGCCATGTTCAACAGTGTGCTTGCTATCGCTCCTCCATTTGTTGAATTCAGGATGACCTTTGCATGAATAAAGTCAAATAGGATTAAGGCAGGAATTTTCAACAATGGGAAAGAGCAACAGATGTAGCCGACTTTGAACGTGGGAGGATTGTTGATGCACAGTTGCCTAAAGGGAGTGTCTATGGTGACAAAAAAGGCGAAAAAACAACAGTTTCTCAAAAATTAAGTGTATGAGAGAGAGGAAAATAAAATTGATTCAAGTGGATTTTATTGAAATGCTACATGCTTTTGCTGTTGTTCCACCTTTTCAGGAGCTAGATATGTAAACTGCGTCTTGAAAAGTAATTACTTAGGTGTCTCATGTTTACTAGGTAGTAAACCTACAGTTTTTCTTAAGTAGTTGTTTTAACCTGTATGAGTGGAACGTGTGGGGAAGAACAGGCTATAGAAATAGTGATGTTTTTTCAGATTTAAAGAAAAGATTTCTCCAAATACTGTTTATGTAACATTTTAAAAATACAATTTTATTTCTACTATAAAAAAAACCAGGTAGAGGGATCCCAAAGCTAGTACAGCTAACACAATGGACATAGTCTGTAAAAGCTGTGGTGGACAGAATCGAATAACAAACCTCTGCTTTATATAAAACAAGATTTTATTAATTCATTCCTATTGCTTATCTCAGATTTGTAACCAGTTTTTATGCATACATCTGTTTAATGATCTAAGTTTGTTTTAATCCACACAAAAAGGAAACTTGATAATTTTTTTTATGAATGTGTCTAGTAAATAACTTTCATGGTTCACAAAATAATTCAGTTGCTTGCTTTTTTTAAAAAAAATGTTAATTCTATAAAAACTACATATTTATTTTCAATGAGAAGAACAGCACTGCAGTTTAAAAGATGGCTGTGTTTATTCCTTAAATGATCATCCATCATACTCTGTAGTAATGAATAATGCAAAGATTTTGTGTGTAATTCAACTTTGAAAATCATACATGCTTACACACTTCTGCAGGGGAGAAGAAGGATTTTTAGAGACGCTATTTTCAGTCTTCATAGGACGGTTAAAGTGAACATATTATAAAGGTCTAAAAATTAATGTTAATATACTATAATTGAATTAATGTGTTAAGAACCCACTTTGAAAGTTAAGAGCATGATCCAATGCCTCCTGAAGTCAAAGGTAGTTCTTCCCGTGCTTACAGTGAGTATCAGATAAGGATCTAAATTAATAAAACCGTATACAGGAAATCAGATTGACCTCTTCGTTATGCATAAGTTACGTGACAAATGTTATTTGTAAATATACTTACTTTCTAGAAATTTATTAATGAATATATTATTTGTAAAGTGCTTACAAAAACAAAGCAAGGATTCACTTAGCAATAAATGAGATAAAAATACTATCCTTGAAACAAGTGACAGCTTTTATTTAAAAAGAGAACCTAGAGTGTTTGAAAATATTCAGGAAATGAGAAAAAAAAAAGTGTGTTAAACAACAATAGCTAAGTAGATTTTTAGTTTTAAAAAACAGACTTAATACAAACTTCCTGCTAAATAATATGAGGCCCCTTGTACAGTCTGGCACACAAAAATAAGTTAAAAACTTCATGTTTGTTCTAACTTAAACAAAAAAATCCTATGAGCATATCACATTGTACAGTAGACCACTGTTTCCAAAAACTGAGTTTTTTAGTGCAGTCCAGCAATTAAGAAGGTCTCATGGCCTGCATCATCCCCACACACACACACACACACACACACACCCACCCATTGTCCAACCCTGTTCCCTTTGGATTCATTATTGCATAACTTCTCTGCAGAAAGTACATATGATAAGTCAGCAACTCCAAAGAGTAAGAGCAGCTATTCTGCAGACCATAGTTTGATAACCGCTATTCCAGACTGTCTCCACAGCAGAGCAGATTAATTTGCTGTGGAATGTTCCCCACAAAGAACATCCAGAATATTTATCTTCTGAACTGGCCACCATCAGGGTTTGGATACATATGAAATATAGACATGAGATATATTATGTAAGGAAACAGTGCGAGCCTGTACAGCAAAATGTGTGCTATACCGAGTATTTCATCACAGAGAGGGCAGACCCTACAGCAGGTTAACAAAGCATGCAGAGACGGCTTAGATCACTATGACATACATGCTAGAACATCTATCTGCCAGTACGGTCTGTTCTGCTTGCCCATGTATTCTGTTAGAGCAGAGTTCTGTGGAGTAGGACAAGGTGTGCATGCCAAAGAAAAGTTAGTGCTGCTCTTTTTCTCCTCATTAAACTCTTTCTGAGCCCCACAGACTGGAAACTGTTTCAGCGGCTATCAAAAAGATCAGGTACTCAATGGCACTAGCATCATAGAAAAGACCACTCTAAAAGACAGGGGTTTGTCTTGACATCCTGCATTACGTTATTAACATGAGCTACTGTAACATATATGGAATCCGGGAATCATTTTTTTTTAATTTGCCATGTGCAACAAGCGATACTTCATGCACACACCTTGTTTAGCTGTGTAGCTTACCCCAGGGACCTTTAGCACCAAAAGCAGATGACCCTGCCACTAGAATAAAAGAGGAAATTCTTTTAGCTTAAGGAAGTGGAGTGAACCCAGATCATCCTTCTCCAGGTGGTTCACAACCTGCTTTATTTGTAGCAGGTTCTGCAGTAACAGTCGAACTATGCAGCCGCACTCTTTGGTTTTTGCTTCTCCATTCAGCCAGAGCTCATCAGCTGCCATACACAGCTGATTGGAGAACTGCCATTTGAAATAAAAGCCCCAGCACTCAACCAGAGAAGCTCAGCAGTATACAACACCCACCTGGTTCCCAAACTCTTGTCTTCATAAGGGCTAGGAACGAAAGTTACACACAAACCGGTTTAAGTGATCAGAAACTGGTTTAAACCTGCAACAGAACAAAAGTTCAGTGCACATAAATCAATTTCAAAATGGCTGAAACTGATTTAAAATAAACCTGGTTGAATGTAGTATCAGACTTAACTGGTTTGGGTCAAACGAGTTTATGAAACTTCTGTCCCAGACCTCTCCTGGTTCAAATTAAATCACAGTCCCCCAGCATCCCAACATGCTTTGCAGCGCTGGGTTGGGCTATGCTGTCTGCTCCAGAGGCCAGGGTTGTCCCTGTCCCTCTGCTCCCTAGCTGGAGTAGTGAGGGATGGCTGACAAGGGGGGTGGGGGGCGGAAAAACCCAGCTGGGGACCAAAGCTGGGTCCCCAGGGAGGGGGATAAGCCCCTACCAGACTTCCCTGCTAGGGCAGAGTGGGCAGGGCATGTGGACAGGCAGGCTCAGGCAGAGGGGAGGGAGGAGGGTTTAAACCCCCTCTCTCACTGGCATGGGACCCCATCTAGGGTGTGCTTGGCCAGGGGGCCAGTAGGAGACCAGCAGACTCCACCCTTCCCACCTCTGCCAGAGACTGAGGTGAGCAGTTGATGAGGGAAGGGAGATGGGGGCATAATTCCCCTCAGTTTCCCCAGGCCATGGGGGAGGGGGAAGAGGCTGAGGAGCTGGGTCTGGGGGGACTGGTCCCTTGCCAACTGTGAGCACCTGGCCAAGTCCTGCAGGACCAGACTGAGAGGGGGGAGGTGTTGGCAAAGACCTGGCACAATCATCATGGGTATGTGCTGGAGACAGAGCTAAGGGAACAGGAGAGGGTCCCAGACTGCTTGGGAAAGCAGAGAACTACATTTACATTATAAAGGAGAACCTGTAAAAGGTGGAAGACTGGAATACCTAAGAAAAGACAAAAGACACTGAATGCATAAGTGCTATAGTGCTAAAGGTGCTATAGTGACAAGCATACTAATGTCAAGGCACCCAAGGGGGGGAAGGGGGTGCAAGTGCACCTGTAAAAACCCAAGTAGAGATGAGGCCTGTGGGATCTTCACTCCAACACCTAAGACCACCTGCAGACTCACCAAGAAGGACTTTCTGAATACCTAGCTGTAAGGAAACACACTGCCCTCAGGATTACATAAAATTTATGCAAGGCTTTTACTTGTCATCTTGGTTTATTATATTCCATTTTAAGTTAAACTAAGCTGTGCGTGCTCTCACTGTGTTTCACTGGGCTCTATTTTAGCAAAGCCGTTGTCTAACCTCTTGGTAAAACTGCTATCAACCCGGACACCATACATGGCATAACACCCTAACCTGCCAGAGATAAAGCAAGGGGAACTATGGCAGCTAATGTCCTGCTTTTGTAAAGTTTTGTTAATATAATAAGCTCAAGAAATCCCAGGTAGAGGGCCACACCCCTGCTGTAGGGGAAGGCAAAAACCCTTAAATACCAGTCTGACCATGGGGTAAAGTTCCTTCATGGTCCCAAATACGGCAGTCAGTCTGATCCTGAACAGAGAGCTTCCTGGGTCGGATCCAATCTCTTTGCAGTCTGGCCCAGGGGCCATAGTTTACAAACCCCTGGTCTAAGAAATAATAAACTGTACCTTGAAATACTGATGGACATGAAAATGCCTTTATTTCTATGTATATTCAAATGTGACCTGATCCAGAGCTCCTGGAAGCCAACAGAGAGCTGGCATCACTCTGGGTGTGTCCGTGGGCTCTGAATCAGGCTCATAGTGATCAGTACGTCTTTAGTCTCAAGTTATCTGAACAGGTAAGCATAGTTTTGAACAGCTTCCTGGTGCTTTAATCATACATAATTTTATAATGAATTTGAAAGCAGTATAGTAATTTTACGCAGCTAGTTGAAGGGACTCTGCAGTACCCTTTTTAAAAAGTCAGTACTTTTCTGCTCATTGAAAAAGAGTTCACCAAGAGGTGGCCCAGAACCAGAAACTGAAATAGTCACTTCTGAAATGTGAGGAATATCCAGGAAAAATGAGACAATCTCTAGAAAAACCAATAGCTGACTGACAATTTCAGGAAAATGACCCAAGTTCCTGTTTTTTATTTTTTCTTCCAAAGTTACTACAACATGGCACATTCTTCATGTAACATGATGTGGAATATGTTATAGGTCTTATTTATTGTTTTCTCTCTCTGGGCCTGAAATCTAGCAGAAGCTTTAGATCATAAAACCAATATTAATTCTGTAGTATAAATGAATGAATTGTTTAAATTAGCTTTCTCAACCTAAATCTTAGAAATATTACAGTGTCCTATAATCATATGCTATCGCTTTAAAAGGAAGCATAAGTAATAAAAAGATTAAGTGGAATATATACGTTTATAGAGGTTTTCAACTATTGAATTCATAAATAGTATATAGGGCTCATATGTAAGCTGCTAAGCCACTAATGGAGTTGATTGTCTGTGTTCAGCATCTGTCTCTCTCTGTTCATCTGTCAGACTTCGTCCTGGATACACAGGCAGAAAGGCAGGATGCAAGGGTGCCAGTGTACCTGGCAACTTTACTACTTGCCTCATCAGGCAGCAGTCTGGCAGTAAGTTGTCCAGTAGAGGTCTTCCTTCATTCTTTAATCTGTCCAGATGCTGGAGGGCTGCTCTATCGTACCTCCATTTTCTCAGCTAGCCACCTTTCCAAATTTACAAGAAGCTGAGCTATCTGGTGAGGAAAGATCATTAATACTAACCACTTACTTCTTTCTCCCACCAGTCCAACTAACCCCCTCCAATCTGTGAATTGTAGTATTCTTGGCCCTGTGCTTGGATATGCTTTCTTGAAGCACTTTCACCCATCTGTGTCCCATCCTGTCTTTAACAATACCCTAAACAATTTCCCCCGAGCTGTATGTTAAATATAATGTCTCGTTTATAAATTTCCTACTTGTAGTTTTTGCTTCTAAAGCATTATACAGATACTTTTTGTTTTATTAAAACTATGTTACTTTTTTACTGCTGCTGTGTTCCCAAAGACCTTGATTAATTAAAGGGAATTAGTGAAAGGTGCAACTTCATAAAAATAATAATTTAGATAGTTAAGTAATGCATTACAGGTGTGTGAGCAGTTCATGATGATTTAAAGTACTTCTGTCCTGAAGTTAACTAAATTTTGCATAATTACTCAACAATATTAAGAAAAACTATCAATATGTATATAATTAGTCAAAGTTATTTTTAGAACTCTGAGATGAGAAATAAAAAATTTATTTTTATCCACTAAGCTCAAGAATGAGGTATTGGTGTCTTTTAAAATGTCCAAATAACGCTTGCAGTCTATCAGAGTCCTCAGTTACAGCAAAAATATTTGGAAATGTAATCTGACTTGTTTTGAGATGCAGGTATGTGGGCCAAAACCCAACCAACATGCCGTTCTATAGAACTTGAGCAAACCAACAGTTGTTTTGGTATCCAGATCTTTTTAACTGAATCTATAACTCCTTCAACATAATTAAAATACTAATCAAATACCATTATTATTGTTTAAAAACACTCAAGAAAATACTTGTGTCCAGAGGAAGACATCATCTGTTTCATTTTAACTGCAGTTTAACAATATTTCTTGTATTTTTCAGCAAGGATGTCAGACTTTTAGCAATTTTTTTTTTATGATTTTACTTTAGCACGATGTCCTTAATCAAATATTAGTCTGTTGGTCTTGTTCAGAGTTGTTTACACTTTTAACAGTATTTTCAAATACATAACTAAGTCATACTGGATATGAACAAGAGGGAGATGCTGGCAGAAGCGTTCCATGACACAGAAATTGACTGCTGTGCTGCATCTAGTAAACAAGTAATTGTTCAGTATTGAGGCATACGCCTAATATTTCCTCATAAGTATTTGAGGATTACATGGGATGTCTTGTGTTGGGGTATGCTTTGAGTATTAGATAGCTTGATTTTGACATATTTCCAACCCTTTTTAAATGTCGTCTCTGCATTGAGATTTGGGGAGGTACCTGAAACTATCAACAGGCACCTGATAAATAAATCCATTAGTCACATCGGACCAAGTTGTGACTGCCAAGTGTGCTTCTGCATACACTAGAAAATCAGTGGACAGAAGGGATGTATGAGGTGGGAGTTTTCTACTTCTTTTTTGGCTCATACTCAAACCCTATAAAAAGGCCACTTAACAGACCGTTCTTGTCCAGATCAGTGGGAAGAGTGTTGAGGAGAAGCTGCCAAAGGATAGGAGACAAGGTGTGTGATTTAGGGGCATGTATCTTCTGGTCATTCATTACCAACCTCACATCCTTGGACTCCGGCACAGGTTGCTTCTACTTCTAGCAAGAACAGTTTCTCTCAAATGAGCTTTGCATATGTCTACAGCCAAACAGGATACAAATACTGTTGATTTACCTGATCAGTGTCTATTTTAAAATGAACCAGAATTTGTCTCAGAATTTGAGCAGAGAAAGAGAGGGATTTTTTTCCAAGTCGTTTTATGTTGTCCTATTCAATTGTCATTTTGTCTATTTGTTATAATGAGAAAAGGGACAGCAGGTTTTGTTCCAATCTATGATTTATTTGGGACATTACCCTTCTGAGTGTTCCTTTATTGTCCCCTCCCCTTTTCTCTGGTTAAGGCATTTACAGGCCTTCAGGCATTGAAGGTTTCAAATCTTAAAATGCAATAGAGCTTTAAAAATAATAGCAGTGTGTGCTGCCAGGCTAGGTAAGTGTTGCAAAAGTTCTTTTCAATATTTACATGGACTGGAAAGCAACTAGTATACAGGGCTCACTGGGAAAATAGGCCACTGCCTAAAACCAACAGTCATGCTGTAAATTTGTAAACCCATCGTTCTCCCCACTAGAGTTTCTATTTCATTGTCTTAAATTTTATTGCAACTGGAAGCAAATCCTGCATTAGAGCCTCTATTTTACAGAGGTTGATGCCCCTTACCTATTTCTCAGCAATGTCCTTTGTCAGGCTTTCACAGTACATTGTTAAGTAGGTAAATTTAAGTCATTATAGAGTTTCATTCAGAAGCTGTGCCCAGTGAAAGGTTAGAAGCAGTGTTTTATCGTACAAGCCACTGTAGTTTGAATGAGTCAGTAATGGTTTTCCTACGTATCAGAAGCAGCTAACAACTTAAACATATTTTTTATATGATCAGAAACTTCTCTTAAAAAAAACTGTTGTCTTTCTCCCTTTTCCCCACCTCAGAGGTCTTCCTAGTTATTTCATCTCTTGTGACAGTTAGATATGCTGCTACAAACTTACTACAAACCAGCATTAAGGGTCTAATGTTCACTTTCAAAAGTGGGGAAATTTCAGCTTAAGTTTCCCAGTTTGTTTTATCCTTCATTTATCCTGTTGTGTACATACAGTTAAAAGTATGGCAAGCATCTGAAATTGGTAAGCCATAAGTACTGGGTATGTTCTGTAATACCCAGGCACGATGAAACTTGTTAAAGGATGACAAGCAAGGCTTAAGTCTGAATTTGTTGCTTTTGTTTGTGGATTTGAGTCAGTCTCGTCCCCCCTCCCCCTTCCCCCACATAGTTCCCTTAGAGCTGTGTGATATTTCCCACTTCACCCCTGTTCCAAACAGATTGCCTTCTTGCCAAGAAGGGCTGGACATACCTTCCTCCAGAGACATCCACAATATCTGCATAGTTAGCTTAACGTTTTGCTTGCGGTTAATGTGCACTAAACCCAATGATATAAATTAAATACACATAATACTGTTAGAATGTAATATCTCTTTCCAATTGTATCTTGTCAGTTAAGGTTCTTAAGCATAATGCCTTCTAAGGATCTTAATCCATGGAATATTAACGTAGTATTAAGCCAATAAGGTAGTCTGTCTTGTCAGCATGGAGTTAGAGGTATTTAATACATGACTTGTTGATATAAATAGTTTTGAAGAATCCAATGAACCACAAAACCAACACCTTGATACCAAAGTGATACATGCATTAGAAATACCTGTCTTTGACAGAGAAGTGCCAAAAGGGATTGTCTGCATAAGAGAATCTAACATGTTATATAATCTATATAGAATGCTCTGCGTTACCATATATACTGCATGCATGATTATATGTAGTAAAATCCTTTTGAAAACTACTAGTGTCCCTATATAGTAGTGGCATTTTTAATTTTTATTTTAGTATTTGCAATTTTTAATAATTGAAGGGAGACATCAGTATTTCTCTACTAATAGTCTTCAAAATGTCTATTAAAAGACCATTTTTACCACATCCTGTTTTTTGGGAGTTGTAAAAGTTTTTAGGATTTGATTGGATGTGAAAGGGCTCCTCCCCCCCCCAGCCACCATATTTTTCTGCTAATATATTTTTCTTTTGAGGAATTTAGGTTGGAGGGAAAAAAAATTCCAACCAGATCTGTATTTAGGAATGCAACAAACTTTGAAAATGTTGAAATAATTACTGTGTTATATCTCTGCAGTATATTTTTGTGTACTGCAAGGTTTTGTAAAGTAAATCCTTGAATTTGAGTTTTACATCTGTAAACTGAAACAACATACAAAAAGTTGCTGCTGAGGATTGCCATAACATCCCATAAGATGTGGCTAACACCCACTTACTGCATGCTTAGACTTGGATGGTAATTACAATTGAGCTGTAAAATATTTTGACAGTTTCCAACTGTTGTGTGGTTATTAGCAAGCCATCATATCAGAGAGGAGTACAATGGTTTGATTAGGTTTGTACCAAGAGCTGCTTAAATAAGAACTTTCAAAATAAACAAGAAGAATATAGCATTTAATCACAAGCGCACCATATGATTATGAGCAGTGTTTCTGTGACTTTTCCTGGAGAGAACTCCTATTTTCCAAACAAAGAAGATTTTGATTTCTTAAGTGATACTTTCCATGCCTTTATGCTTCAACCTTTCAGTTACAAGCTTTTACTTGTTGAGTGCTAAAGCATAACCAGGATGAATTTAATTTGTAGTGTGAAAATTAAGGGCTCCCGCCCCCACAGAAGATATACTTGTTGGTACTCTGACCAAAAAAACCTATGGTAATCAGATGCTTTTAAAACAAAACAAGATATTTTCATTTAACATTTAGTTTTGTTTTTCTAATTGCACATGGATCCTAGCAATATACAAATTTAGATGGTATGGGAGCTCCTGGAAAAAGGTGTTAAGTCTAAAAGCACTGTTATCTTGGAAATCATAATATTTCTTTGTTTAGAACTGCTTGTTTAATCATACTATGGTTAGCTGAATCAACTTTAAAAAGTTTAAAAAGTAAATAGTAATCATAAGATTCAGATTGTTCTTAATTTTACCTTTTTATTTAAAAATAAATGATGAAATCAAAATATGTAAGCATGTGCAAATTATGAGATATATTTTCCATTCTTGCACATGTTGAGTAACACGTTAATTCTTGACTAACTCCAGGCATACTAATGGAGTTACTTACAGATTAAGGTACTGCTAACAAAACTAAAGATGACAGTATCGGGTTCAATAGTATTTAAAGAGTACCTGTTACAATGGGTAGCTAAACAGAACTTTCTAAAAATCTGCATTTTTTGTGTGGGGATGGGGAAGTTTGTTTTGTTTTGTTATTTTACTTGTGTTGCTGGTATGAATTGCGTGCTGATAAAGGCTGCTCATCTTTGAAGTACCTTCCTTATGCTTAGATTGGTAGTAGCACTGCAAGATTTTCTACAACACCCCACTAGGGTGCTCTGGCTCAATTCAGTTCAATTTATTAAGGATTTTGGCTAAATGCCAGGTTCCCAAAGATGGCATAACACACATACAACCATAATATAAATTAAGTTCTAACAAAGTAACTGAACTACAAATATACTAAAAATAGAGCCCACCAACATAAAAACATTATTAATATAAATATAGTAGTAAATCAAGACATGAATCTATAATACTGTTGTACATAGATCCACAAATGAGACAATAAAATCAAATCTAATGTTAAAATGTATCAGTCATATCAGTAATAAAGGATATTTAACTTTAATTGCCTCAGCCTTATAAGCAAAAATTGCAAGACGGTTTACTAATTTGGATCTGTTTGCTGTAAAAGCCAGATTAATTTCTCTCTGAAAAATGTATCATTTTCTGCAAGAAAGGTAATGAAAGATAATGGTTCTCCTTATGTCATCATATAAAAAAAATTCTAAAACATAGTGGATAGTATCTTCTAAAACTCCTAGACAGACTGGGCAACATCTTTTAGCCCTTGGTATGGAAAATCTATGTCCAGCCAGAACGGGTGTGGGCATCTGTTCGGTCCTGAGTTTAGTGAAAGAGGATCACCATTTATTATTGAGATCCAACTGTAAATACCTGTCTCCCCACCAATCTAATTTCTAAAGGGTATATAAAGGGGCAATACAAGTAGCCCTAGCCACTGCAAAATCATTCTGCCTGGCAATATCTCGTATCCTCTGGAAAACCTGAACTTTTTTTATGGGGGAGAAAAATCTTTCATTATCTTTGAGATAGTATCCCATCCCAGAAAGTGCAAAAGTTATGGGAAAGAAAAACTAAGCAGGGTGATTGGAGAGGAGGGTGATTATTAATATCTTCTATGTAGCATAATTTAAGACAAGATGGTAAAAGGGGCAGGATTTTAAACCAAAATCCCGCCATTCTAATAAAATAGAATTAGTTAAAACAGAATCCATTCCTGTCTCTAATCTCAATAAAGATGTAGGAGTTGAGACAGGAAGAGCCAGAAGAGCCCTAAGAAACTTGTTCTGAGTTATGTCTGTGTCATTACCAGTGGCATAACCCTATACTTCAGAGCCATATAAGATCTGAGAGGTAACTTTGGCTTTATATGCTGATATAGGAGCTTGGACTGATTGTTCTGCTGTGGTTTCATTTTTTTTTATAGCCACAGCCGATTGGGCTGTCTTAGTTTTAAGTGACTGAATATGATGTGTCCATGATGGAGAAGCTGTTAATAACACACCCAAATACCTCTAGGTTTTGACAACTTCAAATTTGGTTCCCTCAATACTCCATGGATATTTCATCAAATGACTTCCCCAGTACATTATTTTGGATTTATCATATGTTATCTTTAAGTTATTTTGTCCAAAAAGTTGCTCAAAAGTTGTAATTGCTCTCTGTACTCCAACCTGAGTTCTTGACAGTATAACAGTGTCATCTGCATACATTAAAATAGGAATTGGGGTTGCTAATAGTTTTGGGGGATGAAAATGCACATCCTGCATATTTCCAATAATGTCATTCATGTAAAGATTAAATAACAAAGGGGCCAGAATACATCCTTGTCTAACCCCCTTTTGTTTGTGAATTTTTTGTGTAAGTTCACCCTTCAAGCTCCATTTAACTTGGGCCCATGTATCTTAATAATAGTCAATCAACAAATGCAAAAGAGAAGGGTCAGTCCCATAATTTATCAATTTCTCCTAAAGTTTACTTCTATCTATACTGTCAAAAGCTCTCGACAAGTCTACAAATGCAATATTATACAGTGCTGACATGCTCTAGCTCTTATTTAGGATGAGATCATTTGGTTTCCAACCTGGCAGTGAATGCCAGAGAGCCAACTCATGCAAGTCTCAGCACGATGAATTACTTGAACACTTACCAGTTGGGAATGGAACTGAAATCACCAAATTCACCAAGCCGCTTTCAGTTTATGCTAAATACTGGTGTCTAATGACCTGGGCTTAAGAGAGACTTGTGATCTAGGAGTGAAAGGCTCAGGATCATATTACTGAAAGATTGTCCTATTCCATCTGAGATTTTAAAACTTCTTGTGATCAATCAAAGGCTTATGCTGGGTGGGGAGGGAAACTTTCTTTTTGACTGCCTTCCCCTGAGAAGCAGTGAGAACTCCCATTTAAACTGGTGAGAATCCCAGGCATTCAGGGCCTCTCTCAAGCCAAGTCCGAGGAAGGTACTTGTGTTTTGGAGCTCAGTGCAGGGTTTTGTGCCCAACACTCTTGAGGTGCTGGGGTAAATTATGTAGTGAGGATATGTACCGAAGTACCAAGGAGTACTCAGAAACAAGTGGTCAGATATAGAACAAAATGCACACACACATTTCCAAGTTTAAAAATTCATCACTACTTCAGGAAGCACTGTAAGACCTTACTATTTGGCCAGGTATTTAGCAAGCAAGGCTAGGCTGAGATATCATTTGGGGAGTTTTTGTTTTATATCTTTTTTTAATATTCTGCCTACTTCTATAAATCATTTTCTCTCTTATTTTAAACTGCCCTGAGCCTTTGTTTGGAAGGACAGCATATAAATGTAATAAATAAATAAGCCATCATCAGTCAGTGAGACTGAGAAAGGGTGCTGAGTTGTGGATTATTAAATTATTAATAATGTAAGTTAAATTATTCATTTGATTATTATTAAGTTGTCCGCTTGCTCATATTATGGAACAGATAAACAATAATGTATTATAGTATAGTTATAAAAAAAAGATTATGCACATATTTAAGAGAAAATCTGATTAACTTGACCTTTTTTCAGAAAAATAATTAATTGCTTGAAAAAGGAGGTGTAGGGGAAAGACAGTTAAATTGTGAAGGTTTTGGCCTGAATTTTGGATTCAGTTACCTGCTTTCTCACATGTTTCCTGTGTCAACTGGGAAGTTAGAATTCTGCAAACCTGTGGTTTGTCCAAGGGGGTAGATCAAGGATGGGCAAAATACAGTGCACAGATTGGATCTGGCTCACCAAAGGATTTTGTCTGGCCCATGGCAGGTCTCTCGGTCCCTCCCAGCCCAGGTGCAGGAGGCAGTCCAGAGCCATAGTGTGTGCAGCTGGTCACACTGCCCTGGGCATGAAGCAGGCCTGGGGTGGCCTGGTGGCTGGATTCACATCCTGGCAGCCCTGGCAGTGGTGGTTCAGGGGGGCAGGATCTTGGGGCATTAACAGCGTGTGGCCGGGGCCAAGGTAAAGCTGTGATCTGCGGATCATGGGTCTCCCCCAGCCCTGTGCTGTCATCACCTCAAGATCCTGGACTCAGCTCCACACTCACCTGCAACCCCATCCCGTCTGCTTGGCCACATCCCTGCTCATCCAGCCCCAACCCCAGCTGCCCGCCCATCCCACACCTGGGTGCCACTATCTGCCCACCTGCGGCCCCATCCTGACAGAGCCATGATTTGCTGCCTGCATGCCCCTGTGACAGGTGCTGGTTCTGCAGGCAGGGGCATCCAGGGAGCAGGTCGCAGGTCTATCCTGGGCCCCAGCCCCATGCTGTCACTGATCTGTGATCCCAGGGTCTCTATGGAGACCAACTAGGATCCTTATGGGCAGAGTGTGTGGCCAAGCAGACAGGATGGGGCCACTTGAAGAGTTTTGGTGACCTGTTACATGAGGGGGAGGGGTACTGACCTGGCCTGCAAGAGCTCACCAAAGCTCCCTATATGGCCCATGGACCCAAATAATTGCCTATCCCTCATCTAGATAGTGGGACAGGCAGCTAGTTAGGTTTCTCCCCCAAGTAGTAATAAAATAGTGTGCCATCTCAGCTTCCCCCTTTTTCTTAAGACTTGTTCCTGAATCTGCTACACAATGCACTTGAAGCACTGAGTTATGGATTCTGTGGTCCCTTTCAACACACAAGCATCTAGTAAGTCAGGATGCCTAAGATTATTCTCAAGTGCTATAGATTTCCCTTAGAAGTTCCTTTGCACTCCATTTGTGCTGACTGATGGCCTAGGTGACATGCTAGAAAATGCTTGTGGTCTCTGACCGATCCAAACATGCAGATTTAAGTCAGAGCAGCTGTCATACCTCTAACTCCCCTTGGGAACAAGACTAGGCCCAGAACTGGGAGAATGCAAAAGCAGCTCAAAACTAACTTTAATATGCTGTCTCTAGTTATACACTGAATATAGCTTAGTTAATCTCAGGAGTTCTTGGCCGCTGCCTGCCTGCCATTCTAATATTATGAAAGCCTAAATCTGTCTGTCTGTCCATAATGCTTTATTTGGGCTCTGATTGGCTGCCAAACAGCCAATCAGAGTGCAAAGAAGTGTTCTGACAGAAGACAACCCACCGCCATGATGGTGGGGCCACAAGGGAGAGTGGGGGGGCGAGGCCAGCACAGGTGGCCTCACCCCTCCCCCGCCCTGCTCCCTGCAGGTAATGCAAGGTGGGGGAAATGGGCACGGGCCCAACATGGAGGGGAGGGAAGTGGGCCTGGGCCCAGTTCAGGGGAGAGCCAGCCTGGGCCTAGTGTGGGGGGGCGGGCCCAAGCAGGGGAAAAGCTGGCTTGCCGCATTGTGAACAGTGGGCCTACCCCAACATAGCAACAGCTGGGGGAGGGAAGGAGCAGGAGACCCACTCATCCCCTACCCCCTCCCCCATGTTGGCCCCAAGCTTCTCCTCCTGTCCCAGAGTGGGCCCAACCCAGAGGGGGAGGAGCGGGTGCACTGTGGCATTGGCGGTGATGGTGGGGCCAAGGGAGGACTGGGCCCAGGCCCAATGCAGCGTGAGGGAGCAAGCCTGAGCCAGGGGAAAAGCCAGCCCACCATGGCAGTTGGGGGGGGGAACAGCGGGCCCAGCCCAGCCCAACACAGCAGCTGTGGAGGGAGTGGAGGAGCAAGCCTCCTCCCCACATTGGGCTTGGGTCCACTCCTCCCCCACCACCCCTCCCCCACATTGGCGCCGAGCCGGCTCCTC
>NW_017729022.1:181880191-181914157 GCF_001723915.1 Gavialis gangeticus | reverse complement strand
GGCTTGGGTCCACTCCTCCCCCACCCCCCCTCCCCCACATTGGCGCCGAGCCGGCTCCTCTCATCCCCCTGCTGCTGCCAAGTCAACCCAGCTTCTCCCCACCCTTGGGCCAGGTCCTCCCCCATATCAGGCCCAGGCCGTTCCTCCTTTCCTCCCACTCGTGCAGCATGAAGGGGAGGAGTGGGCCCAGACCCCAAACAGCAGGAGGAAACGGGGAGCAGGCCCAGGGCTTCATCCCCACCCACTCCCACTCCCCCCACCCATCATTCTTGATAGGCAGTTGGCTACTTACTACAGATTTACCTAGTGTCCCTACATGCCTTTTACACTTAGATTGTGGAGTTACTGAACACTTCATAAAAGTCCTATGCAATCTGATAGCTCTCGTTTGGTTATTTATCTGAGTTGGTCCATGACCTGTTCATTAGCATAGAAGTTGAGCTGATGAAACACTAGTTTCAGACAAGTGAGCAGATAGCTGGTGTGCAGTGATAAAGCTTATCTACTTCTGTTAAACACCCATTCAGATGATTTCACTGTCCCATTATTATGGCATCGTTCCATTAAGAAGTATCATCTAGATTAGAGGTTCCCAAACGTTTTCTTATTGTGTACCCCCTTCCAGATTTACCAGCTGCCCATGTACCCCTACCAGCGTACATTTTATATTTTAACCCCTTAAATGCCAACATTATTATAATGAAAATTAAATCCGCTATTACAAAAGTTCTCCCACTTACCCCCTGGAGACATCGTGCATACCCCCAGGGGTATGTGTACCATGGTTTGGGAACCCCTGATATAGATAGTGGGAGCATAGGTTTCTGGTTATTAAGATCAAATGCTCTTATTAGCTCAGCCCATATTGCATTCCATTTGTTGGTGGTACATCAACTGGAACTGGGATCTGGTGCATTTAAAACTAAACCTTTCCCATCACCAAAAACTGAAGTACATGTAAATTTAATTAATCCAGGGAAGCAAAAATTCTGATTTTGGATTAGAATAAATGACACAGGAATTTTGCAAAGCAAAGTACAATATAAAATTCTTCAGAACAGTCAGATATAAATGATGTAGTGTGATTGACTGTCCCCATAAGAATGAAAAACAAATATCTATTGGAACTGATGAAGATATGAAAAAAAAACCCTTGAAATTATGGTAAACATAACAAAAACAAAAACATTTAAGTGAGTTCAACAAGCAGTCCAGAAAGAGTTAGCAATGGCCACTCTATTTAGTATGCCCAGTACTTTCTAGAGGCAAGGATTTTTTTTATTGATATCTCTTATTGGACCAACTGCATATTTGGGATGAAGTTAGACAAGCTTTTGAATGCAAAGCATTCTTCTTCAGGTCTGAAGAGACTTGTTTTCCTCCTTAGACCCGGAGAAGAATGTCTTGCAGTCTGAAGTTTGTCTAACTTTATCCCAGCTATGCAGTTGGTCCAATAAAAGATACCAGCCAAAACAATCCTTGCCTCTCACATAATTCCTGGACCATCATAGCTACAACATCACTCCAACGTTACCATAGCACCTTTTTTTTTCAGAAGGATTCCTATAACCTTTTTTTAGGAGCTCTACAATCTCCATTGTTTGTAGCAGGCCTTTGAAATGTGGCAGGGGTAGCCTTGGGGCCTGGAAGGTCGTTGTTTTTCTTTTTAGTTCAGTTCATATTTGAAAGCATTAAAAGCTTTTTGAAATTGCCATTTCCCATCTGTGTTTACGTTGCTTAATCCTGGCAGCATGCCAAAGACCCTGAACAGTCTCACCTTGGAAAAAGGCCAATAACTCTGGCTATACAATGCCCTGATGCCTTGTTTCCACATTCCATGCAGAGCTCAGACTCTAGGTAGGATGATGCTGCCACAGCAGCACACAGTGTAACAGCATAGTGGAAAATACCCCATAGTTTGCCCAGCTATGGCAAACAAGCAGGGGTGGGAGAGCAGGGAGGCAGAACTGGCCTCATCTCTTGGGGACAGGACATTAGGAAGAATATGATTCAATTCTGCTGACTGGTGTTAATTACAAACATTTCCCAGCCCTTTTTATCAAACAGTGCCTTATGCACCTATAGTTTACTCAGGCTGGGATATAGAATGTACCTGTTTAATATGAACATACCTGTTTAATGGCAACACCATTTCTTGAAAAAGACTTACTATCTTTTTATTCTTGGCCATGCTGCTCATAAGATGGAGTTATTTGCGAATGAGCAGGTGACTGTTTCTTACTCATAGGTATTCTCTTTTACTAGTTTATTGACATAATGTCCTAGCTGTCAGCTAATATGCTTAGGATTTGGAAAACCTATTGCTGACTGATTTCTTTTATTCTGATGCTCTTTAAGTTCACACCCTACCTTATTCTGAGTAAGTTCTGTTTGTTGATATGTCCTACATCCTTTTGCTCAAAAAGTAAACTTGTCCTGTGGTTCAAGTAGTCTATCCTGCAATGCAGAATGCATGAAGTTCCATCTAGTAGCGCATGGAGGGATGGGATGGGATGGGTTGTTACAATTCATTTTTTCATTTTTTTTTACCTCTTAAAAATACTCCAACAATTGCATACCAAAAATACTTTGTTAAAAGAATATTATTTAGGTTGCAGCATCAAGCACTTTGAAGTTAAGATATACTGTAGCCTCCCGTGCTGTTCACCTGTGGATCGAGTACATGGGGTCTTCTCTGACTTTGCCATTGCTTTAGGGAAGAAACAGGTCTGTTACTAGGAGGACTTCAGTTGGTCTCCCAGGGGGTCTCTCCTGCTACACCTTTGACCGAAAAATAATTTTAATTGGGAGGAGGATAGTCTTTCCCATCCCTCCTGGTGTCTTCCCTTGGTCATCCCAGTTGTTCTTCCTCCTTCGGGTTCCGCCTCCCCTACACCCTGCCTAATGCCAACCAAAGATGTCGTTGCCTCGACTGTTAGAATTGGTATACCATGCACCTTGGTGCTTCGACCTTTTAAATTTATGATAGTAGGATCGGAACGTTGTTTTGGCCCGAGTGTTCCCTACCGCCCCTTTGCCTCATCTATGCATCTTCCTGGTCCTGTGCCGTCCTGTCCCCTGGTGTCTTGCTCCCTACTTGGGCTTTAAACTTGCTGGGGTCAGTCATTCATTGATCCTTGCCCTACTTGGTCCTGCTGGAATCCAGTCTATGCTGTGGATTTCCAGTATCCACAAGGGCTCTGCAAATAAGTCTTCAGGCCATCTCTGGCCCTGAGTCTTGGCGAAAGCCCCTTCCTGGGGCAGCCACCAGGTCCCTGCACTGGGACCAGGTTTCAGATCTGGCCTCTCTGGGCCAGTTGAGGACCTCACTTCTGGTCCTCCTGGCTGGTCTCCCACCAGGCATTTTATCCCAGCTTCAGGGATCTGGACAGCCAGTCGGCCCCAGCACACTGCCATAAGGCATGCCCATGCTGACGTGGGAGCTGGTCCCAGCTTCTTCTGGCTTAGCCGTTTTTTTTTTTCCTTTGACCACAGTATCTCCCCCCACCATGGTTTCACTTTCACCATGCTCCAGTTCCAGCACAGTGTCCTGCCGGGTCCGCTCCTCACCCGGCAGAGGTACGTCTTTTCCAAAGGTAATTTAGATTACGTTTTTTTAAAATTTTGCACACAAGCTATAATACAGTCTTTATTTATGTGACAGCATACCATTTTTTGCACAGAACTGTTTCCTCATTCAGGGCACATGATGGACCAACTCCAGGAATGAATTAGGCTGGGTTGCGTAGGAGGCTGTTATTACTAGCACTCCTACCTTATTTGCTGTAGAAGTTGGAAGGTGTTCTGAAAATGAGGCTGGTCTTTTGATTTGAAGCAGGTGAATGGCAGACAGAACTGGGATCAGTCCTGGCTCTGCCCTTGAGTTCCTGTATGATACTAAGCAAATCATTTAAACCAAAAATTGAAGGCCATTAATTGTGGGTGTCTCATTATGGGGGTCTCAGTTTGACATATCTAGAATTTGATTTTTAGCACTCATTATTGATATTGAGCACTCACCATTGTGCCAAAAGTCTGGAGTTATGATTTCTCCTGCAACCTGTTCTGAAGGCAGTAGATTGGTAGTCAGGGGAGACTTGAGTTCTAATCCTGGCTGTGTCATTGTATTGCTTTAAGCAAGTTGCTTTATTTAGTCTCACGTTTCCTGTCTCTAAAATGACAGTTGAAGTTCTCTCTTTCTTGGGAAACTATTGTGAACTGATTTAATATAATTTTGAAAAGCATGCAGATATTATGTTGGTGAACACCACAGAAAAGATCATGAGGAAATCAAAATATGGTGTTCAGCGCAGCATTTGGATGGTGCACAGTAAATAAAGTTAGGAGCCACAAATTTAATGAAAGAAGAAAAAGAAACAATATTGAACATCATCTTCGGTCTTTGAGCACTGAATTAGGTCTTGTGGAAGAATTAGCAGGTGATTGTGGAATTAAAGATTATATAATAATTATTGTGCATAATGGGACCAAACTAAGGTTGCATAGGCTTTCATGCACAAGAGCTGCCATCCCAGTGAGTTATAGATAGAGAGACTTTGATCTTTAGGTGCGTTTAGGTTTAAGCTTCTCAGACTCTGTCTCCTCAGACTATTTTTATGCAACCATTTATAGCTCAGAATTTATAGTACAAATTTTGGTGTGATTCTGAAGAGATACCAAACAATAGAATGCTGAGGGGTTCAGGAGTAAAAGATGTACTATTAAAATTGTGTGTCTGTTTAATTGTGATATGTGCTGTCCTTGTTGACATACATTAGCTTCAACAGTTGTCCTATGGATATAAATACTGTGCATCATCCACATTGTGCCCTTAAGGCAGGGGTGGGCTGGATCCAGCCCGCCAACTGATTGGATCTGGTGCACAGGGGATGTCTGCCAATTGATTGGATCCAGCCTGCTTCCCCTACAGTGTTTCACATTGGCCCAAGCCCTGCCTGCTCCTGCCTGGGGCAGCCTGCACTGTGCTCCTGTCCACACCCACTGACCCTGGCCCCAGCCCCGGACAGATCACACAGTGTCCTGGTGGGGCTGCTCCCAGTGCAGCTGCCCAGATGTTGCTTGGCTCCCCTGCGCCTCCAGTGGCTTCTCCTCCTCCCACCCCTGCTGCGCCATTCCGGGCAGGGGGGAAGCTGCAGCCCCAGGCAGCTCCTGCCTCAGCGCATGGGGCTCAAGCTCCAGGTCACGTTCCACGCACTTGGCTGCCTGGCATGATGAACAGTCATCTGCTGGCAACCAAGTGGATGGAAAATGGCCAGGAGCTGGAGCCCCACACTCTGGGGCAAAAGCTTCCCAGCTGCAGCTTCCCCCACCTGCCTGAAGCAGTATAGCAGGGGCAGGTGGAGGAGGAGCAGATGGAAGCAGGGAGAGCCCAGAGTAGTACTAGGGAAGCTGCAGCATACCGCAAGCAGCCTTGTTGAGTGCGCGCTTGCCAGGACTGGCAGGAGCATGGTGATGTCCCCAGGCAGGAACTGATGGGGCTCACGTAGGGTACCGCAGGGGCAGCTGCAGACTGTACCTGCACTGCACTGCCCAGGCAAGCATTGATTCACATGCCTCCTGCCCCTTCACCCCCCACCCCTGGCTGGTTCCCAGGACCTAGCAGTCCGGGGCTAGAGACAAACATTCAAAAAGGCTGAATCAATTCAGTTGAATTGATTCAGTCTTTGCAGGTTAATCTAGCGTGGCTAGGCTGAACTGGTTTGTAACCATTCAGACATTCCCTCTGGACTCCAGAAATACAGACACATGCCTCCAGTGGCTCAGGCTAGAAGCCGGGGGGTGCTAGAGCAGCCCTCTCTCCCAGTGCTGAGCTGAGGGGAAGGAGTATGGCCAAGCACCAGAGCAGGATGCTCTGATTACAGACTACAAAAGTGGGCATATGAGAGTAGGATGGGGTTCACCATAGACAAATGCAGAGGCAGAAAGGGATCCTGGAGTCATTATTGACTCCAAGATGAACATGAGCTGCCAATGCCAGACCACAGCCAGCAAGGCCAGCCATACCTTGTCATGCATCCAAAGGTGCATCTCAAGCCAGTCCAGAGAGGTGATACTCCCCCTGCGACTTTGGTCAGGCCATGGTTGGAGTACTGTGTCCAGTACTGGGCACCACGCTTCAAAAGGGATGTGGCCAGCCTGGAGAGGGTTCAGAGGAGGGCCACCTGCTTGGTGAGAGGGCAGCAGGACAGGCCCTATGAAGACAGAATGAGGAACCTGAACCTGTTTAGCCACAACAAGAGGAGGCTGAGGGGAGACCTGATGGCTGCCTACAAACTCATCAGGGGAGATCAACAGCAAATAGGTAGAGCCCCTTTCTCTCCAGCACCACCTGGGGTGACAAGGAACAATGGTAATAAGCTGATGGAGAATAGGTTTAGGTTAGAGATCAGAAGGCAATTTTTTACAGTTAGGGTGGCCAAAATCTGGAACCAACTTCCCAGGGAAGTGGTCCTCACCCCTACCATGGGCAAATTGAAGAGGAGGTTGGATGATCACCTGTCTGGGGTCTTGTGAATCCAGCATTCATTCCTGCCTGTGGCAGGGGGTCAGGCTAGATGATCTGCTCAGGTCCCTCCTGACCCTAGCTACTATGAAACTATGAAACTGTTAGAGAGGTGTTGGTGCTGGCTTGAGGATTTGGACCTGCAGGAGCTAGGTCCTAGTAAATTAGGTGTTGCCACATCCAGGTGGCGATGGGATTTGGTGACAGTTGGGCAATGGTGGTAAATGAGAATTAGGATTAATTTAGACTGGATTTATTTGGATTTGACTTGTGGCGTGCTTGCTGAAACTTCTGGCCACCACTGCCTTCTAATGATTTCACCTTCATTTTATTTTCCCAGGTTTGTATGGAAAAAGCACTTTGCAGTCCCCTAATCCCACAAACATTTAGAAAACAACTGAAAATCTGTAAATAAAAGTAATTTCACCAGTGTAACTGACAACAAATTTCAGGTGTGGCCTACCTATGGTGATCACCTTTTCAAAATGCAAAAGCAGGATACATGCCCACCTCCCTCCCCCAGCAAGCAGCATGGCCAGAGCTGAGCAGAGCCCGTGGGGAGTGGGGGAGGATGAAGAGGGGCCTGATCCTGCCCCCCCACATCAGCAAGAAGCAAGCTCCTGCAGTTGGGAGGCCCCTCAGTTGAGGGGCACCCAGCCAGGAGGCTGGGAGTGCCTCACACACTGCAATTTCCAGATGCCATGAACTCCCAGGCTTGGGTGTGTGAAATCTGTGGCCCCTGAGGAGTGTGGCTGTTGTGATTCCTAGGGCTCATGGCTTTCATGTATCCCCAAACCCTAGAGGTCATGGTTGTCTCTGTCATCCAGCCAAAGGGTTTAACACACCCAGAAGCGGATTAATGCATGGGCCTGTGGGGCCCGGGCCAGGGGCCCTGCCAGTCAGGGGCCTCCTGGGGCACCAGGGGCAGCATCTGGTCAGCGTCCTGGCCATAGGTATCCAGGGTGGGCAGCGCACACCTCCTCCCCACCAACAGGGCCAGGGGCTAGGGGCAGATATGGGGATCCCTGCAGGTAGCAGTAGCTTCCTGGGGCCATCTGCTGCAGGCAGCCACTGGCACCAGCGCCTCTAAAATGGGACAGGACAGCCTTCCTTCACTCGGGCCAGCAGAGGGGTGAGCAGGGGGGCAGGCTGGCAGCTGTGGGGGGAGCTTGTGCCCCCCCTCAGCTGTCCCCAGCCTCGGCCTGTGCCCCGGTGCTGAGGAACCACAACTCCAGCTATATGACATCTGGGGCCACCTTAACCTCAGCAGTGCTTGTACCCCCTGGCTCACCCCAGATGTGCTGAAGAGGCCAGGCAGGCTCAGCTGCAGCCCCTTGGTGGCCACAGAGGAAACTTGCCCTCATCTGGTAGGGGGCCTCCAATTTTTTGTTTGCCCAGGGCCCCAATAAAACTTAATCCACTACTGCACACACACCCCAAACCCTAGGGATCATTGTTGCCTCAAGCCCCAGGACCCAGGGGTTTAATGCTGGGCATAGTGCACCCCTGCAGCTGAGTTCATACCTGCAGCTGGGGAGACCCTGCTACACTTGCAAATTAAAGCTTAATAGCAACCAACTAAAAAAGGGGTACACATTTGCAAGGTCTAACTTTATAGCTGGTTGGAACTTTTTATCATGTAATAACTACTTTGCCTATGTAGCTGGTTTTAAGATACTTGTGCAATTAATAAGTTAATTGTGCAGTATCTGTAACATGTAGACGGATGTCTCAGATAATTTATAGTGAGAATTACAAAAGGAAGTCCCCTTTGTGTTTTGTTTGTTAACTCTGAAACCGCGGTAATATGCTGGTGACCTACCACTGAAATATAAAAATAGCCTGCATTGAGACTATATCCTAGAAACTCACATTCTGAGCTATGGCTTTCAGAAAGTACAGCTTGCAGGGCTGGAATGGAAGCATGCAAAAGTATCTTTGCATTTTTTTTTTAGTTCTGGCATTGCCAGAGACTGGTTCAGCCTCTGTGTTAGCCAGGAGTACCATCTGATAGATGCCTAGGTTGCAATGGTGTCTTAAAACAAAAAGTCTAGCAATCCAGTATACTGCATTTTCTCGTGTGTCTCTTGCACCTTTTCCCCTAAAATTGGGCAGTTTGTATTAAGCATTGAAGCTGATTTTCTGCCCAGGATACTTACATGGGAACATGGGCTAGGCCTGGCAAGATGCAAACAAGCTTCAACCCTTTGAAAGGTCAGTTCATCCTATGGCATCCTGCTTTTATTCCTATGCCATAGTGCAGCAACTGTGCTATTAATATTCAGGCAGCTGAGGAAGCCAGTTGACTTAATGGCTTGTTGTTCTTCACTCCATTGGTATTAATTATTGTCTTGCCTTTTTAATGGTCTCGGTATTCCATTAATTGAGCTAACATTTCTTCTTCTGCTGTTTGCTAGCTGCTCCTGGTTTCTCTCCTATTTCACAGCCTTGACGAGTCATCTCCTTTCAAAATCATGCATCTACCCATGGAGACGACCCTTTAGCAGCAGCTGGGATTTCAGCTTTAGTTAAGCAGGAAAGGGAGGGTGAGTCAGCTGAAGATTAGGCTCTATCCCTACTCTGTGCAGCCGTAATTCTGGAAAAAAAATCTTAATTCTGCCTTTGAAAAACAAGGTGTGTATTTATAATCTGGGTTATAGTGTATGTGAGAAAGAATGGCAGTTAAAGCTGAGTACACCCAAGGGACATTTACTCTCTACCCCCTCGAAGCCAGGAGCATACGCTGTCTGAGGAATCCTTTTGCTTAGGAGGGGACTGTCAGGTCAGGAGACAAAATATGTCTGCATCATCCAGTGTAGACCTGTTCATATTTCCCAGACCTCTTCTTGATTACATAAAAACAAACTATTTGGTTTGAATGTATTCAAGATGTTTCTTTCCATTTCAGCTACACGTGAAACATTTGTGGAAGAAGCTGACCCTGCTGCAGCCATTTTAGAAAGTTCTTCTTCCTATTCCTCCTGTGGGTTTTCTCCTAACAGGTTCCTTTTTACTTCAGTCTTTTACTTCAGCTCCTGTTCTCTGTAATCTCCTCTTCTATGTCTTCTGCTGAGGAGCTCTGGAGAGTTACTCGAACTAGGACTCCTCACTGCCCCTTTCCAAGCTGTCCGTTCTCACTCTTTCATGGAATGTTCATATCTTAGTTTTGTTTTTCCTGAACTTACCCCCACTGCCTTCATTCAGGTTTCCCTTGATATCTCCCAAGCAGGCCTGATTCTGGGTTACATGCTCCCATCATACAACCCCAGACCTATTCCTCTTACTTGGGAACATGGACTACACCTGGCAAGGTACAAACAAGCTTCAATCCTTTGAAAGGTCAGTTCTTCCAATGGCATCCTGCTTTGATTCCTGTTCTGCAGTACAGTATTTCTGAGAACTACCTAAGCAGCAAAATGTTTATTCTTATATATTGGAAGTTAAGAAAGAGCCTAATATTAAAATATGGCTCAAGTAGCTATCAGAAAAAAACAGTAGTTGAAGATTTTGCTACCATAGATTCAGCAAACTGCAAGTATATGACAAGATCTGACAACCTATTTTGGATGTGTATGACTTTCTACTGGCATTTCCAAAAATGTTCAGTGACCTGGGATTTTGAACTCAAAAGACAAGTTAAGTATTTAAGTACTTGTTGAAGTAAGAAATTATTGAAATACATAACTAAGCAAGAAGTTCATTAGGTGTTCATTTACCCTACCAGCTGTACTCCCACTAATCTTGGTAAGATGAAATATATGCTACATGATGCCTCATTATTTCTAGCAAGATTATTACTAATATTACAGCCTGCAATTGTTGAATGAAGATATTTTTCATGATAGTAGCTTTTATCCCCACCCTCTGAAAAGATCTACGCAGGGATTCTCAACCAGGGGTGCGAGATCCTTTCCAGGATGCCATTGGGCACTGTTAGCACCACAGTATTAGCACTAAGTTGCATTTTCCAAGGGCTGCCTTAAGACTGTTGAGTGGTGCCTTGAGTCTGGAAAGGTTGAGAAACCCTGTCCTAGTGCATGCTTACCATCTTGCCATTATTAATATTTTGTTCCATAGTTTCCAATTTAAATGCCCTCACCTCAGGCTAAATAATAAAATCCCTGATGAGAGAGATGCATAAGAGAGTGACACATGTATCATAGTACTCACTTCCTCATCTTCCAAAGTGTTTATGAGTAGGAAAAATAAATATGGATAAGAGAAAAAGATGGTGAAAAATACCTTAATAAACAGAAATCAGATGGTCTTTGTAATCATGGCAAATAGTGCCAGCTTCTTGTGCATTAATGGAGAAAATAATTTTAGAAACAGCAGCATAAATTTAAACTCATATTTAGCAAATGGTGATTCCAATTCAATGAAATGTTGCTAAGATTGTATCATTTTAGTTTAAAAACTGGTAACAGTATTTTGTAGAGAAAATACTAAAATACTACATATGGCCACAGGAATATTGGTTTAAAAGCATAGTTGTCTCTAATTACTTTAATAGAGCATAGTTGTCAAATGAGTTAAATATTCAGTTTGTTGGACATCTGTAATTAAGGCACTTAAAAGGTAAATTGCCTCAAGTCATTTGAAAGTTGATTTAAAAGAATTTACATGTTGACTAGAACATTCAGCTTTTAACTGGTGAGTTTTAGGAACAATTGTATACAATACTGAATATCATTTATCACTAATCTTGTTAAAGTCATATTAGTCTCATCTGAGCTGTGAAATGTGCTGAGTAATATTAGTTATATTTCATTTCTTTTATAAATAGTATAAATAGTTGCTAATATCTTGCCTGCAATTCTATATTACATGTTTTGACATTAATACCTCTGAGCTTAATTATGCTTAAATATAATTTATCACCATTGTAACATGCTGTTTTTGTCATTTTCCTCTGTCTGCTATTGCTGTTTTTGTCATTTTCCTCTGTTTACTATTACCGCAGTCAATAACTGTTTAAATTTCAAATGTATTTTTCTTATTAAAATATAGAAAATTTTGGAGTTCATAATCTGTTGCTTTTTCACTTTCCTCCATCCATATACCATGTTTGTACGAGATGTGAAGCCAGAATATGATCTTGATTACATCAGTGTGAACATGGAACAGCTCCATGGAAGATTCCAGATAATGACGTAACTGTGATCAGAGTCTGGCCCAGGGCTTTAATATTCAAAAAGATTAAGAAAGTATTTCTTATATTGCTTCTGGGTTTTTCCCCCCCTTATTTTGTAAGTCTTTGTTGAGACATCGATACAATTTACCTTGAGAATGGTTGTAATATTATTAAAGGAAGGACTGCAATTTTCCACGCTGATTTAAACTATTATCTAGAAGGAAAAAAAACAAAACCTTTCTGAATAGTACATATCTGCATTTCTGAATTTAAAACATTACAATGCAATACTGGTTTTGTTTCTTACAAATGAGTTAGCAGTGCACTTATCTGATGCTAGGTGGTTTTGTTTGTAAGTCTGACAGTCAAAACAAATAAGACATTTCCTTCGTGCTATTTCTGTTATACAAATTTGAAAGTTTTCTCCTCTGCAAGCAGTAAACGAATAAATCATAGTTTGTGTGAGGTTGACAGTTCTAATTGTTTAGCACTGACATGCTTTAGTCAAGTGGGGGCATCATTGGTCTTTCCCAAAAAGGTAGTCTGGACAGAAAAATGTACTTGTTACACTTAAGTGGGTGTGATATAATAAATAATTAACCCCAGTTTTATCTTGAATTTGGGGGCATAGCCTTGGTATAAGTAATTAGCCTTTCTTTAAAATTATGTAACATTTTCAAAAAGAAATATGCTTGCTGTAAAACTCCTGGAGTTTTGTATTTTTGCCAGTTAACTATGTTTGTCTGTTTCATTATATCCAAGCATGTGTTAAACTGAAGGGTTGTTTTTTAATAAAGTAAAATTATTTTTCTTGAAAATATTAACTAGAATTAATAAATATATAAATCTTTAGGATGGTTTGATAAATACTTAACTGCCTGTAATGAAATTATTTACTTCAGTCCTGGTTTTCTTTCGTTATAACCATAAATTGTGCTAATAAGTGCTGCTAACATGCAGCTTTAGAAGTCAGTCACTAATTCTTTCTTAAATCACAACTTGTCTTGCTTCATTTATTTTCTAAATCCCCTTTTTAAGGAAATAGGAAAATGGGAGAACAAGTGAAAATCTTAAAAAAAATAAAATAAACTCCGTTTGCTGTGAACTACTCATAAATTGCTCTAAAATATCTTTACATCATTAAATTTTATGTAACGTAACAATTCAGTGTAGGACATGCAGTTACAAAGTTTACATATAGATGTAAACAAAATTAATGTATTAAGGAAATGTCACACACACTGACTTTGATCTTGGTGCTGCATAGATCACAACTTACATTAAACTTCAACCCTCCTATGTTTTGCTTTTGATCCAATCAACATGTTATCTTTATTAAAAGTGAAAATGCTTTTTTATATTTTTCATTTTGGAAAAGCTTTTTAAGGGCGTGTAAAAAGAACTGTGCGATAATATGCCTTAAGTATATAAGTACTTGAACATAGTTTTTCCATGGGTACATTGCTGGTCTGTTCTCATGTGTAGGTAGAATCCTGTATATGTATGTACATCTTTTAAAGACAAGTGCCAAGGGCTAAGACTGAAGCTAATAACTTGTGATTTGTGTCTTTTGCAAGTTACAGTCATTGTAAATTGACAGGTTTGAAGGACCTAACCTAACATCAAAGGATGCAGGTCATTTAGTTAGGTCAATTAATGTTAATTCTCACCTTCCATTACATTCTTTTATGTTTTCCTCTTTTTTTTTCCAGCTAAGCCCAATACCAAGTCCTGTTTTGGGGAGAAAGCCAAATGCTAGTCAGTCACTGCTTGTATGGTGCAAAGAAGTTACAAAAAATTATAGAGGAGTGAAAATCACCAATTTTACTACATCATGGAGAAATGGTTTATCCTTTTGTGCAATATTACACCACTTTAGACCAGATTTAATGTAAGTCATGTTTACCCCTGTACTTAAATCATACGTATGTGCTAAAATTAAAAAGATAGAAAAGTAAAACTGTGTACTGTCAGGTCTTGACACATTATATTGTTTCGTCCTTTCATTTTACATGGTACCACCCTATCTGAGGAAAGACATTTTATAAATGTCCAAACTTTATGACCTTCCTTGTTCTCTCCTTCTTATGATTTGTTTTTCTCCTGTTAATCTTATACAAAGAATTGACTTCAAAATGATTATGAAAATTGTGTTACTGTTGAAATGAGATGAGACAAATAAGCCTGTAGCTCTTTATACATTGATGACAACGGATTACCTCATGGTAAATTTGGTTGTCAAGGCCAGCCTCTAGCCCATGCCTTAACTTCTCTTATAGATGGAAAGCTTCAGGCAATGAAACATGTAATCGCTGTTTGTTTATTTATTTATTTATTTATTTATTCCTTTAATTTTCCACACTATTAGTTTTGTTGATTGAATTGCTGTGAAATTGCTAGTTACTGTATGATATTATTGTATGTCAAATTTTTAGATTCAGTTTGTTTTAAAACTGCTGCTTTTATCAAATACTGTACATACCCACTGTGCCATTTTCCCCCTCAGTGACTACAAGTCCCTGAATCCTCAAGATATTAAAGAGAACAACAAAAAGGTAAGAACTGCCAGGAAAAAAAGACATAGCTTCAATTTTGGCTTCACTGCAGGTTTTTATTAATTTTGGGAAAGTGAGGTTGTTTTGTAAGGTCATAACTGCAGCTCACAGAAGGTATTCAGCCTCCTGTGGTTCAAATCGGATGCATTATTGACTCTAGTTTGTCATGGTCTTTAACATTCACAACAAGTGCCAGGCTGGCATTAGAGTTTAATACTTGTATGGCCTACATTAAGTGTAGAAAGAAAGAGGGGATGGGGTGACTTTTTATAATAATTTCTATTATTTTTCTAATAAACCAGTTAATAAAAAAAAGAAACACAAAATATTATTTTTCTATAATTATCTTGCTTCAAGATTTGTCTGGCCATTACTTTAAGAGATCTCATGTGAGTTGATCTTAATCAGTGCTGTTTTGACTGTAATTTCTGTATTTTTAAAGATAAAAGTTCACTGCTACTTTTATCCTTCACAGTCAATTAAACTAAGTGGCAAGGTGCACTGGATTTTTATATTATAGATAATATTTAGAAAAAAAACGTTTTTGTTCTAAAACATCACCGTTTAAAAAGCTAAAATATTAATGAAATGTAGTGTGTTACAGTACTGGGCCTAGGGTTTTTAATTGACTTTTAAATGAGGTAATATAATACCCTTTTGAAGTAATGGTTATAAAGGGATGTTCTAAAACAAGTTCAATGATCTGAGATGAGTTTTAAGCATGAACTCAATCTACAAGTTGCAAGAAGACATTCTGTTGCTGCTGGCTGCTAATGTCTTAGACTGGTTACAAACTTTTATTTTTCATAAGATTTTTGAGCTTGACCCTCAAAGAATGCATTTAAAAAGCACTCAGTTTCCACTTGATTCACTTATAAATAAGTATGACTGAAAATCAGCAGAAAACTGCTTTATTAGTAGCTTGTCTTCTAGATAATCTGATTTTACCTTTTTAAACTCCTTTAAAAATAATCAGTTTAAGAAAGGAGCAACATGTAAGACAACAATGTATCTTTTAGATAAATTAGAATGCATTTTTATAGGCATCATGTAAGACTGTGCATACATGTTTACACTCAATAAAAATGCTTTGTAAAAATTAATTTGATCAAATAACAATCATCTTTTCATGCATTTTGAACACTAAAGTGTTTGTCAATGAGCAAATAATCACAAAAGTGATATTAAAATGAAATAAGTAATGAGGAATATCCAATTTGGTGTGTTCTGCTCTGTAATTTTGGATGTTAGCCATGCATGCTTTGACAACTTTTTCATAATATGTTAGGGTCTTGTGGTGACCTAAGAGGATTATCTATGACATCACACAGCTTTTATGACCATGTGTAGTTTACTTCAAGATCCCTTGATTGTAAAGACTAGTCATGCAAGATTATAAAAGACAGAGTGAATAGAGGAGCAATTAAAACTCCTCTATTAAATGTAAAATCAATTATATCATCACTTTATGTATAAAACTGTGATGGAAATGATCTATAATGAAAACTATTTAGCCCATCTCCGTAATAGTGTATAATTCCCATTATTAAAGAAGTAATTATTGTTGTTATTGTGCAGTTTTTTCTTTCATCACTTTGCAGCCCCTTGCCTGACAGATACATTGAGTATCTCAGTTGCTTCCTGCAGATTTATTTCCTGGTCTCACACAGTTCTGCCTGATAACCCCATGTGCCCTTGATTGGAATGAATGCAGCACTGGGAACAATAGCTGTGTATATATTCCATGCAGATATGTAACACATGTGACAATGATTCCTCCTAACCAATTAAAATAACATCTATGAATGAATAGGACAGTTTTTGTTGTCTGAAGCATCTCCTTTTTTCGTCTTCCCTTTGTGTAATTGACAGGAAAGCAGGCAATAGGTAACTGTGACCACAGATTAAAGGTTAACTTTTAGAAATGAGTCTTTAAGAAGTGTTTGACCTTGTTTGCAAATTTTTTTTGGAGAGACAACTATTTCAGTGTAATTATATTGTATAATTGCACATTGAAATGTATTGCCAGAAAAAAGGCACATCCTTAGAGTTTCTCTATAAACCAAACTAATCATTTTCCTTATCAGTAAGCAGTGCTGAATAAAAAAGGTATTTACCTGTGATATATGATCTTGACCAATATGTCAGTGCATTACATAATTGGGAAATGTTTAGAATACTGCCTGTGGTGCTTGCGTTGATAGATTGCAATTGATGTCTGTCAGTCAAGTTGTCAGGATACCTCAGTAAATTAAAAAAAAACCCTATCATTAGGAAATAGTTAAAGTTGAAAATGTATATCAAACAATGTCTGGCATCCCAAATGTATAATTTCCATAACAGAATTCTTATACTTAAAAAAAAAATAGTCTAGATTGCAGCCACATAGTGAATTACGTTTGCAAAGTATTCAGATGTTTTATGAATAAAAGAGAAAACATGATAATCTTTTTGAGAACATGGAATACATGGCAAGGCATATAATTATGTAGAAAAAAATCAAATAAAAATGGAAAACACCATGTATTCACTTTTATGACGGAAGTCTGAATTCACATATTTTCACATTATAAATTTCTTTCTCAATATTTAGTGTCTGGCTGGCACTTAAAATCTTTAGAATCTGACTTTACAAATATTTAAGCACATACTTAACTTTGAGCGTATGAGTTTGCCATTTGACTGCAACAGGACTACATCCATGCCTATATAAACTATCTATCTATCTATCTATCTATCTATCTATCTATCTATCAATTAGGCCAAAATCAAACAAGTACTTGCGCACATGCTTTGCTTTACCCAATAGGAGCAGCAGCAACTGTATATATACACAATAAAATATGTATGCAAGTTACAAGTATTTGTGTGATTTTTGCCTTAGTTTATATATATTTATTTAGCAAATGTTACCTCTGTCTGCTTGCTTGTATGGGACAATAACACATTGCAGAATTTAAATAACATTGTAGGTTGCGGTAATTAAAACTTCAGTGTATCTGTTGGTTCAGTGTATCTAGGCTTTGCTGGAATTTCCAGCAAATAATGAAAATAAAAAAACTAAATATTGTCATATGAAGATATATACAGTACATGCAAATTGTTATTTATAATCAAAAGTCTACATACTAGCCTGCGTATGCTTACTGGCCAACCTACATATTTGCTGCATCTGATTTTTTGTTTTTTCCCATAAATTAAAGCATAGAGCAAAAATGTTCAGAAGTGTCTAAATAATTTATGAGCATAAATCCTATTGATTTTTATAAGGATTTAGGCTTCCAGGAGCTCTTAAGTACTTTTAAATATGAAGCTTAAGTTTGTAAGGCACTTGAGTTTTTCTTGAAAATTTTATCTATGATGACTTACATAAAGTCCAAACAGGTATAACCCATGATGTTTTTATAATGATTTTTGTTGTTTTTATTGTTGAACTTGTACATAAAGTCACTAAGTAACAAAAGCAGCCACCAACCTTTTTTTTGTTTTCTATTTTTTTCTCCTTTCTAGTAGTAAAATGTAAGCATCTTCCAGATCCCCTGGAAATCTTCCTTTAATGGTACTGGGCTGTCATCTTCTTGCAATCCCCATTAGTATAAAATTATGTAACATAAAGTTCTGTGTTAATATTTTTGATTTTGGCCTTTGCAGAACACAGTTATTTTGATTCTGCATGTGTTTACCCATTGAGATTGTATAATTTAAAAGTAGTTATTGGGACTTGAATCTTTGTGAATAATTACTGAAAAGAAACAATAGAAATAACATTGTCCAGAATAAGAAAAGAAGGAAGTGTAACCCCCCCCTAGCAAATTATAATAATCACAACTATCACTACAAACAGCAGAACTTAGGAGACTCCGACAAGTAATCCTGTATACATTTAAAATGTTCTGTGTTGGGTTTTTTTAATCCACAGCTCAGAGTTTAATTTTCTGTTTTAGTGTTACCCACTGTGACTGGGCACCTTTCCTAACCTGCTGTAAAACCCAGACCAAGCACATTTTGTTGACCCGTGGGGGGGTATTTATATTAAAATAAAAAATAGACAGTAAGAATATAAAGTTCATCTCAAAGCTTCTCCTTAGCTCCAGATTTCCCAAACCATTCCCTAGGCCTCGTGCTCTTTAGAGAGCTACTCCCACTGCTTGTAGTGGTGGGGTAATAGGTCACCTGCACCACTGAATCAGCATGACCCACTTAACATCTTTCAGTAGGAGCAACAGCAACTGCTAATAAGGTTGGTTCACAAGAGAATACAGCCAGCTTGCTGTATTTTTTTCCCAGGCAGTTTCCTGCTGCCATATAACCTTTCATCACTTCCTGCAGCCATACTCCTTACACCAACGACCGAAACTCCCACTCCATGGTCCCTATTTACTGTCCCTCAAATATGTTCCTAAAACCTACTTCATTTTTGCACTCTCTGCCCCACTTGTGTTGTGCTCCCTTACAAGTTCTTTCTCTTTTCCTTTCCAGAGCAGTTCACTGTGGCCAAGATATGGCTCTGTTATAACTCTCCAAGTGCATACCAGTCCCCTGCTCCTAGTCCATGTTCCTTCTGCTCCGTTGCCCCATCCACATGCTTTCTTGCACTCCTGTCTCAGATTAGAGTCTTATATTTATAAATACAAACATTACTTTGAAGCACATTTTACCAAACTGCCCTGAAGAATTGAAAAGTTCTACCTGGCATAAAAATGTAGTTATAATAAAATTTTGGAATGCTTCAGAAAAGTGGTCCTTATTTAAAAGAAAATCAAAATTACTTGGGACTTTTAATGCTTTAACCCAAATGACTCTAAAATAACCAACAGGATCCCTTTTTAAAGGCTTCCTTGAAACACAATATTGTCTTTTGGGGCTAATCCAGGATAGTAATAATTAATTGTAAATTGAGAAACAGGTTTAATTCTTCAAAACTAGAAAAACCTGATGTACAGAGTGCAGCCTTTTAAAGGGCTAGCAGATATAATACAAAGGGCCTCTCATACCTTAGAGATTTCAAACTTTTTAGCTACTTCAAAGACAAATGAAGTGAGAAATAAATTCACTCTCCTGTTTTTATAAATTTAGCATTGAGTAAATATTTAAAAATGTCTCCTTGTGCTTGAACAGTGTATCACAGAATCTGGGGTGTAGTTCTTTTTGGTTATCTGGCTGCACATTTTCGTCTGCACAAATCACTGCAATTACATGGCCAGTAGAAGGGAGAAGCTTGATCACTAATGATAAAGCCCAAGATGGATTAGTGTAGTGTTTCTTTATATCTTTGTTCCCTATCTTAAAAACCCATCCTTAGGTTTTTTTGTTCCAACTCTTACACTTTTTTATTTGCTTGTTTCCTGCTTCTTGAGTGAGAGCCATTTAAGATGCACGTAGACTTTGGTAGTAGTAACAGGAGAATTTCTTTTAGATTCCACTTTCACACATCTTTTTTTGTTTTACTTTGAGTAGAATCAGTTGTTTTTACTACAGCACGGCAATACATCCACAACATAAAAAACAATGTCATATTAGTGTACTTCATGTTAATATTCACCGTGATCTAAGTACCCATGGAGATAGTACAGATAGTATGAAATCTTCCAAGAAAAAATAATGAGTTTAAAACAAAAGATTATGCAGTAGCATAGAGTTGTATTGACAACATAATAGAACTTGGCTTATGAAGTAATAAACACCTCAAATCTACCATATAACCACATTACTACACCAAACCCTGCAGTGATGAACCATGTCAAAGGACTTGCCTGCGATATTTTGTATTTTAACTGTTTGTTCATTTTAAATAAAATTGTCAGTTGCAGTTCTTGAGCTTTATTGATATGCTATGGAATTTCTGTATTGTAATTTTTGTTTTGTTTATTTTTAAGGCATATGATGGGTTTGCCAGTTTAGGAATATCTCGATTGCTGGAACCTTCTGACATGGTTTTGTTAGCAATTCCTGACAAACTGACTGTTATGACCTATCTCTATCAAATAAGGGCACATTTCTGTGGCCAAGAACTAAATGTCGTTCAGATAGAGGAGAACAGTAGTAAGAGTACATATAAAGTGGGTAACTATGAAACGGACACCAACAGTTCTGTTGACCAGGAAAAGTTCTATGCAGAGCTGAATGATCTGAACCGAGAGCCTGACTTGCACCAACCTGACAGTGGTTTGGCAGATTTTGTTTCTCAGGATGACTCTGTATTTGTAAATGACAGTGGTGTTGGAGAATCAGAGAGTGAGCATCAGACACCTGATGACCATTTAAGTCCAAGCACGGCTTCCCCTTCTCGGAGGACTAGAAGTGACACTGATCCACAAAAATCCCAGCAGAGTTCTGGAAGGACTTCTGCATCTGAAGAGGCCGGGAAAAGCAGCAATGCAGACACAACACAACAGCCTTTGTTGGGAAGGAAGAAACTGCTGAAAGTTGACACTTTAGACTTGAGCGATTTACCACTTGTCAGCAATCAAAAAGAAGATGCGTCTCCAACAGTTGTTTGTGAAGACACCGACAAGAAAAAAGAGCAGAGTTCAGACAGTACCATTAGTTTCTCAGAGCAAGAAAAGTTGGTCCATACAGGATCCACAGAGAACAGATCAGATCCTGGCTCGCCTGTCAAAAAGCCAAGTTTATCTCCCACTTCCAAACTTGGATATTCTTATAACAGGGATGCAGATCTTGCAAAGAAAAAACGTGCTTCTCTAAAGCAAGCAGAGGCTGACTCTGATACTAATGCCAGAACAGCTTTAAATCATGCAGATCAAATTGCAAAAACTGCACAGGTAAGACTTTGGAATTCATATATACCTATGAAACAAAATGGGGTACCTGTTAAGGTTCTGTGCCCTGCCTGTATAACGTTTATACAAATCTAAAATGACTTTGAATTTAAGATGACCCCCCCCAATAATTACAGTCTATATGTGAAAAATTATAGGTTTGTAGAAAGTTATAGAACCTAATTATTGGAGGATCATCTTAAATAGAGAAAGCTTTTTGGTGGGGGAAACAGACAACAGTCCCTTGCCTCCTCTGCCTGCCTCTTGTCTTCCTGTCTACTTTCCCCCTGCTGGCACCTGTCCCCTTGCTGTTTGTCTCTCCTACCACTTGCCCTCCCAAGCACTTGCCCCCTGCCATTTGCCTCCCTGCTGCAGTCCCTGCTCCCCCAGCCACTTGCTCCTTCCCCCCCCCGCCGCCATTACTGCTTATCCTGTGTGGCAGCTCTGGCTTGGGCCCAGGACACAGAGCACATGGTTGCTCTGGCCCTGGCCCAGCCAAGCAGCTCCGGCCTCAACTCTGGCCCTGGACCCTGTCCAAACCCAGAGCCTCAGGCCAGGGGCTGGAGCCACAGCAGCTTTCCTACTGCGCACCGTCTCCACCTACGCACACCATGAAGTCTCCTCCACAGTGTTCCCCGCCACCATCACGTGGGCTTCCCCATGCTCCCCACTCTGTGTCAGCTCCCCTGCTGGACCAGCCATCCTGATGCCAGCCTGGAGAAGGCAACAACTCTGGCATCAAATCTAGGGCCAGGTCTGGAACTTCAGCAGCTGCCTGTCCAGGGCCAATACCCAAATCGAAGATGATGGGTTTTTTTTCGTCCTGTGTTAAATAGTGAGAGAAAACCTCACCTTGGATTCAAGTAAATACAGTAATTTATAGCATGTCTTAACATGCTGTAAATGGCATTCTAGGTGGAGTATGATTTTATTGTTCAGCCAGACTAGACCTCCTTCAGCAAGTGAATACTTAGAATTATTGTGTGACGTCAAAAACAGCTGTTGTATGAAAAACAATCCATAACAACTCTTGATGGGAATTGTTCTACTCTCGTGCAAGTGAATAAACTTGTATTCTCTGCCAATTTCCAGACTTTAGCTTCAGTGAACCCCTAGGCATTTTTTTGTGACTTTTACATGCTGAAGCCTTAAGTGGAAAAAAAAATATATATATATATAGTTAATTCATTGATCCTTCTACAAGTAAGTAAAACTGCTAAACTCCTTGGAATATACTGGGCATATTTCAGAATCTTATCTGACAGGCAGCAAGGCCTCGTGAAGTGAGCACATGACTGGTAGCTAGAAACTCCAGTATTCTAATCCCAGCTCTGCTGCTAGCTCTGTGTGTGGCCTTGAGCAAGACACTTTGCCACAGTGTCTGTTTTCCCATCTATAACATGAGGGTAATTATACATGCATACCTCCCTCACAGGTTTAGCACAAGGATTAATTAGTCAATACTTGTCCAATGCTTTGAAATTGTAAAGCACTGCATAGGAACAAAGCATTCATGTCATGCCCTTCCCCTCACCCTCCTGAATCAAATCCATCACACTGATATTTTTAAAGTGTTATCTGCCCTTTGTATAGGAGTGCCAAATCAGGCCCATAACTTCCTTCCTATGAACAGCCTTTTTTAGGTTTTGCTTTGTTTGGCATAATTCCATTAGCTATGATAAAAAAAAAGTGTGGTCAGTCTCTTAGTACTGCGTTTTGGCTCAGACCACATTATGAGTTACACTTTCAGAAACCCTCTTCTCCTTTCATGAGAAACTGCCACCTAACCCGATTTCATTATAAATTAGTTGGTGCTGGATTGAGCACTGAGATTTCATGACTGTGATGGGGCCATGGAAAGACCTGTCACACAAAGAGAGGTGTTTCTTAAGTTGACACAGTATATAGTATTGTCCTTTTTTATACTCAGATTCTACAAGCTCACTGAATAGATCTTTTTGAAAGACAGGAGAGATGAGATTTATCTCCTGGGACACATGCACACACACACATGCACACACACCCTTCCCCCCCCTCCCCTTATGATTATATAGAAAAGAGGAGTGGCCCAGTGGCATACCTGCTGCATATTTTACAGGGCCCCAAACACCTCCCTCAAAGTACTGGAACAAAATCAAGTTTTCCTGTATCTCTTCCCTTGCACACTATATTCTTGATGGTGGAGGGATGATATGATCCCCTAGGAATAGTGAAACAGGTAGGGGTTGTGTGTTTTCACTGCTTACATTTTCAGATACAAGAGGGTAATAAGCTAAGATGGAGATGCCTTTACAGAGATTTCTAGGTTAGTTAATCTTTCTGAGCATTTGTACCAGTTAATCAGACTTAAAACCTGAGCTGTACCAGCCAGAGCCAACCCACTTCCTTTTCCACCCAGCTGTGGCTTTTAAAGGACTGCACCCTACAAAACTGGATGCCCCCCACGCCATGTAACATAAAAGGTCCAGTTCCATAACATGCCATCTCCCCAAAGTCTTCATATCAGGAGTTATATAATTGGCCCTAGCCCAGAAAGGCAGAGTCATGAGCATGTGCATATAAATGGGACCTGTCCAGTCAGTCCAGTGTGCCTATGTAGCAATCCTCATACTATTATGTCCACTCTGAAAGGTAATCAGTTCCATGACTGCGAAGATGCTTCCTTGTCACTGCTAATACTGAGAATACAGGTACCTACCATTGCTGCTTGTATCTTGCACTGGGTCCATTTATAGGAAGTATAACCGTTTTTATGTTTATGTATTTACCTGCATATTTAATATAGGTAAACCCATAATACTTTTAACCTGGTTAGTCCATGTAGACCATTGGTGCTTAACCTGTGGCCCATGAAGACCGTGTGAACATCCCACCGTCAGCGTGAGCTCACTGGCGTGTCAGTCTGGCTTTGAAGCCCAGGGGATGAATGTTGATGCTGCTTGTCCCCTATTTTCCCCTGCTGCAGAATTAACCAGGGGAGGGGGACAACAGCATTCACCCCCTTGGGATGCAAAAGCAGTGGCTCCAGCCAGTGTCTGTGCTGTCATGTCAGAGACCTCAGTCAACTCACTGCACATGTACTACACAGCCAAGAAGGGTGTGACTTCACCCCCTATGATCTTCTCCTGGCCTTTGGCCCATTTCTGATTTTTAGGTTTGGCTCACCTATAGAAAAGGTTGTGCACTACTGATCACACCAGCACCAGCAGTTCCCAGAGTTGTGGTTTAAAGGTGTTAAATGTTGATGAAAAATGAGTGAAAATTAGCATGGGGAGAAGTTGGGTTAAAAGGAAAAAAAACCATGCAGGCCTTTTATGATGTAATTTAACTTTTTGATAGTTTTTATTTTCTACTTTTGTAGAATTTGCTGTCACCTTTCGAAGTATATAATTCTTTTGAATCCTGACCTTTCTTATTTAGGCAGTTCCTGAGTATTAACTACTGTAAAAAATGTTGACTAGTCTGGGATTTCCTTTCCATTAATTCTGCTTCTGTATTTTTAAGCAACGAATGTTGTCAAGACAGGAAGAACTTAAAGAACGAGCAAGAGTTCTGCTTGAGCAAGCAAGAAGAGATGCAGCTTTAAAGGCGGGGAATAAGCAGCTAACCAATACAACTGCCTCAGCCCGTACTAAGCAACTGAGTGATGTAAGGAATGTTGGCCATCATGGCATTTAAAAATTACACATAGAAAGTTATAATTAATCCTACATATTGTTATATTTATTTGTTTAGAGAGCCCAAAGTAAGTTTGGGGAAAGTTCAGTGTCAGCATAGGATGTACTTACAGAGAATGCTTTTACCAAAAAAAATGCCCCAATTCTTAAAGGTACTTTAGGCCATCAGCTCCTATTTAGAACTTCATTTTACCCCTGTGTAAGTCAGTGTAAAAGGGCCATAAACTTCATGGAAGGAGCACTTTAGTTGATTGGCATCCTTGTTTTTAAGACACTCATGGAAGAAGAAGCAAAGCGACCTGTTAAGTTATAGTGGAACTTTCTATTTTTCATGATGTCCATTTTTGTCATGAGAATGGAATATGCTGGTGGTGCTGTTAAGTATCGCTCTGCAAACCAGGTCCAACAGAAGCTTCCCATTGCCCCACCAGCAACCCCCATCATGATGTGAAGGGGTGTATGCTCTCTGGTGAGGAAAGCTAATATATTCTTATTCACACCTTTGCCAGGTAGAATATGTGCAGTAATTTTGTGATTCCAAGTTTTGTGCATTGTAACTGACAACTGTGGACCTCACTGAAATTGATGATACAGATAAAGAGTTGGCCTTTCCCTGAGTTATACCATTTAGAACCTGGTCCTCCATGGCGCACACTGCCTTTTGACACAAACAGGATTGCATAGGATTAAGAGGAAACAGTATTTGATTAATTTGTTTTATTCTCTGAATCATTGTGGCTCTGTCACTTCAAATGTTTTTCCTTAGGAAAAAAATATACTGCCCCCCTTCCCAAAAAGAAACATTAATATGATTTTTATACTTATTTTCTTCATAAAATATCTCTAATGCTTGATCTTTATTTCCATTGTGTGAATTTGTGTTGGATATTTGGGGGTGAGGGAAGATAGTAGGGGTATATTACACTTCTGCAGCTTTTAAAAACATGTTTTTCAATAGATCAAGCTGCATTACAAGATAAATGTTAGAAGCAGCTCAGTTAATGACAACTGAAATTAAGGTTAACCAACACTGTTCATTATATTACCTAGGTTTTAGAACTTTGCCAAAGCTTAGTTGTTCAGGCTGAGATTTTGCATGCCAGCTGTCTGGCTCCAGCTAAATGTTTTGGTAAATTTCAGAAAAAGAAAACAGTTCATCTCTTTCTCAGAGATGAACCATGTTTGTTACCCATGTAAAGAATGTATTTATAACTGTTTCACTGAGAAGCTCTTTAGGAAGAAGGACTTGGATTTGGGAGATGGGAGGGTGGGGGATCATGTGGGTGTCAGTGATGTGCCAACCCTTGAAATCTGGCAAATTATCTACCAAAACCTGGCCATTTTATAAGCCAGTTCCTACATGCCCATTAGAGATTTGTTAGGGTTTGGCAGGTAAATTCTCTGGAAATTTGTACTGTGTGCGCCCAGGACTAATCCAGTTTTTTTCTGCAGTTGCTCCTCTTTGCAGCCAGGGTCCAATAATATGTAAGTGACAGGGTCTGAGAGAAAGAAGACTGTTTCTCAGATCAGCTGTTGGTGTCCAGGAAGCAGCCACCTTACTGGAATGCAGATAGGTTAGGTATGAGTACATGGCAAGGTGGTGAAGACTGGGATGTAGAACAAAAAGAAAGTGAGTGCTGGTGACAGGGATGTGGAAATGAAGGACAGAGACCAGGGGGTGAGAGAGGGCTTCAGAAGCTCTGAACTCACAAACCTGCAACTGAAGCCAGTGAGAGTTGTGCTGGGAACAAATAAAGAAATGACAAATGCCAAGTCTCTGAAAAATCAGATGATAGAGATTTCTGATTGGACACCCAGCATTAGTGTTCACTTTTGAGCTCAATTCCCTAACTATAAAATGGAGATGATAATATAAGGTAACTTTTTCAGGGGTGTAGTGAATATGAATTTGTTGCTGTTTCTGAAGCCTATAGACACTAATGAAAAAGCTCATAGATAAATGAATAATTCCAGAGCGCCATTCGAATAGTACATATTTCATGAGGCCCGGGGCCATGCACTAAATGATACGGGTAAAATAAAATATTGAATAGTTGTTAATTCATTGTCATCTTTGGCACTGAATGGGTTACAGGTATTCTGTATCAGGGTATGGGATTAAAGACTGTGTCATAAAACATGCACATAAAGGGGCTGACTTAAGATCCAGTGGCAATCCTAAATCTAGCAGTTCCTAACTTTTCAGTGCTTTACTTTGTAAACTGAGCACCCATTAATATGGATTTTGTACAAGAGACAGAGACTAGTAAAACATAGTAATATATTTGTATGATCAGCAGCTGATTTCTTTTAGTGGAGAGCATCTTGTAGTCTTTTAATACATTTGATACTTGGTATAGATGTTCAACTTGTTTTATTTTAGTAGAGCTACAAGAGTTTAAGCCAGGCTATAATGTATATATTATGACTTTTAAGTACTTTATGAAGAAAAAAATACTTTGGATAGTGCAGATTATTTTTTAGCTTAGAAATGTTCTTTTTGTTTGTTTGTTTGTTTATATTGGTATGTGTGGTTCATTAAGATCAGCAGTACAGGAAAGCTTTCAGCCAAGTATCCATCTTCATTTTCACATTACCCAGAGTGGTATGTGTCTGTATTCCAATCAGATGAAATAAAATCCAGTTTGTAATACAATTCATGCTAAGAACAATGAGAATCTTTCTGTGTTTTATGACTAGCAACCTTTTTTGGGTGCATAGACTGAGAAAGCAAAAAGGGTACATGCTTGGTATTTTCTGAAAATCAAGTTCCTTCAACATGTATCAACTCGAACCATGAAAATCATTAGTTAGTTTTGAAAATCATGTCATATATACTTCACTCCTCTAATTCTTCCCGGCTTCTTTCCAAGTATCCTGAGTGGCATTATTTTAGGTGAAAACATGAATGAAATCTGCAGTGAAGTATGACTTTGTAACATTTGAGCTCAACAAAAGGACCAGAATTTCCACGTTCACTCAATCATCATGAACAAATATTGCTTGTACTGTCCCTGCCTTGTTGTTCTCACTTGTTTTGGTTGCATTCCTTTTTAAAATGAAGTAAACTAGCTACATCTGCACTGTGCATGAAGTGAGACCCTCTTAACTCTACCATTCCCTTCTGTTTCCAGTGTGGAGCCAAAGTAGCAAGCTTCTTCAGAAGCCCTTTCAGCCTGATTTTGTCTACTCTTACTCTATCAGTCCATCTCTTTTTCCCCTCACTCCTTCCCCTTTATGTAGTGTGGATACATTCACTGCTTTCAAAGTTGGGTTTGCTCATTCAGCGCCTGTGAAAGTCACTCATTCTCCAGCCTGCCATATGTGCATATGTCAAGCAAGGCGAGGAATATTCCTCTGATCAGACCGGTTATCCCCAGTCAGTGTAATAGGCAATGGCATTTCTCTGCCTTCCCACTCCTGTCATCTTTATAAATACCTCATCCTGCTATCTGAAAAGAATTCGTCCAGGGTACCTATCTTCCCCAGAACTTTGTGATGAAGCCTGAATCAAAGAAACCATTTAGCTTTTCCAAGGTGTCCTTATCTTCCTTAATTACTCTCCTAGCTCTGTTGCAGTGTAACAGACCTACTGATTCTCTCACAGGTGTCCTGCTTCTGATACATTTACACAATTTCTCTATTTGTTTTTCTGTCTCTAGCTATTTGCCCTTTAAATTCCCTCTTGATCCTCTTATAGGCCTTTTTGAACAGCAGTGCCATGCCCTTAGGCAGGAGAAGCTTGCAGGGTGAAGAACGCTTATGCAGCTGCAGATTCATCTTAAACTTTACCTACCAGAGTCTACCTTCTTGTTGGCCCTACTTCATCTAAATTTCCATTTGCTTGCCCTCTTAATTTCAGACATGTCTTCTATCTTGCCATTCAGTTTTACAATTTGAGTAATTTGTGCCTCTTGCTCCATTTTACGCTATATATTCATTTATTTTGTTTTGGGCTGTACAAGTTGTCTGTGTGCTGAGTCTTCTAGCATTTTCACTACCTAAATTTTAACCAAGAGGGATTTTTTATTTTTCTTCAACTTTCTTTTTCTCAGGTTTAATATTTCAGTCCTATTTGGAGTGACTACACCTCTCTCCCTGTCCCCCAGAAATGGTTCAGCTAGATTATTTTGGATGGTTGTTGGCAGTTGGGAGTTGAACAAGTTGTCTTGAACACAAGGAACCTGGGGGGTGGCTGCAAGTGGGAAGAGGTAATGAGAAGGACAAAACTGGAAAAAACTCAAGGGTAGGCTGATAGGAATGTGGCTTGGGAGAAGGAACCCAAGCTTTAGGAATCTCAACACTTCTCTACTGTGAGCAAATATATGTGAGACCCATTGGCAAAGTGTTCGCCTTCACCCCTTTTACTGCTTGGTCCACAGAGCGAAGAGCAATCTTCTACTGTAAAACATTACTCTGTTAGCGCAAGTGGCTAAAAAAGATTTGTATTGCAGACCTCAAGATTCCAACACCACTGATAAGGTTGGCATGATTACAAGTGATAGAATTCTTGCTTTTGCAATTAAGGTGTTTTTTTTAAAGGAAGAGAAAGAAAAGGTAACAGGCAGACGAAAAGAAGAGAAAAGTTAGGAGATTACGCATACTGACTGTGAATGGCATATAATGGTTGCAAAGTTAAGCACTCAGGAACTGGGAAATGTACAGTCAACCTTCCTTCACTCTCTTGTGTGTATATGTTATGCTGCAGTCTTTAATTACATAATCACATAATTTTTTTCCCACAAGACCCCTCCTCATTCAGTACAGAGTATATATGGTACCCTGAGAGGTTATGTAGTGACCAAGGGTGCTGTTTCTGCCTCCTTTGTTACAGAAACTGAAAGGGTACTCCAGGGAAAGAAGGAATGTTGCCATAGTTAAGGCCTGTGAAGGCCATCGTAGAGAAGAAAATTGTTTCTCCCTCAGCCACCAAATATCTGCATGATTCAGGTTAAATTAACCAAATCAAGGTTTTTAGAAGTTGTCAATAACTGTGAACTCCTTATTTTCTGGTTACCCAACATGAGATTGGGGTCTGACTTGCAGATGGGCTAAGCACTCATGCCTGAAGCTTCAGCCAGTGGGAGCTGTGCTTTGAGCATATCAAGTGCTGTATAAATACCCTGAAAAATTCAGTAATAGGCATCTCCAACTAGGCATCCAAAACAAGTGTGCACTTTAATCTCTCTGTTACCCATACAAAAATGGAGGGTGACACAGAGTTGTGACAAAACCGATTCATTAACATTTACAAAATGCTTAGATACTGTAATTATGAGGACTGTTGCAAAGCCTTTGAAGTAATTAATAATTTTGTAAATGGTGCAGGATTTCAATAGCATATAATAACTAATGGGTGGGGCCACATACTGAGTGATGCAAATAAATAAAAACACTGGATAATTGCTTGTCTCACAGCTCCCTGCCATGGATGTGGGGGAGGTGTGAGGCTGCAGCCGCTGGGGTATTCCATTCCCTTTCCAATAATGGCAGCCTTTCACTGGAAAATGGAACTTGCAGGTGGTCCTCAATAGAGTGTGAGTTGTACAGACTTGTAAACTAAGAGCTCAACCTTTGTGGATCCTCTTGCAGGACTGGGACACAAGTGTGGATTCAGCCAAATTTTGTCTTGTAGTTAGGGTCTAGCCTAGGATTTGAGGTCTGAGTTAAAGCATCTGTTCTGTCACAGACATACTTGGGGCTTGTCTACATCACCTCCATGATATTCAGTACCTTATTTTCAGAATTTGGTGCGTGCAAAGTGAGAGCTAATAGGCAGGATGTACTTCACAGTAGTGCTCCCAGGCACAGCACAGAACAAGTGTAGACAAGCGTTTAGCCACTCCTTTACTCAGTTTCCTACCTGTAAAATGGGGATAGCAGCACGTCCGTATCTCTCAGGGATGTTGCAAAGGTGCATACATTAAAGATACTCAAGCCTCTTAATTATGTTTTCTAAAAGATCTGAGGGAGTTGAGATTTATTTGCAAGAATAAGGTAGCTCACAAACAAGCTGTTATCTCCAAACATGCCAATATTGTTTACATTGGATAGGAAGAGAGTTTCTGCAAAGAGTTTTTCTTTCTCCTGAGAAAACTGCATTTTATTACTCTCTTGCTCAAAGGACTTGTTGCAACTGTATCTAATTCATATTTAATAAACTCTTTCTACTGTAGGTATCAATCTGTTTTGCCCATTACTTTTCATTTTCATAAACATTTGAATGCAACATGATAAGTTTTTAGCTTGCACAGAAAACCAATGGAAATGAAAATCATTTCAGAAAACCTTCATAAAATTACAAAGTGGGGTTAGATATTTGTAACTTAAAGGAATGCATAGATAACTTAAAGTGAACTTGCATAGATTTATTTTAATTTTGACTGCATGCATTTCTACCATATAGGGTGTTCCAGCAGTAGTTAAATAAATACAAATTTATTTCATGTACTCACGAAAACTTGATTAGATGGTTTCATGTATCCGTTGCGGGTGCAATGCTCTCCCACCCCTGCACAAATAAACCACTAACTATCCTGCTACAGTACGTAACTAAAAAGTAAGCCACAGGCATTATGAATGGTTGGCAATACAAATAGCACACACATTTCATTTGAAGTTAATTTAAACAAAATTTGCTATTTTAAGTGTTCTTTCCTCCATTTAAGATTTTCAGCTGATTCTTGGACATTATTACCAGTGATGTTTAATCGGTTGTTTTTTATTAAAGCAAACACAGAATTAATCTCTATTTTCAGTTCATTAGAAAAAATGTTTAGGTCATCAGGGGAATTACTTGAGTATTACATGATAGATAGCAAGTGCCTGTGATTAAGGAAGTAATAGTAACTTTTCATTGTTTCAAGGAAATGCTACCTGTTTGCTTCTAAATTATTTTTGTGAGAAAATTAAGACAGTAAAGTTAATCTTTTATCAGTTAAATTTCTGGCAAATATTTTTATTGAAGGCTGGGACTTTATAGGTGGCAACCTTGGTCTTTTAATATTAATTGGAAAATATTGATTGAAAAAAACAATAGTTTGTCATGCTGATAATTGTGACCACATTCAGATATAATTGGGAGATCTTTTTGCAATTACAAAAGAAGCAGTTACCATCTAATTGGTAAATAGATTGAACATTATTTTAGTAATCCCTGAGCATTGGTCACTTATTTCCTGTTGTTCATATATAGGGCTTCTGTATATACCAGTACAAGTGGGTGAATATGGTTAAAGCTGATAAGACTATGCTGCATAGTATTTAAATTTCATGTGTACTGCAAGTTTTATAGCTAATTTTTGCCATATACTTTTCCTTACATGAAGCTTAGACCTCCTGATGAAACACAAAAAAACAAAGACTGAGCTAATACTTACCTCTTTATAATGAAACACTCACTCTGTATGGTCTGATCCAGTTTCAGTCATGGCAAGAACAAATAAGTTGTTCTCTTCTACTAAATACTTGAAAAAATAAAAATGTTTAGTGACTACCTTGAAGTAGGCCCTAAATCTTTTGATAGCATATTTCAGAATGTAGATTTTTTTTTCTTATTTTGAAGTTATAGTATTTAACTGTAACAAATATCAACATATAGAACTCCCACACATTGAACAACAGTAAATTATTCTCTTTCCTGTGTAATTTAAACCCATTCGCGAGTAGAATTAATATGTATTGACAGTTTTCTATTGGCAAGACTTATAATGACAGTTTAACCTTTGTGGCAAAATAAACATTATGTTTTAGATACAAATGAATCAAATACTCAATTGGAATACATTGGTATAGCTCCATTAACCTTAGTGAGGCTGTACTGACTTATACCAGTCGAGGATCTGGTCCAGAATCTATATGCTACTGTTTGGTTTTGTTTATTATTGCCTATCATGTATCAGTTGTATTACATTTAACAGGTTTTTTTGTATAAATATCCCACCAATTTCATCAGCTTAATTTTTAGATCACATGAAAAATCTTGGTTTAATTCAAAATCCTAAATACATTCCTGTTGCCTAGTCATAAACATTAGCAACAAAAGATATCTCTATTTCAGAGATATACTTCTGCTTATGAAAATAGCCCAGCTTTCTTAGCATCTGGAATGCTCTTTTTATACTGCTGTTAATGACTGTGGACGTTTGCTGTATGAATGTTCAGTGCATGCTGTTGTGAATCCCAGGATGATATCGCCATTACTTAGAGCTGTATTTTGCATTGCCTATTCTGTTATTGCTCAGCATGCACAGGGGTAGAGTTAAAATCTTTATTCATTTCATTTAAAAATGTTTCTTTTGTTCTCCTTATCATGTTCTGGCTTTCCCAAGGATATATGCCTTGAACGAAAAGTCACATGTGCATTACTAATTGTGTGCCATTGTATTTACAGTTCCTAGTGGTGGCACTGTGAAGCTACTAATTCTTTTCCTTCACTTGATGTAAAATAATCTGAGTGTCTTTGATAGCAGTGAAACAGTATTAATTGTTTTGTACATTTTCTTGGTCACTCTTCTTAGGTGGTCTTCATAATCTATTAGAACTTTCAGCCAGATTTTTGTAATGTCATGCCTCCAGCAGTGATTAAATTGGTAATTAATGAACAGTCCTTGGCAACATAAACCACATCCCGTTAATTTTCCCTTTTGAGTTTTTAGAAGTTGTCGTCTCTGTCAGAAAGCATTGCGCCACCTTGCTACGGCCCCTTGGCATGAAACCACAACGGCTTGATTTTTGCAGCCATTAGTAGATCAGAGCAGTAATTTCACAGTATTTTGGTCAGGGTAATTATAGTACCAAGTACTGAGTAGAGTTGGGAATTCACACAAGAAGTCCAGAAATACCAGGTGAGCTTCCTTGTGTTCACTGGGACGTTATGATTAGTTTAATTGGGCTTTGTTTGATTTTAGCCGCAGAGACTCTTTGTGGCACGGCAGTGCAGTGACTTTCCACTTTAGTGTTTCTGACCTGCATTGACAGGAACTAGTGCAAAAATGAACCCTTTGAAGTGGGACTCTTCAAAAAGGCGACTAAAAAAGGAAAAACTAATGTAAATAGGTTACTGTAGCAAACATCTAAAAATGTGTGTCATATGGTGTGCTTTATTATTAATGTGGAGTGGGTTTATCTCTGGTTTTTTATCCTGGATAGATAAGGATGTTTCCCCTAAATACTCTATGGGTATTTAGGAAATTAACTGCATTTTAAAATCAGATGTTTTTGAATAACTGGTTTTGGTGTACTGGGTGTTGATCTATCTTCTTTCGATGATAAAATGTTTTTCAGCAAAAATATTGAA
>NW_017729022.1:181862691-181875191 GCF_001723915.1 Gavialis gangeticus | reverse complement strand
GTGTTTTTATAGAGAAAAACAGTTTTTGTGTAATTATTATGCCTGACCACATAGCACTCAGAGAGCAACTAAAGGTCTATCGAAGCATTTATTGAGAATGAGAAAAAGAACATAAATGTTAAAAATATAGATTGAATGAACTGTATTGGTGGGGACTGGTTCCTCCCACACAGGACATTAGCATTCTAGATATTTTAAAGTTGGTCACCTCTAATTTCTCATGCTGCCGAATGACATCATTGGAGGGTAATGATCTCGGCAACTCGACTGACAGTGTCTCACATTCTAATTCACCTTCACAAATCCATGGCATCATTTTTGGCCAAAGCAATGTCAGTCACTGACATTTGCGGCAAGTACAAAAAGGACCCCCTAATGGCAGCCATTTTTATTTGTTTCTTAAGATCCAAAGACTGCTGAAAGAACAATTGGATAAAGTTGAGGATTGGAGAAGCTTGATTTTCTTGTTCCTGTGAAATGAAACTCCAGTCCTTTTTCTTCCCTTTCCCCTTAAAAGCAGAAGTCTGCTAGGGGGTTGTAGCTGTGTCAAAGCCGTTGGGATGCCACTGCTGATCACTTTAATTACTAGGACTAAGGAGGATAAAATTAAAAGTAGCACCATTGAAGCAGTGGAAGAAAGCTTGCCGAGATGTCGGTGAACTGTGAAATATAAAAATTGCATACCAATACATTTTTATAGGAGGGAAACAAGGAATTACATTACTTATTCTTGAAGAGTTTGTCCTTAAATGGTGAAGTTTTACTTGCTGTGCATCCATGTGGCAGATTTTTAGACCATTACAAAGTAATTGGGGGAAAATAACAGAGTAAACTTTTATGTCTCTCTGGCATGTCAGATACATGACAGAGAAGTGAAAGCTTCACCTAGTTTTCTCTTTAGTATTGAAGAGTTTCTAGCATATATTGTTGTATCTGAGTTTTCAGGTTCCTTTTTTCCCTTGTAGCAAATTATTTGTTTTTGAAAAAAATACAGTTTTTGCAGCCCCCCACCTTTTTTTTTTTAGAAGAGTTAATAAAGATATTAGGTAGGAATCAAGCTGTAAGTTTTAATGTAATTGTTTTTTACCTTGTAACTTTTATAATTATTTGATACATAGCTTCTATGTGCTTTAAATCATAGTGGTTCTCCACAATCGCTTCATCCCTCAAAGCTTGGTAATCAACAGTTCAAATACATGTGTTGAGTTTAAGCTATAAATATGCTGATTGCCTTAATCAGCACAAACACAAGCAACAACCATCAGTGTTTGCACTAAGATACCCAGGATGCTGGTGACTATGTTAATCATTCAGGGATAAGAGTTCTTTCTTTAAAAAAAAAATTCAACCTACCCTATTGTAGGATGTTTCTTTCCTAAAGTACATGGAGCCTGATATTGAATCTATCATTGGCTGTAGTAGATTTAATTCTGCCATATGAATCTTCCATATTAAATTGCTTCCTTACCTTAAAAACGTGTTTTAATTTAATTTAAAACCATAAATTCATATATGTTTGGATCAACAAATCTGAAACATATGAGCAGTTTTACTTCACGTAAACTCAGATTTAATTAATGTTGCCAAATACAGTGGTTGAAATAAAATTAGTTGCTGTGTCAGTTGGCTGGCTGTAAATGAAATTAAATTGATATAGTCCATGGAAGATACAGAAGCTTTCTAGCTTTCTTTCTAGTGTGTACTTCAACAAATAAGTTTTTGATAGAACTGTTGCTCTCTGCTATCTGGGAAGTTAAGGGGTGAGAAAACAAACAAAGCAAATATGCCATCCTGCTGAAGAGCTCACAGGGCCCAAGCAAAATTGTCTTTATAGTGTTAGGACATTAGTAGAAAAGTAAATCAAGGCAATCTGATAGGGAACCAGAATTCTGTCAATCAGACTCAAGATATTGTGCTGTGTCCATATGCTTTGTTTACTGTAGGGTTTTATGAGTTGTAACCTGCCCATGCAAGCTGTTAATGAGGCTAAATCTTGCTGCTTGAGGATTGAATTACAGCACACCTCTGGGCTAATGGTTATAAACAGAAAGTCCCATTAGGGCTGCATTCTGATTCATTCATTTGCATTTTTTCTATTGTACCAAGAACAATGATGAGTAAATAGCTACAAACAAAAAATTTACATGGAAATAGATAAAATGTACCTAATTAGTATTTTGTGCTTGTTTTATTAATGATTGCTTAAACTAAATAACACTTTGTAGCAATCTTTTACAAACATTTGCAGGTGTGGAATGTCCAATTCCTTGTTTAATGGGAATGGTGTTTGACATTCATTATAAGAAAATTGAGTTACAAGTACTGCCTTCCAGAATTAGGTAGTTGTTATATTCAACCTAGTTAAGGCCATCTGCAAATACTTTGGTTTTATCCCCTGTATCAGTATGTATGAAGTTTGAAGTAAATTTAACTTCATGCCAAGTGCCAAGGTTTGTTATACTTATTTGTTCCTGTAGTATAATATGGTTATCATAATTTTTTCATTTAAGTTTGAATAATGTTTTAAAAACTAAAACAAATTCAATTTTCTATACCTTCCTATGTATTGTAGTAGATCAAATTAAGCTGACATTTTTTAAAATTTGTAGTGTCAAACTTTTTTCAAAATCTGTGCAGAAAAATATTACTAATAGTTTAATCAGTTACATGGTTTATCTTTTATAGCATTAGTGAAGGGCTTAAAATGTCTAATAGAACAGTGCTACCTTGACTGTGTTACCTTTGCATATGTTACCTGTTGTGAGATATTTGTGATTACTGTATTTAACATCAGCATTTTAAAGCAGAAGAAGTTCTTTTGTACCTACAATCTATTGTTCCAGCTGCAGTTCCTGTAATAAAGATACGGTAGTTGAAGTGGGAGGCCAGAATTCTCTTACCTGAGATTTGCATTGCTTTAACACTCTTGAAGTCAGTACAGGTAATGATGTATCTGAGAGCCATCTGGCTCCTGCTGCACATACTGTGATACACTATTTCACTAATAATTCAGTTTAATAAGGTCATTTTATAGCCATCACAAAACTTTTGTAGCTGTTGCTTTGAGACAAAAGTTCCTGAGATTTGTTTTGTATCAGAATATTTTACAGAGCATAACTGGGGAAAAAAGTGTCATAACTGGCTGAAATTGCAAATCATAAAAATTTTAACATGATAATAATTTTGGAAATGTTATAAAAATATGATTCATGGATGTCTTTAAAAATTGTGGTGTGACACCCAACTGATATAGAGCATCCTATTTATAATGTGGGCCAAGCACCATGCTGTAAACCAGTTACTATCATGATGATCAGATTGAGAATGAAATTGCATTTCTGTCAATTACTGAGTTGGCAACTGTTCAATATATCTTAGCAGCAAGATGAAGAGCGACGTCGGCAGCTGAGAGAGAGAGCTCGTCAGCTAATAGCAGAAGCTCGATCTGGAGTGAAGATGTCAGAACTTCCTAGCTACAGTGAAATGGCTGCAGAAAAGTTGAAAGAAAGGTCAAAGGCATCTGGAGGTGAGTTAAGGAACCTGGTATCTTATTCCTATGGTAACCTAGAAACCAGAGAAGACCTTTTTGGGTGTCACTTTTATTCACACTTCAAAATGTTGTTGTAGGTAATTGTTGTTCATCAGGTACTCATATCAAAAGACCAGCTATGGATATGTTTTCCAAATCAGGGCTATATCACTTAAATTCAAACAGCTAAAAGAACAGTCCATATGTTACAGGAGGAATATTGCCATATAGGTAAGAACTGTTGGCTTATATTAGTCTATTATTCAGGTTTGACTTTACCCCTAAATTTTCAGAATTCCATTAAGTATTAGTCATATGGAAATTGTGTGGCTAAAGTCCGCTGCAGTCCTTGAAAAATGTAGGATTATGAATGTAACCTGTGGAACAAAGTGTATGAGAAAGATTTAAGAAACTTTACTTTTTAATTAAACTTATTAGTAAAGTTATTTTTAGGAACATTTTAAAGAAGTCCTCTGGCATTAAATTGTTTTTATTCATTGTAACCTGGGAGGTATGAGCAATAACCTTTTGATTTTAAATGGCAGTGTTTTGACATACCACTTGCCTTTACAATTTTTAGTTGTAATATTACTGTAATATTATTAAATGGACTTCAAAATGTCATTAAATTTCATATACCTGCCAGCGCTACAAGCAGGAGTAATGTAGTGTCACTCAAGCTCAAATGGGCACTGAACACATTTCAACATAGGCATCTTGCTCTTTTAGCATCTCCTACATATGTGAAGGAGAAATTATTTTTCTTATACAAACTGGTAATTGTAAGTGCAAGAGTCGGGTAAATTCAGTGTTACGTTTATGATGTTGCATGCAGGTTCATTTACAACATGTTTTCTTCTGTTTTCAGTACATTTTTAAATATATTCTTTTTAGATGATTTTACAACTGATTTGCACTCCAGACCTACTCTCTTCTCCATTTAATACTGAGGCTGGGAATGGCTGGAAAGCATCTGAATATGTCCAGTTAGATCGGATCATCAGCTCTCCTACTCACTGGGTGAATGCAGCATGCCAAGATGCCTCCTGTTGGGGGCTGCTGTTCAGCTCTGCATTCACCATAAGCAGGAAAAATAAGGCCTTAATAGAAATAAGGAATTTTAGCTGTAAGATACAAGAGTAAGATCCCTTAGAAGTATGTACTGCTAGTTGCTTCCTTTTTCTAACATATTCCATACACTGATATTAAACACTATGGGGATATTCAAACCTGATTAATGCGGGTGCTACTTCCATGCCTGTGTGTCGAGTTCAATGATGGCATGTGCATAGTACTGTAAGTTACATTCTGAGTTTCAGTTGGCTAGAAATCAAAAGTCACATGGTAAAGTAAGGTAAATATCAACCAATACTCTACTTCAGTGTTTATCACTCTTAATCCTGCTTTATTTTATTAGCTCCACACTGATATTATCCCACTATATTCTCCAGTTGCTTTTCCTGCTGCAATTTCTCTTTCCCCTTTAAGTGGGAAGAGAGACCTTGTATTGAAGATGCTCTGGATGCCCAGTTGGTTTCAAATTACAGTGTTTTCTCTTTCACCTACATTCTAACCACATTAGACCCTAATATCAGTTGATGTAAAATGACTCGTTAGGCACTTTTCCATGTGCCCCGATGCATTCTGATTAGAACGCATTGAGGCTGACTCGATTAATCGAGTCTCCTGGAACATTCTAATCAGAACAGTTCAGCATGCTGCAGTGTCTCATGTATTCAGTATCTCTGTGTTTCAAACTGGCATTGACTGAGCTTGAGTTAAAGCACCCCCACCATTTTGAAAAGTGGGATGGTGAATACACGAGATGCTGCGGGCATTTTAATTAAAGTGACTCCTGAGAGCCACTTTGTTTAAAGTACCACCCCTCCCCCCCACACACCATCCTGGAGCACATGTATAGGTGCCCTTTGTGTTTAAAATTCCCATTATAGGCAAACTCTTCCATAATCTATAAGCTCCCTCAAAGATTATTTTGAATTTGATGTCAGCATAAATAGTCCCATAGTATTTGTGTTCTTTTCTTCCAGTACCATAATTGAGCAGGAGTTACCAGGACACCAAGCTTTTGTGTTGACTAGGATGGGTGGAGTAGGAGGGATCAAAAAATAGCAGCCAGCACACTGCTGCTCTGCCAGCAAGACAACTACAGATGTTGCTCCATGCACCACTACCACCCAGGGTACAGCACTGCCAGTTACTCCTCTGCTTTATTTTCATCAGAACATTCTGAATCCCAGTAAAGCTAGGAACAGACATCACGTTTGTCCTGGAACGAGTTGTGTCTGTGTTTGTCCTGGAACATAAAAGTGCCAGGATTGGCATGCGTACACATCACCCTTCCAAACAACGTTTAGCGAGCAGCTGGATGCAGTGCTGCCTTTCTGCCATTGATTCAATAATGCAGTCCTGGGACAACCATTCAGATGCGTTTTGTGATGTTCCAGGACAAACTGTTAGTACTTAGGGTTTGTCCCAGGACAGCAGACAAAGATGTATGATCATGCTCTGTCCCAGTTTCTCCTGGGACAAATGTATTGTCTATTTGTAGCCTGAGAACAGATTTTTTCCTTCTTTTTTTACTCTCAGTAAAAACCTAGGATGAAATTCTGCTCCACTGACTTCAGTGGGACTAGAATTTTACTCCAAGTTTCTTTAAATTTTCTAAATAATTAATTTTTTCAAACTTCTTAAATCATCTTCTATTTTGTCATAATCTCCATAATACTTGATACCTCTAGGTAAAAACACATGACATTTGAAGCTGTTCTGATTGATCTAAATGTAGCTTTTCCCTAGAATGAATTGTAATTAACTTTATTTAGCTATGATTGTCCCAGGAAAAAATGATATTTCAGATCCTTCAGAGATACTTTAAGTGGGACAGTAGGCTTATATATCTGTAGTATCCCAAGATAAAAGGGTTTCTTCTGGGGGAAATCTCATATCTGTTTTTATTCTCTGTTTATTCTGCACTGTGTCTGCTCTTGCATTCTATTGTTTTCCAGCATTTGCATAGAATTTTAAAGCAAGATCCTGCGCCTTTTAAGTCCTGTTGAGTATTAACTCACTGCATGTGTGCTCCCACAGATTCCAGTGTGACTAATTGCAGTGGCATTACTCAACATGAATAAGGGAGTCAGAACTTGGTCTATACAGTTTATAACACCATAACAGCTCCTCTTCATTGCCAACAGTATTTTGACTTGTCTGACTGGCTAGCATATTTTCTGTTTTAATGAGGTTGGGATATAACCATAATGTTATATTCTCTACATTGATTTCCATATAGTAGTCTGTCCAAGTTAGTTGCATTTTTGTTGTACTTTTATGTTTTGTTGTCTATGCACTCTGATTTACCCTTACTCTTGTTCTGTCTTTGTGCAAATTGTCTTACTTTCCTTCATCTTCATTCTTTCAAAAAAACCCTTCTTTCTTTTGCTCATAGCACATATTCAACCACCTTCTCATTCTTGCATTTCAGTATTGATAAATTGTTGTAGATTTCCAAGCCAGTTCTGTATTCACAAAGCTCCTTCTATATTGGAACAGTTTTGGGAAAGTAAGATAATATTTTTTTTAATCCAAGTAAATTACAGCATAGATATGGGTGCACAAACAAGTTAGCTTGAGGTAAGATAGGGTGGGAACTTACAGTTTCAGCCATTCCACAGTAACTGGCTGTGCATGCATTCTTATCCCACAGTGGGTACATCTATACGTGTGCTTAACTGCACATTAGACTAATTTGCTGTGGTGTACAGCATCACAGCCTGTACATGCGATGCTATTAGATTGCAGCAAACTAATTTTCATCACTTATTTTCACTATCAGGGACAGCAAAAATAACTGCGCCTAAATGCATGTGTAAACGCTGACCCGGGCATACATTGCACCTGGTCAACCCAGGCAGACCCCTTCCTGCTGCCTGCCACAGGGCTCTGCAATTTGGAGCACACTCATGTCCCAGCCAGCCCCTCTGCCACCCAATATCACCTCCCGGAGCCTGGGGCTGACCCCCCAGGTCCTCTGCCAGCCCAGGGCTACTCTGCCCCAGCTCAAACTGCTACAGTCCCGTATGCATGTGCACCCTGGACCGCAGCAGTCTAAGCATCTACACATGCCATTAAAGTGGGATAAACTCTGGTGCACCAGAGTTTATCATGTTGCCTTAATGATATGTGTTGATGCACCCGGTAAGAGCATGGTAGTTTAACCCTTCATAGTTTCATGGTAGCTAGGGTCAGGAAGGACCTGAACAGATCATCTAGCCTGGCCCCCCTGCCACAGGCAGGAATGAATGCTGGGTTCACAAGACCCCAGACAGGTGATCATCTAACCTCTTTTTGAATTTACCCAAGGTAGGGATGAGGACCACTTCCCTGGGAAGTTGATTCCAGATTCTGGCCACCCTAACTGTAAAATATTGCCTCCTGATCTCTGATCTAATCCTATTTTCCATCAGTTTATTACCATTGTTCCTCGTCACCCTGAAAGTGAAGTGAGATACCTTGTATTTGCTACAGGGAAAGAACATGCACCCAGGCACTTAGCGCAAAGTAGCTGATTATCTCTCACAGTAACTTGTTCATGTGCCCACACATTGTCTCCATTGCTTTTTCTTTTAACTTTCCTCAAAATTCCAGATTTAATAGGCTAGATCTTGTGAGTACATTCTGAGTACTACTCTGAGTTCTGTTACGTTTGCATGTGTTCGGTTTTTGTTTGTAGTAATGGATTCCCTATACAATACCTGAAGTCAAGCTTATAATACTTTTCTACAATTTCTATAGATCTCTTCTTACTATGTGTTTAATTAGCTTCTCTCTCACTCCATCTCAGCTTTAAGAAAAAAATCTTACAAGACATTTAATGATTTCTTTTCTCTTTATTTGTTTCTTTTTTTTAAAGTGCTTTATTTCTTGTGTGTCCATTTTGCAGATTACTTTCTTGCTCATTTTTGTCAGTGAAACTCTAATCTCTTTCAATATTTCTACTTACTCATTGAGAAATTTGTGGTTGGACATTGGCACTACATCCTCATTTTAAAGTCTTTATTTAACCATAGCCTGAAAAATCTATATACCTTTGACAAGTAGAAACTTTCCTTGTGTATAAAAGTCATCAACCTTTGCAAAATATGGACTTCAGGGAGGTTAGGTGATTAGAAAAAGAGAAAGACAATATTTCTTTTCCCTGTGAAGAGCTAGAGAGGTTTACAATTGGGGTTTCAGATTTGTTTGATGGCTACTACTAGGAGACTGATAAACAGAAGCATTGAGTAAGGTCCTGGGACAACATTATGATAAAAGTTCAAATACTTTATTCCTGGTAACCCAGGGGCAGCAGAGTTGGAATCATGTTTTGGCTTCATCCCTGAACAGTGAAGCAGCTGTCATTCACATCTGTGATTTACAAGAGCACTTTGCTCACTGACTATTGGGTGTCTGCCATACAGCTCTCTCTTATTGAAGATGGCTTGTTTTGCGGGGGATACAGTTGCAAAGAGAGAGGTGGTAGAGTAGAGGGGAGAGAGGGGGAATAATTGATGGTTTTTGTTGAAAAAAACAGATATGGTGTTGACGGTAATTTTGGTGACAAAATGTACAAAATATTAGAGACCAAAGATATGGAGAAGGAGATACTGAATACAATGAAAGGTAGGGAATGAGAAGCAGAGAGAGATCAGGGTATTCAGGGACAGAAACAGCAATCAACACGACTTACAAGCAGCATAGGAAAAGATGCATTTAAAAAAAATTAACGTATTGGAAAAAGGAGGGATGGAAGCAGTAACCAAGACTAGAGGATGTAGTAAGTTACATTTTAAAATGTATAAAATAGAGAAGCAGTTGACAATACATTACTTTTATATCCAGTACACAGTAGGAGCTGCACAGTTGTTCTGTCCCTTCCAGTTGCTCAAAGAGTGACTTTGGACAAATGTTCATGAGCGAGACATGGCATCCCATGCCCAGGTTATTTTTTTCAGTAATATCTCCTTTTCTGAAAAATTACCTCTATGGGCTTCGTGTTTTTTTCTTAACTTCCAGTGTTTCTTTTGTACCTGAAATACTGTATTTCCACCTTTTACCTGCCTTTCATTCATCTACTTTGCTTTTCTTATAGCGTCCAGCTTCTCCTAATTGCATTCTGCTGTCTTAAAGCAAGCTTTACACCTGACATTTCAAAAAATATCCAGCTGAGCATACTGCTTGAGTGGTGTCCCAGTGACAGCCTGAAGATTGACGTTCGCTTGTCTACAGAACAAGTGCAATAGGGGAAGCAAGAACATAAACTTTTGTCCTTCTGCAGTATGGTTCAATCCTTAGAAAAGCTTGTCTATAAAAGAAAATTACACAGACTTGGTTTTGTTTAGTTTCCTGGAAACTGATGCTGCTAGTTTGGGAAAACCTCTTATGTAAATCAGTTTTAGAGTATCTTGTGTCAATTTAGCTGAAGGCAATAAGGAATCAAGTTAAACTAGATAGATATAAGACACCCTGGCTAGGGACAGAAATTTCACATAAACTAGTATAAGTGATCGGAAACCAGTTGAAATCTGTAACACAACAGAAATTGCACATAAACCACTTCTAAAATAGCTGAAACCAATTTAAGATAGACCTGGATAGATGTAGTACCAGAATTAACTGATTTAAGTTAAATCAGTTTACTGAACTTCTGTCTCACGTCTCCTCCAAATTCAAGTTAACTCATAGTCCCCCAGCATCTCAGGATGCTTTGCACCTTCCCCACAACTCTTCTCTCACAGGGTGGGTGGGCTAGCCTTGGCCCAAGCTGTCTGCTCCAGCTGAGAAGGGAGGTATGCTCTAGCACCCCCTGGCTTCTGGCCTAAGCCACTGAAGGCATGTTGCTGCATTTCCAGAATCAAAAGTGAATGTCTGTTCACTTGCTTATTGGTTTAATCTACATCAAGGGTAGGCAAAGTACAGCCCTCGGGCCAGATCCAGCCCATGGAGGGACTTTGTACAGCCCATGCTGGGTCCCTCAGTCCCACCTGGCCCAGGCACCATCCAGCCTGTAGCACATCCTGCTACCCCTGGGCCCACAGCAAGGGTGGGGTAGGTCTGTGGTTAGTGGTTAGACTCCAGCCCCAGCCCCATGGGCACTGGAGGGGACCCACACACAGAGCCCTGGCTTTGGCCCTGACCCTGGCCCATCCCATCCCCATGCCTACTCTGGATCTGCCCTGACTGGAGTGAGCAAGCTCCGAACTAGCTGGGACCTGCATGCACAGTCCAGACCCTGCCCACCCACAACGAGCAGCAGAAGCTGTTGCTGGGTGCGGAGGCAAATCTGCTGCTTCCCTCTCACTGCTGCTGGGCCCTTCTTGCTGCAGCCACCTGGAAGCCCACTCCCAGACTGCCCTGAAGTTTCTCTCTGCTGCCGTCACCACTGCCACCAGCACCGCCTTTGGGCCACCCAGTGGGACAGTGGTGGCAGTGGAGAGGAGCCTCAGGGCAGCCAGGGCACAGGGTTCTGGCAGCTGCAGCAAAAAGGGCTGCAGCAGCAAGGGGGAGGCAGCCACTTTACTCCTATGCCCATCAGCAGCTTCTACCACCACTGCTCATCGTGGACAGGCTGGTCTGGAGCAGGCACAGGATGGGTCAGGGTTGGGGCTGTGCACATGAGTCCCAGCTAGTCTGGAGCTTATCTGCTCAGGCTGGCGCTAGGCAGAACAGGTGAAGAGCGGGCCAGTGCTGTGTGCTCACTTGCCACTGGGCAGTGGTGGCGGTGAGGAGCTGCAGGGCGTGCTGCCTCTGGGCTGTTGCAGTTGAGGGGAGGTTGCTAACCAGCCTGTGACAGCTCCCTAAAACTGCCTATGTGGCCTGCAGGCCCAAATAATTGCCCACCCTTAACCTACACAGTTTAAGCTAACCTGTGAAGATTGAATCAATTCAGCCTCGAGCTTTTTGACTATCTGTACTTAGCCCCTGAGATCAAAAGAAGTGTCCCCACAACAGGGTTGCACCAATTCAATTCAGTCAGGTTTGAAACTGATTTTAATTGGTACAGCTTCCTCAGGTAAATGAGGAACTTCCTTTGGAAGTGAGAGGATAATTCATAGTCCAGAGACCTAGAATTTTCTGTTGAGGCTTGACAATCAGAGTACCAAATGTCAGTGACTTAGACTGTTTTATTATGTTCAGTTTATCAATTTCTGTTTCTTCATACCTAACTCATGACACTAGCTTACCCTGGTTAATTCTTGGATATCCTTATTTCTTATTTTTTAATCAAATATATTTCTCAACGGGTGCCAGAAATAAGATGGAGTTAACGTTTTTAATATTTAAAAAAATATATTTAATATATGCAACCAATTTCTATTTTCCTATTTAGTTCTTTTCTTTCATTATCTTATCCTGACACTTCCCATATTCTTCCAAAAGGCCCTATGCTGCAATTCTTACTTTTTGTATTTTGGTCTCTCTTCAATGCTGTTTTAAAACTGTACACATTGGGCAAATCCAGATGAGCCCATACGTACCTCTTGCTGCATTTGAGAGCAGTTTTAGATGTGACAAGAGGCAGGCTGGGAACAAAAAAAACCTTCCAGTGTGGGCTCAAAATTTGATACGTAGATATTCAGGTAAAAAGCAGGACAAGGCACAGTCCAGGACCATGCCCTGAGGCAACTGGAGGCCCAGGTCCTCCAAAGCAATACTCTGGTAGCTGGCCAGAGTGTCTCTGTGCCTGCCCCTTGCCCAGATGCTGCAGCATACTATAGCACATGTGGGGCAAGGAGCAGTGCAGGCTGCAATGACCTGGACCCTGGTTCCGTTACAGGTAAATGCGGGGGGAGCTGTGAGGGTGCGGGGGACTGTGGGTGGGGGGCAGCTTGGGAGGGATAGGTTCCCTGGCCACCCCCCACAGGGCCCACAGTCCCTGTGCAGGGCCCACAGCCCCCCCCCCCCCCCCCCCCCC
>NW_017729022.1:181860440-181861672 GCF_001723915.1 Gavialis gangeticus | reverse complement strand
CCCCCCCCCCCCCCCCACACACACACAGCCCACAGATCACCCGCAGCAGCAGCATCTATTAGGGTGTTTGGGGCATTCTGGTACAGCCCCCCCAGCACGGTGCAGGGCAGCACAGCTTGGCCCCAGCTACCTGGCACCCAGTGCTGTGTGTGCCATATCACGCAGGCTTGGCTTGGTGCAATGCAGCACTGTGTGCCTTCGGGCAGCTCCGAGCCACTCGGTCTGTCACTCAGGGCTCCGTGACACTCATGGAGACCACCTGTCGCACCAGGCCAGGTCCTGTGTGCACAGACCCTGTGTGCCATTGGGCCAGGCCGGTTCCATGCATGCAGGACCCAGCCCAGCATGACAGGTGGTCCCCGCAAGCAGTACAGGGCCCTGGGTGACAGCCTGAGCAGCCCAGAGCTGCCCAAAAGTGCATGGCACCATGCTGAGCCAGGCCAGGCCCGCATGATGTGGCACAGGCAGCACTAGGTGCTAGGCAGCTAGGGCTGAGCCATGCTGCCCCAGGCTGTGTGGGAGGGCTGTGCCAGGAAGCCCTGAGCAGCCACATGGCCGCTGCTGCTACTCTTGGTGTGACGCACATTCCCTGCAAGCTGGACCAGGCTCTGGGTGACAGCTCGAGCAGCCCCGGAGCTGCCCGAAGCTGTACAGCCCCATGCCACATTGCGCTAAGCTGGGCCAGTCCCGCGATGAGCAGCACAGGCAGCGCCGGCTCTGAGGTGATTGTGGCCATGCTGCACCACTGGGGGCTCTGGCTGCAGCAGGCCCTGAGTGCCCCACAGCCGCTGCTGCTCCAGGGATGAGCTGTGGGCCCTGCAGGCGGGCTGGGGCCCTGCGTGCAGCACATGAGAGCCCTACAGGGGGACATGTGGGCCCCATGGGGGCGCATATGTGCTAGGCAAGAGGGGCATATGCCCTGTGGGGTGGGGCTGTGGGTCCTGCAGAGGGGGGCAGTCTGTACTGTGTGGGTAGGCTTCACCCTGTGGGAAGGCAGGGAACTCAACCCTCCAAACAGCCCCCCTACCCCACAATCCACCCACAACACCCACATCCCCAAGCCACCCCCACAAACACCTCATCCACTTACCCAGCCACAAACCCGGAACCCCCGCACAAGCCCTATACCCCCCCAACCTCACACCCACAAGCCCTGCACGCACCCACAGACTCCCCCAACCCTCCCCCTCCAAATTGCTTTACACTTATAAATATATCAATAAAACATTGCC
>NW_017729022.1:181853897-181855440 GCF_001723915.1 Gavialis gangeticus | reverse complement strand
CTGTTTGTAGTAAGACTTTAAAAAAATCTTTTAAAATAATGTTTAGTTTCTAAACAAGAATGTTTGAACTTTGGCTATATACCCACTATACAACTGATCCATAATGAGTATTACTGCAATTTAGTGTGTGTTACTAATAGCCTTTGCCACAATTGTTTTGGTAAAGCTTTGAGGTAGTTTTTATTTTATAATGTCAAAATTTGGGAATAAGAGGTGAGCAAAAGAAAGTGGTGATACATCTTGTCACATTCAGCTTTAGTTCTTTGTTTCAGCAAACCCTTCATTGTAGGCCAGATTTTGAGACTGCCACTGAATAGAGTAACATTACATTTGCTGTTGGAAGTGAATTGCAGACAAGTACCTCGGCATTTGAAAACTTATTTAGAATTATTTTATTTTCTGAGTACATATGGCAGCTGAATCCAGACTGTGCAAGGTCACCTGAAACCCTGTCTGAAATGCTATTTTATCTTCTTTCATGTAGTTTCAATTTTCCATATAGTTTATGTGGTGTGTCTTTGAAGCCTTAGTAACTGAGGGCACTGTGTCATTTTGTATTTATTGCTGTTACGTAACACATAATTTCATAGTATGCTCCATTCTAGTCATAGAGTTCAGGAAAGGAGAGGTTAATATTTGTGGTTTACTGGAACCACTGGAATCAGACTGATTAAGTAACAGTGATTTTTGTGGCTATCACTCCTACTTGGAATAAAAATGGCTCTGCTAAACCTTCCTTTGGCTGTCCAGTGCAGGATAGGCTACTTCATCAACCACCATATCTATTTCAAAACTGATTTTTGAAACAGTGGCTGCAAGAAAGTTCCAAAGTGTTTTGTCCCAAGCCATGGTGAGACATTTTATTTGCAGAGCTATGTACTCCCCTGTAGCACTACAGAAGTGGAGGGCACAGGTGTGCATGTCCCCATAGCGCTACAAAAACGGCTGAAGTGCTACAGAAGTGTTCCTGGATGCTTCTGTACAGGAGCTTCTCTGTAATGCTACTTTTTTAGCACCACATATAACATGTGGGGTCTCTTGGTCCACCAAGATCCCCCTCTGATTTCCCTGCCCCTGTAAGTGTTTGTTGATAGATAAATGTATTCTCTGTTCAGGAATCTGCATTTTAGTTCCCCACAGGCCCGCTTCTTATCCTCCCCCTGGCCCCAAGACAACTGTCATACCAAATGATGAATTGTAATATTAGGAAATTAATATGCAAGAAACCTAGATGTGAACAAATGAAAATTTGATACGTAGATATTCAGGTAAAAAGCAGGACAAGGCACAGTCCAGGACCATGCCCTGAGGCAACTGGAGGCCCAGGTCCTCCAAAGCAATACTCTGGTAGCTGGCCAGAGTGTCTCTGTGCCTGCCCCTTGCCCAGATGCTGCAGCATACTATAGCACATGTGGGGCAAGGAGCAGTGCAGGCTGCAATGACCTGGACCCTGGTTCCGTTACAGGTAAATGCGGGGGGAGCTGTGAGGGTGCGGGGGACTGTGGGTGGGGGGCAGCTTGGGAGGGATAGGTTCCCTGGCCAC
>NW_017729022.1:181836770-181848897 GCF_001723915.1 Gavialis gangeticus | reverse complement strand
CTCCCCCTCCAAATTGCTTTACACTTATAAATATATCAATAAAACATTGCCCAACTGATCTCTGTATATATAGTGGCATTTCATTTTAATAGCTGAGGAATACTATTTTGGGTATTTTAATGGGAGAATTAGGGTTTCTGATCAGAGTATTTGTAATTCATAAGCAGGAATTACAGGATCTCTGCTGGTGAGACAAGTGGCAAGACCCGTGCAGAGGAGCCTGTCCAGGGCCAACACTGGGGACCCAGCTGGAGGGAAGATGAGGTAGCTGACATCTTGGCCAGTTGGGGCTAAGAGGACACACTTTGACAGTTCAGAGCGGGCCACCACAAGGAGCACATCTTCTGGTGATAGCTGCCAGATGGCAAAGCGGGAGCCCCCATCCGGGTCTGGTAGGCATGCAGCCCTAGGGCTGCAAATCCAAGGGGGTGGATGCTGTCATAGGTGGTGGCAGGTCATAGCCAGAAAGCAGCCCCCACTTCCAGACTGCTGCAGTGGGTAGAGGGTGCAGGGGCCACTCCAGGTTAGGGCTGCCTCAGCAGTCAAGTTGGCACAAGGGGTAGTGTCCCCAGATACCAAGTAGCTGGGCCTCAGAAACTGTAGAGAGCAAGTAGCCCTGAGCTGCTCGCCAGGGCAGGTTTTGGCCACAGGCTCTGGTGCTGGCCCCAAGCTCTAGCTCAGCCTGGCTGCAGATCTGGGAGGAGCTGGGCAGGCTTATTTTTCCCCAGGTGGCACAACTTGCCCCACACCAAAATACATGTCTGGACACATACACTGAGGCATAAGTCCCCAGCTCAAATTTGTGCTGCTGTAAGTGCACATGCCTGCATGTGTGGATGCACCCACTATGGCATTACTCCCTAAATGCTGTTTGTGCTTGCTCTGTTCAAAAGTTGATTAAGGTGCAGTCTGTTTCTTGGGTCCACTTCCATGTATTTGAAAAGGAATCATGTCCACAGATCTTTATTTTTTTATTCCACTAAGTATGCACCCTCATTTTACACTAAGTACCTCAAACTTTTCACACCACTAATTTGTTCTTTTCATAAAAGAAAACTATTATCTCTTTATCCCATTGTTACTTTTATCAGGTATAATTGCAAATTCTTGTAACATACTCCCCAAACAAACTTACATTATTATTACATGAGAAAAACTTGTGACTTGCAAAACCTGAAGAAGGTTTTTTAAAAATACCATTAGTTTTGAGCAATATTTGAAGCCCTTTGGGATTATTTAAATAATATTAGCCTTTTATTAAAGTAAACTTTTCAGAGTAGCAGTGTCATGATAATCACATTCTCCTCTCAAGTTTACTGACTTGAAACAAAACTGTATTGGGTCAAGTCATCAGGGGACTTTGCAGGTAACAAAATACTGTGATTAGAGGTGGAAATGTCCCATGAATTCAACATTTTTGCTCCTTTAGTATCAAAAGTAGCTGCCCTTGATTTAAACACAGTATCTGGCATGTATGTCTTACACATAAAGAAAAAGAAGGTCATTTAAGGCAATACAAGCATTCACGTAGTATCCCAAACCCTAAATACCTTCAAATAAATTATTTTTCTTTCTACTTTTGATTGTTTGAATCTCTGAATAGTTTGCTGAATGACTGACTTGCTGAATGCTGATATTCTTGGTGACTTGATAGGGAGCTCCTCAAATTACAGACCAGGCTAGGTCTAGCGCATGTTTACTGTATACGGAAAAACAGATGTGGCTTCTCTCCTCCAGTATACACCCTCTGTTTTCTTCTTCCACTTCACTCAACAACCTTTTTAGTTCTGTGCCATCCCAGTACCTTTCTAAAAATCGCTCCTTACTGTTTTCCAACTCAGATACCTTGCAGTCTGCCACTTTAATTTCCAAGTTGCATTATAGGATACTTTGTATTTAGTGCTACAGAATTTCCAAGGAGATATGACAGGGGACTTGAGACTCATCTTGAAAGCACTGATGAGAAAAAGAAGAGACACTCTTTGAGGAAGCACAGCAACATATATCAATCGCCCCTGCTTCAAGACAGCGGCACATTCTATTGCTGCTGCCACTTTAAAATCTTTCTAAAATCTTTCTAATATCTTTTTAGCTCTCAGTCCATTTTCAGCTCATTTTTTCATTGTCTGTCTGCACTTCCTGCTGCTTTGGACATTCCCTTTGGTTTCATTCACATGCCTCACTGGTGACTCAAAAATAATTTGAGACCAGAGTGTAAACCCAGATATCCAACCTTAAATGGGGGCAGAAACTGTATAATGTATATATGTAAAAAACTATATAAAACTGTATAACTCCAGCCACATTAAGGTCATTACCAATAATATTGTTTCTGGTATAACTTAGCATCTCTCCTTTCATCCACTTATTTACCTGAGGATGAAGTAAACAGTATTGCTTGCTGAAATGGGACTTCGGTAAAATTTAGGCACTTCAGTCCAAATATGCAATCCTCAAAACCCCTGCTCTGGACCCATAGGTATTTCTGAGTAGGCACCCAGGGAACTTTACTGGTCAAAAAAGTTCTGGTTCTGCCCATATCTATATTAGCTGCTATCTTGTCAAGGCTGAACAATTCAGCCCCTGTCTCAAGCATCAGCTTAATTAGGATCCTCAAAGTAGATATTCTTCTGCCTGAGTCTTCTGAGGGTCCTGATTAATAGGTTTTCTCATAGCATCCCTACACATATCTACAGTATTGAGCTCCATACAGAACACAGAAGCTTCAGCCACTTTGGGTGGGTGAGAGTGTGTAGTTGTGGGTGAGGTGAGGGGAGGGCTTCCCCTTACACAGTAGCTCAGTGGCTAAATTGTTCAGCCAGGTTGTGGGAGACCTAACTTCAATACCTTCTTCAAGCAGAGGGAGTTAAAATCTACGTCATACACCTTGCAAGAAGGTGCCCTACCACTTATACAACTACACAGCTGAAATTGTGTTGAGGGCCACTTGTAAGGGGCACTCTCCAAAAGAGGGCTGCCACTAGTGGGATCTGCTCTAATGAGATACAAGTCCTAAGCATGTTTGCAAGCAGCAGACTAGATTGTGCACTGAGGCTCATGTACAGGTTAACCAAATGCCATGAACAGAGGACAGAGGACTCGCCACTTTTCTTTTCAAATCCTTTCTCATTTAATAAAGTTGTTTAATAAAGAATTAGGCAGGTTGTGTGCCTCCTACTGATCTATGTTGTTCACTCCTGAGCCAGGCTATATGCTTTATAAACTACACTGAGTTGAGGGCACCTTTCTGTTGAAGTTGTGCCACTGCAAAAAAAAATCCACATAAAGTGGAACAGAAGAGACGGAGTGAAAGGGAAGCATGGGTGTAGCCTACCAATTAGAGCATTCATCTGGGAGCAGAGACTTAGGTTCTGAGTCCTTTTCCAAGGGCCATGTATGCATTTTGCATTAAACAGTCATTGGATAAAATACTGAAATAGCTTAGTGCCTCAGGTAGACATGCTGATGTATTCCAGAATGCTTTGCTCCACTCCGTCACTGCAGGAACCACACTTTTTATCAGAAAACCTCCACTAAGCGCATCATTATTGAATGTATTGATTATCTAAAGCAGTGGTTTTCAACCTTTTTTCATTTGCGGATTCCTAAAAAATTTTTAATGGAGGTGCAGACCACTTTGGAAATTTCAAACAGAGGTGCACACCCCTTTAAATTGTAAGCATGGGTAATCACATATTTTTGATTGATCATAGTAATTTTTCACAGACCCATTAGACATAGTCTGCAGACCCCCCAGGGTTCCACAGACCACAGGTTGAAAATCACCGATCTAAAAAGAAAATATGAGCCCAGGTGGGTTAGAAGGAAAAGGACTGGTAAAAATAAACAGGGTGAACTAAAGAATAGAAATTGTAGTGATTTTGCAGATGCACAGGTAGGAGAAATAAGGAGTTGTAGTCTGGGTACCGTCATGGAAATCTTTACTAGCTCTGTTGCTGGTAGAGCAGACCTGAGTTGCAAAATTCATATTGAGGGTCACTTACTCTCAGCTTGTGAGGGAAGTGGTGGCTGTTTCCTGAAGGAAATGTTATCCGTTAAATCACAAGCAGTCATTACCTTGCCTCTGAAACTCACGCCAGATCATACATATATCCTTCTTGAGTTGTGGAAAGCCTCCCTCCCTCCGCCTTCATTTTCTTCCCCCCACAAATTTTCAAGAAATGTATTGATTCGTGGTCTACAATTTTGTCAAAATGTTTAACATAATAATTTAACAAGGCAGTTATCCTAAGTATTGGAATGAAAATATAATAGCCCCAATCTTTAAAAAAAAGTCACAAGAGGTCCTATCCTGCAGCATATTGTCCCATTAGTCTCATGCGTATTCCAGTCAAAATATTTGAGACGCTTACGCTCTTATCTATAAACATGGATCTCTAAAAATAGTGTTCTGGGAGAAAAGCAGTCTGGTTTCAGTGAAGGCTATTCTTGTATGGGCCAACGCTTAGTGCTGTATTACCTGGCATCAAAATATATGAAAAAACAAAATAATTTATACATACCCTTCATAGATCTAAAGGGAGCTTTTGACTGCATAGGGCAACTAAATTATGGAATAAACTGGCAGTAGCATCAGTCATAAAGCTCTCCCACAGTTAATCATTGCTTACTATTCAAATACAGCATCTAGGGTGTGTTATGGAATTGGTGATGCCTTCTCCAGTAGTTTCTAAACTAAGATAGGTATATAGCAAGGAAGTCTTCTTGCTCTGCTACTTTTTAACCTATTCCTAAATGATCTAACAAATACTAACAGGGCATCAATGCCACGCACCCACAATATAGAAGGATTCTGTCCTTCTCTTGCTTTATGCAGAGGATGCACTGTTAGTGTCAGAATCCCAGATAGGCCTGCAGAGGTTGTTAGATGCTTTTCAATAATATGCTGCGTCTTGCATACCTTGAAAATCAACACTGTTATTACAGCATGTCAGAGCAGACTCAGTTAATCAATTCTGCTGGTGTGTGGTAATTACGATGCTCCAACCAGCCTCTGCATCCTGTGTATCAGTGTCCCCATGCTTCAAAATGGCAGTGGGGGTGCTTTATTTAAAGTTTGTTCAATGAGCTTTAAATAAAGTGCCTCTGCCGCCATTTTGAAGCGTGGGGATGCTGATACATGAGATGCTTTTGGCACTTTAATTAGAACGGCTCTCTGAGTCGTTCTAATTGAAGCAGCTCCCCTTCCCATGTCCGTGTTCCCCTCAGCCTGCCGAGCACATGTATAGACGCTCAAAACCGCTAAATCCAAGGTATTGGTTTTTGGAAACAAAAGAAACAAGATTTCTACAGAAAAATAAATTAGAGGTGGTGTCCTTATTTAAATACCTCAATAAAATGCCTCATTTAAATACCTTTAATAAAAATCTAAGATGGAATAAACATGTAGAAAATGTAAACATTAAAGCAAAACAAGCCTCGGGCGGAGTTTGAGCCTTTTACAGTAAGATCGTAGAAGGGTGATACTGGTAGCACTAAAGGTCTGTAGAGCTAAGGTAGAGTTTGTTTTATTGTATGGAGGGGAACTGTGTAGTGCTGACTTTGTAGTTCATTCTAAAATAGAAAAAAAATCTATTTACTTTTTAAGGTAGCTTTTATCTCTACCAAACTCTATGACAGCGGGGACTCATGAGAGCTACACTGTAGCTCAATTAAGAACTCTAAATGATTGGATAAAAATTAGGGTTTGTATCTTGTCAGGTGCCTTAAGAAGTCATATTAGAAGCCTCTTCTCTTCCAAATAAACCCTTATCTTGATGGCTAAATAACATTTATACTCTCCACCAGACAAATGCCTGGGAAATGTGGTGACAGTTTAAAACAAGTTATTTGTTATACCCATACAAGTTATATCCATAGTTAAAACACTAACAATACAACCCAACAAGTTATACCCATATTTAAAACAAGTTATCAATTTAAGAATTAAAGACACCAGCATACAGACAGATATGCAGGCAGTGAGATGTTCTCAGACTTCCCCTTTTCTGAAATTAATAAAGAACTCTTTTGGCCTAGAAACCCATCTATGTGAAGTACAAAACCAAAACACAAGAGGTTATTATGAGATTGTGGTTCATTCTAATGAGATCAGCAGTCATCATGGGAAGGGGCTGTCAGACCCCACACTTGAACAGGTTATGTTCCTGTGGGAAGAATGAGATAGGCAGCCTAAATCACTATTTGTAGTCTTGTCACAAAATGAGGGGAATGGGTATCTCCAGTAGTGGAAAATGTTAAGTAATGAGCTAATGATGAAAAAAATAATTGGCTCCTTGCTAAGAACTTACAGCCTGTCCTGTATTGTGTAGGTGTGTTTATGCTACTTGCACAAAGAATGTGCCAAATCCAATAGAGGTCTCTGTTTTTAATTTTTTTATTCTGATATATTACTTCATTTTATTTATTTTTATGTATCATCCTGTATTATGTTTGATTGTACTCTTGTTTAAATTGATAGACTATGTCATTGTATTGTATGCTTTCACTGATAACCACAATAACCACAAATTATGTACTTTTATTATTATATTACATATAATGTTATTGTTAAGTTTACTGTATCACATTAGAAAAAACGGTAAGTAAACTGCTACCACTACTGAGGGTCAAATTTCCCCAAAATTCAGAAAGTCCCCTCCAGAGCTGGATCAGACTTATGGCACAGATCCAAACCCAAACTTGCCAATCTTTGGGTACTCAGAGGCAAGGTTTTGGGTGCTATGGGTTAGGTCCCGATAATGTACCAATCCAAATTCCCATATTTTAAATAATATTTATTCCACTGCTCCATTTCTCCCCATCCTGTTCTCTTACCAGTCCTTGATCATTTTCTCACATAGCAGTGTATGATCAGTAAAAGTCTTTCCTTGAAATGATAGAAACTAGAAAGAATTAAATAAAATGTGACTAAGCATTTTGAAGGTGTTAACTAGCTTTAACAAGCGTACTGTTTTGTAAAGTATGCTTATATATTATCTCTTAGTAGCATCAAGAAAGTGAGAATTCCTGGATTCTATTCTCCACAGTAGCACTTCTCACTTGATCTTCCTCAAGTTACCCTGCCTTCCTATGCTTTGGTTTAGCCAACATGCAAAACATGAATGATAATATTCACCTACTTCAAAGGGTTGTTACAGGGTTAATGCATAGGTCATGGTTGTAAGCTGCTTTGACATGCTCAGTGGAAAGTCCTAAAGAAGTGCAAAGTACAGTGAAGATTATTTTATTTATTAAAAGTCTCCATACCTTGCAAGCAATCCTCACTATTCAAACTGGTGCTGTGACACAGCAATACAGTTTTCTATATGTGTACGTGGTTATGACAAATAATGTATTTTATATCATCCAAGAATTGTTGTAAGAGGGAGGTGATTCACAGACAGCCTGTTAAAATGCAGAGGTTTGAAAGGAAAACCTCATGTGTTTTTCAACGTTGGTCAGATCTGTGAAGTTGAATATTTTCCCTGAGGCTAAATTCTGCCATGATTGTGCACCCATCACCTCTGCTTTGGCCAACTGTCTCTGTGTTCTGAATTACATCAGTTTAAAAATCTAAATGTTGTGAAAAAACTGAAACTTCATTGGGGCTGAGGACATGACTGCATTTTGTGTTCAAGCTGCACTTAAGTGCCACTAAAACACTAATGTTTTACTGGTGTGGTACGTGTACAAAGCAGGTACTAACTTTAATACTACATGTTCCTACAGATGAGGATGAGGATGATAATATTGAAATAGATACTAATGAGGAAGTTCCTGAATGCTCTGTTACAGAAGGTGGTGATGAACTTACTAACCTAGAAAATGACCTTGATTCTTCTGGTAATTAAAATAACCGTGTTTTGTATATTTTGCATGACTAACTCTTCATCATCTGTATCAATATATCTCTCTCTTTTGTAACGTTAGCCAAACTTTGTAATTTCAGACCTTTTAACCCTTAAGCAGCTTCACTTCTGTGAATCATTTGGGCTGCTGTTTACTGTTGGTTCAAATTTTAAAATCAGCAACAAAAGGAATATTGCAGAGTGGTAAATGTCAGTGTCTGTTCCCATTTGCCTGAGATGGAAAGCTTAAGAAAGGGTTCTGTTTCTCTAGAACCCAGAGAAATGACCTGGCATTGATTCCACAATCAGCAAAACTAGGCAAGTTTGTATGTTAAAAAGTGTGAAAGGATTACATGAGAAATCTGGTCCCAGGTGCTCAGTGATCTGGGATTATTATTCTTTTGTTCTATTGATCACTGTTCCTTTATGTGTATAATATTTTTAAAACTCTGTATCATTCATCCTATATAGCAAGAGACCAAATTCTGCTGTACTTATTCCCACTGAGTTCCCTCTGTTTGTGAGTGCATGAAGTGTAAACCAGGATAGTCTTAGCTCGAGGTGCTTTACATAGTTCACATAACAATTTTTAATACCAGTTTTCATCTGTATTATTCTAGAACTCCACAAGCTGGCCAAGTAGTAATGATTTCTTATGAGGATAACCCCCAGCTGTCTAGAAATATTTGGAAATCCTGCACCATGCACAGACATGGACTGAAAAACTTCTCAGTACAAAGATGATTCTGCAGTGGCGTAGAGCCCTGGCAGAGGCTTGTAATCTGTACACCCTGTCTGCTACTAATGGAGTAAGGAAAGGGGGCACAGTTAGTAATATGGCACCCCTACATTATGGTGCATTTCTGAGCTGTTTATTTCGCCCTTTGTAGTCATCGTTTTAGCTTAAGATAATGGAGCCCATGCATAGCAGTGCCAGGAACAGGGCTGTCCAAGGAAGTGCCCTAAGCCTCCTTCACATGGCATCTTCTGACTTGAATTCTCCCCATAATGACTGGATGTAACCCAGTGTTCATTAAACTTAATGTACATATTAGCTTAAGTTTACATATACAGCCACACACTGTGTTGTTTACAGTCAGTTGCATATGTAACCTGGTCATTTCTTGGGTAGGGTGAATCTGCTATTTTCAGATGAAGCAACAATTAGTAACAACTTCAGTATGGGATTCATAGCAGGCTAATTTTCAACCTTAATATGCTTGAATCATAATCTTTTCCAATTTGATATTTTCTATGTAGGAGATATATCTAATGTTTCCAGTGTTTGGGCTAAGCTGATATTTAATAGAAACCTATCAACAGATTTTCCAGTAGATGCTGGTTTATACTTGGGAGAAATAGGCAAGAAGGAAATGAATATTTATCTTTGTGCTTACCATGGAAAAATGCACTAGTTGCAGGTCAGGGCATCATTGTGAAGCAGAATATATGCAACAGTCATTGAAAAAAATGCTCAAAATGTTAAAACAAAGAAGAAATGGGATGGCAAATAATACACAGAATATTACCATGCCATTATACAAATCAATTGCACATTGGCTTCCATGGAAATCTGACAGATTACACCAGCTGCCCCAAGTCTTTTTAAGTATCTAAAGGCAAATGTGTAACTGAATTTGTTGTTTGGAATCATCACTGACTGGATTAATGAATTTGTCACCTGCTGAATCCCATTTCTTCCTGTAGAATGTTAAGCACAATCCACAGAGGAGGAAAAAGGGAACTTTTCAAAACATTTATTTTGAAAAAAATTGGACATTGTTGATTTTAAATATTGCATCAATGTTTTTTAACTAATGCTGCTCCCATGCGCTACTGTGTGCTTTATAAAATGTGAGCTGCATTCTGATTATTGCATGGAGTTTATGTGCATATGTGCATGCATGTGAATTATGGACAACCTGCATGAGTGGGCCAGAGGAGGGAAGAGCTATCCGTCATAAGCATAACTAGGGGTGGGCAGCTGGGGCACCAGCCATAGATGCCTCTGTAAGCACAGGAATGGCAGCCACTATCACCAGCCTAGCCACCATCACTACTCCAACCATCACCACTCCCCAGGGTGCATAACTTCCTAGATACACATACTCCTGCTGTCTTAGCTAGAAGCTATCCCAAGATGGTACTGCTGCACACAGACTTAATTTGGTTGTAAGCACATCATGAGTATTTTAGTCAACACTGTCAACTGTGCTCCAAGTCTGGGAAGTTGAGTTGTGGGCATAGCTCCATTTTCTTTCACATTGCATAGTGGACTGCAGTGAAAGAGGTGCATGCTGCAGCAGTTGAATATGTGTAGAAACTGCTATTCTTTAGCATGCTCATCCCAAGCACCACTGTGCTTGCATAATATACCCAAGGACTCCTGCTCAGAGAGTGCCACTCCTGTCCTCCCCCAGTTTTACCTCACAGAGCTGTAATACATCCTGTTTTATACATCTTTATATATCTGTTATGTATACATATGTAATACGTCTGTATGTGTTTATGTATGTATATGACTACCTCTCAAATCCAAAAAAAACTATATAGTACACAGAGTCTAATAATCATTAACAAGAAGTGAAATTCTGTAGTATTGTATATATATGGCTCTGATTTGAAGCCTGTTGAAGTCTGAACATCTGGGTATTGGATCAAGCGCTTTTGTGGAATAGTAGTAAAGTTTTATTCTATTGCTTACTCCACTATGGGTACGTGGATTTAAGCATGCATTTAAGTGCAACTGAATTGAATGCGCATTAAGCAATTTTTGTCAGGTGTGTGCCTGTCCAGAGAGTTGGCACTTAAAGTTAGTGCCAAGTCCCTGCAGCTCTGCCATGTGCCCCTAGTGGCTGTGCAGACCCAGCACTAAAGTTACTGCCAGGTCGCGTCTACTCATGTGTTAATGCACTTTAACTACTGTATTTTCGCGCATATAGTCCGCGGGCTATACACGTTTTTACAAACTTGACAGATGGGTGCGGGCTATGCAGAGTCTTTAGAACAGCATAGACCCATCCCTGGCTGCGGGCTCTGGCTCCAGCAGCCGTGCCCAGCAGAGCCCACACTTGAGGCCATGTCTTGGGGGGAGGCTGCAGGTGGGCAGTGAGAGTGTGGCTGGCAGCGGCGGCAGGGAGCAGGGCTCACAGCTCGCAGCTCCTCATCCCTCCCCTCCCCTGCAGAGCCCTCAAGCTCAGCAGAGCCCGTGCTTGCAGCCATGTCTCGGGGTGCGGGGAATACCTGGGTGTGGAGAATACACGGTCTATTTTACAAAAATACAATTTTCCGCAGGTTATACATGGGGGTGGGCTATATGCACGAAAATATGGAAATTGTGCCTAAATTTGATACCTGCATTTGCAGGTATCAAATTTATGTGTGATTACCCTGATTTTGCCATTTTTAGTGTGCATTAAGGACGCACATGTGTAGACATGTTCCCGTAATGCACATTAAAATAAGATAATGCACATTAATGTGTCTTGTGTAGATGTGCCCTATATTTCATAACTTATCATACCTCATTACTAGACAACTACCTATTAGGGGTGTGCAAAGCAGGCCCTATTCAATTCGGATTTGGCCCAAATCAGGGACAGTGATTCAATTTGTTGATTCAGATCACTATCCCTGATTCTATTTGGCTGAGTCCAAATCTAAAGATTCGATGCTGATCCGGAGAATCAGTGATTCGGATATATTCACAGCTTTAAATGTTTTTTCTACATACCTCAAGGTACCAGCGTGGCTCGTAAACGCTGCGACGCTGGGGCGGATGGAGCATCCCACAGGAGTGCGGGGGGGCTGTCCACATGCTTGGCGGACCACGTACTTCCGATCCAGTTCCATCTCTGCTGGAAAGCTCACTGCCCCCACGTCTGCCCAAGCTGGGGGGAAGCGGGGGGCAGCACACTCCCTGGAAGACCTGGAAGTGAACTGGAAGTGCTTCTGGTCCACTTCTGCATCTGGTGCCGAGCATGCTGGGGAGACCCCAACACTCCTGTGGGATGCTCCATCCACCCCAGCATCGCAGTGTTCACAAGCCGCCTGTTACCTAGAGGTGTGTAGAAGAAACATTTAAAGCTGTGCCCATGTCCAAATTTTTCTGAATCTCTCCGATTCAATTTGGAGAGATTAAAGGGTCCTCTGATTCGATTCGGATTTGGAGATTAGGCCACCGAATTGGGCTGGATCTCCGCCAAATCGAATCAGGGACCAAAATTTTACACAGCCCTACCACCTATGTAGTACTGTAGTTACAAGGCTGTGATGTT
>NW_017729022.1:181828881-181831770 GCF_001723915.1 Gavialis gangeticus | reverse complement strand
CTCACTTTTGCTAACCAACTTGCTCCCCCACCCTGGGAACTGGGTAGTGCCATGATTCCCATTACAGCACAGAGAGGCTAAGTGATGTTCTAAGAAATCTCATATTAAATCAACATTTTTTGGTAAACTTGTTATGAGAAACTAAATATCCAATTAATTTTTAACACTCCATTTCAAAGTAAATTGTTTCTCATTAACTACCTTAAAACATAGTACAACTCTTTCTTTGGTGGCATTTAACTAAGTACTAGCTTTTTTAATATATATTTTTGGGAAAAGGTAGGAAATGTCTATGCATGTAACATATTGTACATGTCTTGTTCAGTATGTGCTTAAATCATTTGCTTCTTGGTTTTCCCTGTTTAGTTTAAAATGATAGCAATATGAATGTGATCTACTCTTAAAATGGTATGCTATTGTAGTGACTCTGCATTTAAATGCATCTCACTCTGTTGTATGTGGTATTTGCATATTTAGCAGAACAAAACAGTAAGTTGGTGGATTTGAAACTGAAGAAGCTCCTAGAAGCTCAGCCACAGGTGGCAAATTCACTCTCCAGTGCTGCTCAGAAAGCTGTAACTGATAGCTCAGAGAAAGACATTAAGGTAAGTTTTGATTAATGCTTTTGTCTTGATACCTGCGTTCTGATTTCTGTTTTGTACTTCATGATGAGGAAAATGATTTCTTATCAAACCCTGCGGAAGAAGTACGTGGAATCTGCTGGGCAGTACAGCTGCACAGTTTGTAAGGCACTGGAGTTTTTTCGGTGCATTCATCAGCACATTTTCTGTTTATGTGAGGATTTTTTTTAATCATGTGATACTTGCAATTGGCTGGCTTAATAGTAAGATCTATAGGAACTGTCTCGGAATTTTTGCCATTCAACCTATCTTTTAAATCTGAAAAGAAGACTCAGAGAGTCCTGTTCCTGCAGAAGCAAATAGCAAAACTGTCACTGGCTTCAATTACAGCAGAATTGGAGCAAAGTATCTTTTCTTCCCTTTCCAGCCTTGTCCCAGGCAAAAGAAAACCAGATTACCTTGCAATAACAAATACATGCCTGTGGATTGCAGAGGCTGGGTCATAACTGAGGAAAATTAATTTTAAGAGAAGTCTATCTGATGCATGTTTCTCATGTAATGAGTATGTTTTGCCACTCTATACTGTATACAGTTTTAACCTAAAGTGCCTATGAGTCAGTTTTCCATTCCATTTTCTTAATTAGGCCCCTTAAGTTATTATAACCAAATAAAATTGGCCCGTGTGTCATTAATATCTCTATGGCTTTGGGGCACTTCCAGTTCTGTATAACTTTTCACCCACCTGGAGACTATAGGGACAGCACTGCTGACTGAAAGGATTTCCTTCCCCAGATACAGAGATGCTTTGAAGTCCCAAAACAATGACTTTCATTGCTTTTCCCTTACACTGTCGGTTCCTATAAATTGGTGATGAAAGTGTGTGGCAGCAGCAGAGGACTTTCGGTCTCTATCTTTGAACAAAAGGAAGCCTGGATCAAGTCTGATTTTTGCGTTCAATTTAGCTTTCTGCAGTGGATTTAATGCAAAATGAAGCTGGCCCAAGAATAATACAATGGATTGAAAAGGCTAACTGAATTAGTGGGCTTAGAGGAATACATTTGTAAAGTGGCAGAAGTCCCTAGTCATAAAAAGGTTTCTTAAAATGGGATTTACTGGCTAATCGCACTGATATTTTAGCATGTTGCCAGGCCTAAAAAATTAGCCGTGTTTGTTTATTTTGGTAAAGACTTGAGTTTAGACAGTCAGATGGCTATTGTGCTTACAACAGGAAGCCACCACTTATTTAAAACCAGAATCATAACCCAGTCCCTACAGCTGAAAAGTATACTTTTTTTTAAGCGTAGTTCAATAAATGACATGCAGGCAGCTCCATTAGGGCAATTTGCTATCAGCTAACCTGATGGAAACGGTATTTCTCTCTATAGAGCTTTTCTGTATTAATTGATTTTTTAAGTTACTCCAGCAAAAGGTGCGACTTGACAGTTTGTCTTTGTGTGTGTCTTTTCAACAAAGATTTTTAAAATGGTCTTATAAGGAATATATGGTGTCCATCTGTTCTCTTAGAGCTTTCAGCATTGAGTTGGATTTGTTTTTTAATAAAATGCAGTTTACACGTTTATAAATGAGGCATTCTGTGTTTGTGGAAAAGGATAAACTGTTACCTTCCCTGGAGGATTCTGTATCCCAGGCCTCCTTGAGGCTAGAGAATAGGCCATTGGAGAACTCCCTCATTACTGATTGTCTCAATGCAGGGGAAGGGCAAAGTCTTGGTAGCTTTTGATAACCAGTTTCAGTATTCAGCAGGCTTAGCTATTAGTCATGCATCTTAGCCTTTCCCTATTTACTTTCAAAACACTTAATAAAAATAATAAAAGATTAGGTATAAAATGAAATATTTGTTTGGTACACAGCACCTCGGTATCTGCAGTTTCCACACACTGCAGTGGTTCAGTCTTCTGGGATATTTCATGTTGATAGAACCATTTGAATTTGTTACCAGTATTAACATAGGAAGCTCTGGAAAAGATAATTGTAGTTTCCTTAGCTGTAAAGGGCTTACTTACAAATCTGGCTTTGGAAAGTTATAGCTGATGAAATGCAGTTCAGTGGGGTAGTATTATAATCCTACCTTTTAGCCTTCATCCAGCATTAGTGGTTTATCTCAATGGGCATAAAATTAGAAACTAGTTCTTCTTGTCATACAAGTCTGTGGGACTATACAAAATGATAGAATTCTTTCCTGGGTAGAATAGTGAGGGAGAAAAGACTAAAGGCAACATGCTTTTAAAACGATACCGATCATGTTCAGGGATATACACACTGTAGCTTGGCACTATAATATATACAA
>NW_017729022.1:181815587-181823881 GCF_001723915.1 Gavialis gangeticus | reverse complement strand
TTATAGTGCCAAGCTACAGTGTGTATATCCCTGAACATGATCGGTATCGTTTTAAAAGAGTGGTCTTTTATTTAAAATCTACCTCACCAAGAGATATTGGTCATAATTAACCAAACTTACCGTTTAGTAACACAGACACCAGCCAGAAGAAACCAAAAAGACAAACAGTTAATCACCACCAAAAAAAAGGTCATTACTCTTCTCCTTTTTTCAGCAGCTGATACTTTTATCCCATATAAACTGCAATCTGAATTGTGAAATTCTCTCTTCAAAACCTGCATTATGTTCCCTCATTGAAACATACCTTTCCAATTTGTGACTTCACATTTGTAAACAAAAGAATCTGTTGTGTGTCTTGTTTTTCTAGCAGAATGGAACAGAAGAACATCGTGCTGAGCGATTACAAAAAGCAACAGAACGTTTTAGAAATCCTGTTGTGTTTAGCAAGGACTCTACAGTCAGAAAAACTCAGCTTCAGTCTTTCAGTCAATATGTTGAGAACAGACCAGGTAGGAGAAAATATAAAACATGTTTTCCCATCTTATGATTTCATAATATTTAACAATAAATATATTAAAAACCTGATAATGTAAGTCCACATTTCAATACACAAATATCAAGCTTTATAATAATTTTACATGTATTTCCCCTTTTTTCAAGAGATGAAAAGGCAGAGATCAATACAGGAAGATACAAAGAGAGGAAATGAGGAGAAGGCTGCGATAACTGAAACTCAGAGGAAGCCATCAGAAGATGAAGTGCTTAATGTATATTAATTTTTTGTCTGGTTTCATGATTGCTGATAATTCCAAACTGTATGTGGAAATAGTGCCTTTATTTGTTAAAATGAGATGTTAGGTTTTTTTAGATGTCAATCTCCAGTGCATTCAAAGCAGAGTGAGAGGGGTGCGCTGTTGAATTAGTCTGCAGTGTGGTGATAATTGTCAGATAAAAAAAATGAATTTTTCAGAGTTCCACAGCCCCAGCTTCCTTGAGACATTTCCATCAGGGCACTTCCCATAAAGAGATTCCAGTATTGATCTACCGGGAGGATTTTAATTATTACAATAGCAGATACCGCAGAGCTGCAGTTAGAGGGAAGAGTCACATGAGACCTGCTAGAATTTCTCAGCCAACCCATTTTGTTGGCTTGGGTTAATGGGTGTTCAACCTTTCCATTATCCAGATCAGCCGTGAATTACTAGCTGAATGATGTTTGCATTAATATAATATATATGGTAATTTCTTCACTTAATTAACGGGGAGGTTCAGCTCAGTAGGGGTATGGGCTGATCATGTGTAAAATTGATTTGTGAGGGAAATATTTGATAGACCGCAGGGAGAAAGCTGCTTTTGATGGACAGCTGTGGGACAGAAGCAGGAAGAACAAGTTTGAACCTGAATTTTTTGTCTAGGAGCACAACATAAGTCTTTGATGGTGGTCAATTGTTGTTCTCCACAGTTTATCTAAATGCGTCCATTGTTTTTAATGAAGCAACAAAGCAATGACTAGAGATTTTGTAAGGCTGTCATACTTGCACTAAATGATCCAACTTGTTAGCAACCACCCAGCTATTTTTTAGTGTAGTTGTACTTTAGCAAAGCTAAAATGGTCTGACACAGTGAGTTCACATTATATATGCAGATGATACACATGAACTCTTGGGATATTACATCCTGACACAGCATTTCTTTTCATCTTCTAATAACATTGTGAACAATTATGCATGCTGACATTACTGAAGTTTGCATACTATTTTCAATTAATTGTAGCTGATGAAAGGAAATACATTTCATGTATCATACATCACCTTAGCTCCTCCAGATTTATTATTTCCTTCATGTACTCCATTTAGAGGCTGTATCTCAATACTTTTTTTAACCTGTGAGATGGGGTTTGAAAAAAAAAAAGATTTTCTTTAGAACTGTTGATTTCTGCTGATATGTTTGTAAGCAGAGAGAGCAAAACAAAGTGCTGGTAGCAATGTGACTGAGTTAGCAGATGCCCCAGTCCTGAAAGTAGTATACTGGTTATTATTGTGGGACATATGCCTTCTACCAATCTTCCCTTTGAATGTGTCTTATTTTTTTTGCAATCATTATTATCTTGATTGTCTGATGCAAGCTGAATTGGCACTTTCAGTGATATGTAAAATATTTTCAAAGTAGCTATGAACTCACATGCAGCAACAAGTTAGCCACTGAGGAGAAAATACAAATGCAAGCACAGAGCTTGCTTTTTTTTTTCCTGTTCCCAAAGGACAGTGGTCTTAGGTAGGTTTCAGCCAAAGAAAAGTTGGAACCTGAGATCAAGCTTCATTTGTACCAGCCTTCTCAAAATGAAAACTTTCTGAAGAAAGCTTGTATAGATTTCCTGATGATTGAAGCAAATGCAGAGATGTTTTTTCTCAAATAGTAGTATTTTCCCCTCTAACTTCTTAAGCAAAAACAACAGCTCAGTTACAATATTTTGGCACCGTTTATGTCCTCTGCTACCTCAGAGAAGCACATAAACCAAAAGAATGCTCCAGAGGCAGTAAAACACAATCTAGCCACATGAAAATAACTTTGAGGCACTTAATCACCTATTCTCTAACCCTAGTGAGGGGAAGCAGCTATTCTGTAAAACAGAATTGTTGAGTGAGTGTGTTCATGGAAATGTTGGTATATTTGTGAAGTCTGGCATATGCTGTCCTTTAAGACGGTACTAAGTCATGGAGAGAGAGGATAAACTTGATTTTCTAGTGCTCTTTAACTTTTCTGGCATAAAAAATGTATATGTGCTTTGTAAAATCTACATACAGAGGCTTCATTGGACTAGGGGATTAACCAAACCAGGGAGGAGGGGTGGATCTAGGCTATAGTCCCACTGCACCTGAGAGACTCTGCAGTGGATTCTGTCACCACCTCTCAGGATAAGAATCGCAGCTTCATTAATTAGCAGTACTTTTACAGATCATTGTTTAACAGAGCTATAGCCTGCAGTAGAGAAACCTGAAGAGGCATTACAGCCAATCTGGTGAGTGTCACCATTAAAATTGACCCAGAGGAGCTGAACAAGAGAGGAAGCTTTTTGGTTTTTGTGTTTTAACCTCAGGAGCCCACATTTTAATTGTTATGAAGAGACCTAAAACACATCCCCTTAAGTTTAAAATAAAATAAAAACTGGTAGTAATAGAACTGGCATCTCTAATAGTCCCTTACTTGGAATAATGCTCCAGCTTTCAGTATACTTTATGTTATAAAAGTGTTAACTGCTTAGAAATAAATTATGCAGAATTTCAAAAAGCTTGATTGTTTAAAACTGAAAACGCAACATTTAGACGTAAAATGTTCTGTAAGGAATCAGTTTTTTTAAAAAACAAATTATGGTATCTGGCAAAATTGTGAAATATATGAAATGCAAGTGTTAGCTTTTTGGTCGAGAGCATGCTATTTGGTTGTTTAGGTAAGTGCCTTACTAAGTGTTTGTGGAAAGGAAAAATGCAACTTACAAGTGATGTTTTTTCTTCTTGTTTGTTCTCTCTAACAGAAAGGGTTCAAAGACACCAGTCAGTATGTTGTAGGAGAATTGGCAGCACTAGAGAATGAGCAAAAGCAAATTGACACCCGTGCCGCGCTGGTGGAGAAGCGCCTTCGCTATCTCATGGACACAGGTACGGTGCCCAATTACACTGTAAACAGTTTTGGCAAATTGAGCGTTCACAAACTCTTATAGAGTTTTGGAAGTGTGAATCTTTGAAGCCTGAATGTTCAGCAAAACTGCCTTGAAAATAAAAAGGCTGCGATTTGCAGCCACCTCTCTGGGCCCTGGTGATAAGAGTGCCTTCATGGGAAGTGATAACTTGCCCTGATACCGTGTGAGCCAGCACTATTGAACAGTGTGCTCATCCATGCAGAGTTGGAATACACATCTGTGCCTCATTGATATGCCACTGCTAAAAAAAAAAAAAAAAAAGTAAGATCTTCACTGTTCTACTGATTCAGTGGGAAAAAAAAGATTTGGCCAGCTAAAGCCATGTACTGCATGAAACAGAGCACAGTGCATGGGGGAAAGCTCCATTGACTAGATCACTGAAATTTGAGAATACTATCTGGTTACTGATGCTCCACAATTATTTTTTTTTTTTTCAGGAGAGCAGGTTTTAAAAAGTCTGTAATACTTGGTGTCACAGGTGCAGTTGAAAGGATTAAAGTATATAGTCATTTTTTTTGTAAAATGCATTGTGGTTGTGAGTTCCAGTCCACAATGAATGTTAGATTGGTGGTATATGCTGATTGGAGATAGAGAAGGTTTAACAGCATCATACCATTTGAAACAAATAGTACTTCAGTATTTCAATAGTAAATAATGTTTGCTGTAATATAGAAAATATTATACCTATGCCTTGAAATGATAGTGATGGGAAGAAAAGTTAGTTGCCATATGTTGGTTTGTGATTAAATTACCTTATTAACAACATACACATATCATGATAATATAAACTTCAAGTCTGAGTTCACCTTCAAAAGGAAGGAGATTTATAAGTAGGCAGACAATCCAGTCAGGTGCTGTTATTAAGTATGAAGATGAATAGGTTAAATAAATCATGAAATGAGGATGCAATATGAACCCAACATTTTAAGGACTTTATTTGCTTGTGGATTCACTAACATACTTAGGTGAGCTACTACTTTTTTTAGTTAAATTGACCCAAACAAAAGGAATTTATCTCTTATATGACAGTCATATTTTAATAGATTAAGGCTGTGAGACATTCTGTAGGGGGTTTTCTGCCTTTAGTGACACTTTAAAGCTAAAATGTACATATGTCATCTTATTTCCTTGTATGGACTCTGTTATATATGTTAAACACATTACTCACTCAGAGGAAGCTATTACAGAATCTCGTATATGTCTTAATTGAAAAGTCATATGAACTTGGACACCTATTTATCATCTTCAAACACAGTAACCAATATATTTAGTTTGAATTTTTCTTGGTTGTTATATGGTTACTGATTTTTTTTCTACTTGATTTTTCATTACGTTTTACAAAAATACAAAAAGAGTTACTATATGCTTCAGGTTCTGGTTATAAAGAGATGGAATTTTGCTGTCAAAATGACTAGGAGTGTCTTATAAGGGTGTATATCATCTGGCAGGTGTAATTCAGACTGGATTTGTATGGCAGTTGTGTGAGTTTCCAGTATTACAGATGGAGCACCGTAGGATACTGTGATGCAAAAGAGTCTTTGGAGGTTTTTGACCTATTTCCATCTGATGTTTATCAAATTTCCTTCCTTAAACATTTAAACAAATGGTTTGGCAGGTGCACAGTGGCAATTCCATTTACCTTCTCAAAATAAAAGTACAAGTATAGTGAAAACATTTAAAAAATTGAATCTCTTGACTAACTTAACTTCATAGCCTCAAAAGCACGGGCTCTCAAACTTTTCAAACTGTGGATCACATCTTAATAGAGATATTAACTTATGTACCAACTCCCTTGACAATCAATATCCTGTTTGTCATTTATATAACATCCCTGTGGCAGCTAAGACAGACAGTTGCTTACATGGAAAGGTAATATGAGGAAAGTGTTTGTTTTTATAACTCTCCCTAATGTAATGCAACTTTACTGGGGGGAAACATCAATGGTCCCATTTTGCTCTTCCTCTTAAAAAGAATCTATTCTGTTCCATTTGTCTGTCCTGTACATGCTTCTCCCTACACTGATCCTAGGGTTTAGACAGACAACAATTATATTGCTCTGGTGGGGTAATTAATATAATCTACAGTAGATTTTTGTGGGTGATATTTTTTATTGGACCAATTGCAAGGTTTGGCTAGACTTAGATTTGCTATTGAATCCAGTGCATCCTTCCTAAGCTCACCGGCAAAAATCCATGTCTCTCACATATTTCCTGGATCATCACAGCTGCCACATCAGAGGGACACTGCCATAAGCTACAATGAAATGGTTACATCTGCATGATTCTGTAGTGATACAAACATGGCAAAATTGTTCTAACTTGACCTCTTTCAACCAGAGTCAAATGTAGGGCAATTTAGCTAACTTGTATCGCTATGAGATCATACAAATGTTAAGAGTTACACTTACGGCTGTGGGCTGTCAAGCAGCTTCTGGAATCAAGAGCTCTTTTTAATAGGTAAAGCTAAAACGTTTGTCCACACCCCTAGCTTTCCTTGCTTCCCTGCAGATGCTTTCTATCTGTTCCTCTTCTCCCATTCCTCCATGCCTGTCTGTTCTGCTTCCTGCTTCTGATATGTGGCAACTCCATGCATTGGTGGTGGTTTATGAAGTAGCTAGTAGTGGAGGCAGGTAAGCAGACTGCTGCTCCTCATTTCCAGGTCTTGCTCAAGCATCCAGGTTTCTCTTTTTTGGTGCCTGCATGCCTGTAAAAATGTCTGGAAAGAGGGAAGAAGAATCAATACCTTCTCATGTACCAGACCACCAGCAAGGGCTTTCCAGCTCAGAGGGTGAGAAAAAAATAACCACAGCCTGACAGGCTAAAAAGCTCTGAAGTGCTGTTGATGTTTTGTGGGTTGGGCAAATACCATCTCAATGGTTGGTCTACAGCAGCAAGCTGAGGAAAACAGTGTTATTATCTTTCCCAGTTTTATTTTATGTCTCCTTAAATTGGCTGCTTTTCTTAAAACCTGAGCTGCTGAAGTAAAGAGCTGCATGAGCAGCTTGAGTATCTTAAAGGCCTGGAAACAAGAAGGCAACCAAAAGGGACATCAAATATATCATTTGAAGAAGAAAAAAATATCCCTTTTAACCAGTTTCATGATTTTGAGGCCAGTGCTATGATTATTTTTGTTTTTATGCTTGGGGTTGTGGAGAATCACATCAGTGCTACTATCTTATTGCCGAATGTATTGGGAAGCACTCCTAGTAGAACTGAATGTTTGAACCTTCATGCACCTGGACACAGCAGCTCCCAGAAGTGCCTAGTACTTCTGATAGCTCTCCTGATGATTCAGCCAGTGAAGAAAATAAAGGCATTGCTTGTTCATCCCCATTGTATCTGTTGCTAACTAGGCCATTGCTTCTTTCTCCATTGCATTTGGTACTGTCATTTCTTAGATTCCCTTCAAGCAGAAAGCTCTGTCCTCTTCCTCCTCCTCCCTTTTCTTCCTAGATAACTTTTCATTAGGAAGGGGTAGTGCCCTTTATGTCACAGGGGATGACTCTGGCTGGTATTCCCACACAAGTTACAGTGGGAGAACAAGTCCGTTTCCCCCACAGTCATTCCTTTTAATACCCTTAGTCTAGACTGGGGTGCTCAACCTTTTGGCCCTGTGGGCCAGATGAGTAGCATGGGGGCATCTGATGGGTCAGATGAGACTTGGCACTGCCCCCTCCCTGCTCCATGTACCAGGATTGAAGCCCTGGTGCCACCCCCTTCCACCCTCCTCATTCTGAGATCGGGTCCTAGGGGGCCAGTGCTGCCCCTTCCTGCCCCCTCATACCAGGATTGGGTCCTGGGTGCTGGTGCTATCCCCTCCCACCTACCTCGCACTGAGATTGGATCTAGTACACAGGGCCCAGGGTTCTCTATAGGTCCATGCATTTGAAAGCAGTGTCACCACTGTCCCACTGTCTAATTTCCAGTCTCAGGGGGAGCCCCATGGGCTGTATGACACAGCACTGTGGGCCAGATCTTGCCCATGGGCCCGGAGGGTGAGGACCCCTGACCACTCAAATAGGGTGACTGCTCCTTTGGCTTTGGTGGATATGGAAAAATAGGTGGGTTGTACCTGAAAAAAAACAACGATGGCAGATCAGGCAGAGGCAGTATGTGCTGATGGCTAAAACTCCAGGTCCTAGAATCACAACCCAGGTTGGTCTTGGTTGTTCTTCTGCAAAACTCTGCTGACCTAGTCCATTAAGTTCCAAAGGGGATTAACTTCAGCTCCTCTGGTCAGGTGAAGCATTACCAACACTACTTCAGCAGAGAATTCTGCATATGTGAGAAGAAGGGCTTAGTGGTTCTGGCTCCCTCTCCTTAGCTAAAGCAATCAACTGTCCTGAATTTTCTGGGACAGCCTTAATTTGGGAGCTTGGATCCTGGTGTCTCCACAGACTCTCTGAAATGAGATTTTGTCCCAAAATCAGAATATTGATTCTGAATAAGCCAAATTCCCTGGACGTTCCTCTTAGCAGATACAACATGACTCTGCCTGGTGCTGTGTGAATGTGTTATGCTGCTTCCAGTTCAGGAGGCAGCTGTCAGCCAGATTCACACAGTGCTGTGCCCAGACTAATTAACTCTGCCTGGCAAGT
>NW_017729022.1:181793087-181808087 GCF_001723915.1 Gavialis gangeticus | reverse complement strand
AAGAAGCTTCAAGTAGTATGAAAACCACCTGCCTCATACCCCAGGAAAGGGCATAGACGTAGGCAAAAAACACTCTTTGACATATCTAGAGTACTGCAAGAAGGAAAATTTTTCAGGACCTAGGGATGATGGTTAGTGTGACCCTGTGCTATCAAGGATTAAGCTGGTGACAGCCAGCTGTGTGTTATGCCAACACACTGAAATAGAAAACAGCTCCTCTCCTGTTGCACCACAAAGGGCCAAGCAGCTGCTCAGAGAAACCAAATGGCATGGTCACTGGTGGGTATAAATATATGTCCCACATCTGCTTCCTTTCAACTGCCCCAAGGCACTATGCCAATCTGTCCACAACAGGTGACCATTAATCCACCTATTGCAAACCAGCTTTTGCCAAAATCCCAGCCTGCCCCTGGGGAGAGTCCTTTCCCCAGGCACCAACTATATAAAATGCTAGAACAGTAAATTTGAGGTAGTTTTCTTTTCTTCAAAACATAATTAGGATTGAAAAATGAATCTCATACCCATTTTGCATAAATACATGGTAAGTTAGCAATTGATGTTCAAATAGCTTAATTGAGTTTGAGGGGGGGGAAGGTCATTTAATTGGCCTATTGAAATGTTAACAGAAACAGATATGGCATGGAATAGACTTTAATGGTTGTAGTGTGGCACTAATGTCTGCATTCACTTGCAAAATTGTTAATTAGGGCACTTTGGTAGTTCATTTGCTTTTGTATTGATGTGCTTAGTCCAACAAGGAAAATCAGTTTTGTATTTACATGGGATAGTGGAGCCTTAACATACATGTTCAGTACTAATAACTAGGAAAATTAGTAGTAATTCAGAATTGTTTTACAAATTGTTTCTTCTAGTTACTAACAAGTTTACAGTTGTTCCTGTCATTTTCTCACCTTCAGTGTCTTTTATATACAAGATTCAGTTCATACTGATAGTTTAAAATATTTGAATACATTGCAGCCTTTTCACTAGTGTGAATTAAATATGTTTCAAAACCAGGTTATGCTCACTGAACTTTTCAGGAATTTAAAAACTAGACCTTCATGCAAAACCAGGTCCTCCATTTAAAAAAAAAAGAGACTCAGGTCATTGTTTGCGATGTCTCTATGAAGTGTAATCTCTCTAATTATGTCTAACAAAACTACTTTAAGTTACACTGGCTGGCATACAATAATCAGTGACAGAAAAAGGAAGAATAATTCTTTGTGAGAAGGAAGTCCATAATGTCTCTCCTACCAAAAAAGGCTTTAAAATATTGATGTTCTTTTTTTTAATGGAAAAATTGCATTGATTATACACTTGATTATTTTCAAGATTATAATGTTAGAGATATGAATAATTATACTATTGCAAAATAGAATGACTGAATGCAAAGCTATGTACTTGAATGACTGTAAAAAAAAGGGCTCATTATGTTCTGTGGTCAAACATAATGATACATTTTACTATGGATTTTGTTTATGGAAACAAGTGATAAGAAAAAAACAAGTGGAAAGTATATTTCTGTGAGCAATGATTCTATGTGCTACTACTACAGAAATATAGTATGAAAAGAGATTATGCATCAGTAACGATTCAGATCTTAACGTTTCCTAAATGGAAAAGATTTTATGATCATTGCATGTTTTGTTTCGGTAATAATTTAATATTGTATTATTGTCCTGTAGACAGAATCGTATATTCGTTTGTAACGTCAGCTTAGGCATTTTAACATAGTCTTCAATGATGTGTTTCTTTTAAATTTCAGAGGTTCTTGCAGCATTGACATCCAACTTCATTTACTTGTATGTATTTGTGAAAGTGCTTATGTGGAGATCACAAATATGCACACAGCAGCTATCTAGTTGTGCAAGTTTAATCAGAGTCCCAGAATGTTTCATTGTGACTGTATGCAAATGTATTTACATAGGAATAGGTCTTGGGTTCTTTAAAAAAAAAAAAGGCAACAAAGTTGAAAACTGAGGCCAACAAATAAATGAAAGTTTCTCTAAATCCATTGGATAATAGAGGCAGTGTTAAGGCTAACCACAGTGTTGAACTAAACAGAGGGATTACTCCTGGGTTTTGCATCAGTTGTTTTCTGCCGGGTGGCCTCACTTGTCAAAAAAAAAAGAAAAAAAAGTTTAACGGGAGAACATTCACATGGCACATTGAGAAAAGAAGTATGCTTAATTCCATCAAAGCTCAGAAATCAGTCATTAATTTATTCTAACCTCCAATTGTTGGTCATTTGTGAAACATCTGGCCTTTAAGTCATAGGAACCTAAACATAAGTACAATGTGAGATCTTCTGAAGATGTAAGTTTGGTATAATGGGGGATACTGTTAGCGTGTGTATATGTGTGTGTATGTATGTGTATATATTACATATGTTTTGAAAGGCAGTTAATTTCTGAGACTTTGAAAACATTAGAATGAATCTTTCAGTTAATTTGTTCTAGAAATTAGATTATTGTTCATTTGCATCTTAGAAAAAGTTCTGCCATTAAAAAAGACTCTGTCTTCATGGTGGTTTAGCAGTTAGATATTTAGCAATCTTGTGGCTTGCTAGTCAGAAATAGTTTCTAATGAAGTTGAAATTTAAGATAGAAAATGTATGAAGCCTTTCAGGAAAGGCATACCCTATTTTCCATATGGCTAAGTAGTTGTTATGATATTTGTTTTAAAGCTGGACTTAGACACTCCTGACTGCCCTCTAATTTGATATGGCTGGTCCAGATGAATCTTATTCAAGAAACTTTGGTAGGAGAATGCAGTGAAGGAGATAAATAATTTGCAGCCATAAGCACATTGCAAAGTATAGGAAATAATTCAGTCGTCTTTACTGTTGAGACTATAACTCTCTCCAGTTTATTTGAATCTCTTATGGGTTTGAGCCTGGTTGGATAGTGACAGTGTCTGCAATAGATTTAAATGTGGGTGAAATCCTGAATCTGACAGACTCTCACATTTTTTTTATCTCAAGTAATGGCTGTTACTGACTTCGAAAAGTTTTTTTTTCCCCAGTGCCCTTAAGTATTATATTTTATCATATATAATAACATTAACATTACAAAATACCTTTTGATAGAGCCAACTGCATTGAATGTGTACTTGAAGAGAAATTAGAATTCAGCATGACAAACCAAAAATGGCTCTGTCAGTCCTCATCCTAAATGTAATTTTGGTATTTCAGAGCTTTCACAGTCACAAGAAACTTAATTGCTTATATTGTTTTTTTTTAAAGGTTGCATCCACTCTGCAGTTAGGACATTTGTTTTCCTGGTAAGAAGAGCTTGATGCAACTATGATGCTATTAGAGAAACATACTGGTGCTATCCACATATAACAAGGCAAATGAATTCTTAAGGTTTTGTATAAAATGAAGCCTGCCCCTTAATATTAGATGATCCTTTCTATATTGCTAAGTAAATATATCTTTAGTCCACATTCCTAAATTAAATTAGCTGCATCAATATATAGATCATTTTACCTCCTTTCAAGGTGAGGTTTATTCTAACAGGGTAGGAGGATATATGCAGTTGTGAAAATTATCACTTGATAGAGACTGCATTAAAAATACAAACAGCATATCAGGTGTTACTTATTATATTTGCATCATTATTTGCTTGTTGCTCATGTAGTGTGGCCATCATTTTATAATGTAAATTTAAAATGGGTATGAAATGTATAGTGTTGCATAGTATAGAAAGTCTGTGTGTACATGTGTAAGAATAGGAATGTAGGGGCCATATGCTGAAGTCATGTTTCAACTTTGTTTAACCCATCATTTCAGAAGCACTGATGTCAAAAGTACTGTTAGGATAGTGGAGATGAGAGAAAAATCACTTTAAACAGCTTGTGAAATGTAATGTTTGAAATGGTTCTTTGAGAATGTGCAGATTATGGCTTGCATAGTGACTCTTTCCAGCTTTCTGGGAAATGAGCTGTTGACATTCTTTTGGGTCATCATCCAAGATAGGAGGGCAACCACAAGGATTTAGCAGATAAATTCATCCAAAAAGACCTTTATCCATTTCATTGCAACTTGGAAACGTTCATGTTGAATAGCAGCATTAATGTAGCCCTTTTAGCCCTTCAAAGTGAGCCTTATGTTTAAAAAAAATCAAATGACCAGAGTAATAAGTTCTTTACGTCTTCTAAGAGGTAATTCATTATTTACATAATTCTGGAGCATAAACCAATCTTTTCTTCAAGAGTCCCTGAAATAGAATTGGGATGTTATATAGTGAAAGGTTTGCTTTTAAATTATAATCATCTGGATCTGTCTCAAATTCATTCCTAGTTTATTGTAAACAGCAGAATTTAGATTAATTCCTTTTCAAGAAAAATAGCAACATATTTAAGAAGCATTTAAAAAAAACAGCTCCTTTTATAAAAACCCTCAGCAATTCAGGTGCTTGGCTGGAATGGGTATAGACATAAAGGCAATCGTTATACATTAGTATAGGTTATTATTAAATACGTAGGAAAAAAAACTTTTTGACTTGAACTAGAATGATACTATATAGGCTGAATGTGCAGGAAAGGTTCCCACAATGCACTGAGAAAGCCTAGGCTAACAAACACCCTGCTGCGTTGAAAACCCCCAAAAAAGACAAAAGCACAATGAAATAGAAAGCTTACCACCGGTAGCTTTCAAAACGACAAACTAGGCAAACTATACATCTCCACCACTCCAATTTTGTCAGAATGCTAATGAGCTTGCTCTGATCTTTACTCGGCTTCCCGTGTTTTCTACATCTTCAAGGACCACATGGCGCTAGCAAAATAAAGACAACTAAATGAGAATTTCGAATGCTTTTTGTGTTAGGACCTGGTGCCTTTCAGTTGACGCACTCGTTGAATATTCTCAACTTAAAAGAGTACAACAGGGGGTTGGGTATGAACTTTTTAGCAGGGGGAAATTTGTACAAAAGTAAATTAGTGTGATGAGGAAAATATGAGAGAAATTTCTGATTAATTTCCACTCTATAATATCAATGACACCTTCAGCCCTTCTCATACTCTTCTAACAAGAGATGCTGATAAAAGATGAATGATTCTGTGTTGTTCACAGTGAATGTTTAGTGGTTTTTTAATAGCAGCATTCTACATAAAAGGCACCAGGAAGTACTCTGCATTAGCAGTTGAGATCACTAGTTAATAGGATGATGTCTTTTAGCTTTTGTCACAAGATTATTAGAAAGGATGGGTTTCTGTTCTCATCATGGCATAGTTTGGAGTGCTTGTTGAGTACAAGTGCTAAAATACAGGTTTCTTAGTATTATTTCACATGTAAAGTAAAAGCCTTTTAATGCAACACCTTTTACGGTTTTTACCAGGTGATTATGTCACCAATCTCTTATCTGTCCCCTTTAGCTATATTAATCACTTGAAGTGTTCTGCTTTCCAATGGGTGCTTGATGATGTGTATATGTATAGATTCATTATTGAAAATAAATCCCCCAAAATGTCCTGCAACTTCACAGACCTGAATACAAAGCTTAATTTTCCAGTTTGCATTATAGAGGCTTATTAATCTATCATACAAATTTGTAATTGCAAAAAAGCATACTATCTAAAACAACTTAGACTTTGAAATATAATTTAAAATCTCAACAAGTCCGAGGTATCTGTAGCCACTAGTGTTAGTGGTAAGACAGGATAATTCTGAGGGTTCAGATTTACTTCTGAGTAAGACTCAATTTAATAACTATTCTGTTACCAACCTGTGGATCATTAGGGAAGGGTACAATGGTAAATCTTTGCAAGTTCAGATGGCAGGATGTACTGCATGCTGTTTGTATGTATTCATGTGTATTTATTCAATCTGTACTTCTTTGGACTTGATCAATAATCCTGTGCTTAAAATACATATATTGGGCCTAACTTCTAATGACTAGTTTATTATTCTTTCATGAATAGGCATATTGGGTTCTTACGGAAACCCTGAAGAATGATAACAAAAATATGGTCTCTGTATAAAAATTTTAAAATGGAAGAGATCAGTAGAGTTCAATTTCAAATGCAGAAATATTCGTGCATATATGTAAGGCATTTTGATTAGTTGATGGCAACACGTGATCATTCAGTATTTTATTATTTTACTTTAAATTGTCAAAAAATAAACAAGTAACGCACTATGAGTACAAAAAACATTCAGTTAATGTGGTACCAATTGATAGCATTATTTTTACTTTCCTCAGAAAAATTAACATTAGGTGAACTGAAAACTAACTAAATAATAAGCTTGCAAAGAGATAGCTAGTTATATTGTGGGAAATGTGGATGTGTACATAAACCATGGCAACCAAAACAGCAGCATGGTGATGGCAATTGCTCCAAAAAATGGAAAAATCAGAAAAATATTTTTCAAGAAAAAAGACAAGTCTTGTTATCTGCTACTATGAAATAACAGAAAAGAAACCTTCCCAGAAATTAAGAATATACAAAGCATACATATATGATGCCATTGGTTGAGTTGTTACGGTAAAACTTTCTCAGCATCTTCATTATAAATGTCTCTGATTTTATACATAGCTATAACAGATCAACCTGTGATAAGGAGACTATAACAACACTACAAGCCAGTAGTAAATTGTGAGAGGCAGAATGATAAAGGGTTTTAAGTGAAACAATTTATCGGTTAGGTTCTATGTAAGAACAGTCCACAAAAATATGCATCAGTCGATTTTTACTCTTTGAAAACCAACATTATATTATTAAGGTTTATCTTCAAAATGCTTTATAATTATTACCAAATCCTCTAATAAATAGACTAATAGAAAAAAAAGGTATAGAACTGGAAGTCTTGTAATCAAAACCCTGTTCAAAAGACTTGTCCCTGTCTAAACTGTCCTAGCCATGTGTTTGTCCTGTAGGCTTGAAAGAACTTCCAGTAATAAAAATTCCACAGTCTCTTAGAGTAACCTGTTCCAGCGCTCAGCTACCCTCGTAGTTAGGAAGTTCTTCCTCACATTCAACCTAAAGATCCCCTGTTGAAATTTAAGGCTGTTAATTTTTGACCAGTGGCCTCTCGACACATGGAATGATCTGTCAGCCTCTTCCTTACAACCATCCTTTTCATAATTGAAGACTGCTACCAAATCCCCTTCGGTCTTATCTTCGTACTAAATAATCCTATTTTTTTCCAGGCTTTCCTTTTATGTAGATCATGTTTTCTAGATAGCGTATTACTTTTGTTGCTCTTCTTTGGATTTTTTCCAATTTGTCCATGTCTTTTGTGAAGTATGGGCCCCAAAACCCAGGCAAGGTATGCCAGGTAAGCTAAATAGAGTGGAAGAATCACTTCCTGTGAATTGCATGCAACACTCCTATTAATGCAGGAGTTAATACACTCCAGTTGGCTTCTTTTTTTGCATCAATAGAACACTGTTGACTCATAATCACCTAGTTGTGTTTTTTCACCTGTGAGACAGCATCATCACTGATGCTAGCCATCATCTCTTCGGAGCATCGCGCTGAACTCAGGTCTCTCCCTTCAAAAATGCATTTTGTACACAATGCACCCCCTACACGTGCACACACCACCTCCTTCTCAGCATCAGGAAAAAATGTTACGAGGAATAGAAAGCAAAAATTGGTAAACATCAGGGTAGCGTGACCCATACTAAACGGCAAGAGTGATTTGTGAGGCCATTCAGGCTACTCCTCCTACCAATGCAGCATCACATTCAGACGTCCATTTGTTAAATGAAAAAGCAAGTAGGATAAAAATTCTGGCATGAGAAGCAGGGGCCAGGAGAAGAAAACTTAGACATGTTCAGAGGAAAGTGCCTGATGTTACTTCTCAATCTGAAAGCACAAAAGCTCAACTGCCAGCCTTTTCTTCCAGCATACATCAGACAGTTTTTTCTGAAGAACTCTCAGGCATAGATCACTGTGTTACAGCAGCAAAAGAAGTTTCACATATTTTACAGAAGACAAATAGATTTCAATTTGTGGGCTGTGGATACATTTTGCTGTATTATGAACAGGGGGCTGAGGTACTTTTTTCCTCAGCCCATAGCTTCTAAATTCCAAAAGATCTCAGAAACTAAAGTATATGTCAAGAGCTTCTGTAATCATTATCCTGGACTGGGAACCTTGGCCATGGCACTAAGAATTCAAGTCCAAAACTATTTCCACCTGTGCAAGAGCTATGAGCTCATTCATTTAGTATTCTAAAGGGAAAAAGCATCAAACTGCTGAGGGATTTTCAGTTGAACGCTTACCTCCTGAGCGCGTCTACACAAGATGCTATGTCACTGTAGCAACAAGCTATGGTGATGTAGTGTCAGCAGGCACGAACTGTGATGCCATCGCTACTGTGCGGTAGGGTAAGAAACAACCCATGCAGTGCTGGGACTGCGCAGATAGTGGTGGTTACTGCACAGTCATTTAGTACTTGCTAGAGCAAGTACTAGAGCAAGTAGTACTAAATGACTGCACAGCAGCAACTGATCCATTGGGCACACATGTAGGTGCACCCTCTGTGATCTGAATTTAGAAAGCATAAACCATGTCTCTTCCTGGTCTTGGTAAGCGGTTCCATCCTAAGTCTATCATATAGTTCTTAATCAGCTCTGTAAATGGTTATTCAAGACCATTTATTCAGTTACTACTGGCTTTCTACCAAGGTAATATTCTGATAGTCATTACATCAGTTTGTAGAGTGAAGAAAATGAATGCCCTTTCATGCTATTTGTCATTTTACTGTCTTTCATACCGATATCTATACACTGGGTGGTTCCCAGTTTCAAACCCAAGGTAACTCTCAGTTGAAGTGTTTTCTCCTCTTGCCCCTATTCCTATGAGATCTGGCATTCTTTTAGTTCAGGGGCATCCAATATATGGCCCATGGAGAAATTTCCTCCAGGGAAGACCAGGAAATTTAAGAGCGAAGCCTGCCCCAGAACCAGGGGCTAAGGGGCCCCACTGGGCATGGCCGTTGATGGCAAGGGGGCAATTGAGGACTGTGCCAACACAGCCTGCTTGGCTTTCCACTGTTTGCCTAAGGCTACGTTCCCCACTGCCTCCATCGCTGGTCTTTTCAGCTCTGAAATAGAGACAGTACTCCATAAAATAATTCCATCTGGCAGATTCTTGGTAGTCACATCCTACCTTTGCTAGACTTTTTTGTGTGTGTAAACATTGGTGTCTTTTTGGAAGTTGCTTGAAATGTGGCAAGAGCGCTGTCAGTAAGGAAACCTGTACTTAACTTTCATTCAATATTTTCCCATAATGTTTAGACAGGGGAAGCCATGAGCAGAACTTCGTTCCCTCATCTGAAAACTGATGCTCTTCATAGAGTTCATCCAAATTGTTTATCTGGTAGTTTCTCAGTGAGTTTAGGTATTTTGGAGTAGCCAGTGAGGTTATTTTGTGAGAGGCCAGAGATGTTTCTCTGGTGTAGGCTGAGCACCACAATTCCAAGGTACTGCTTATGGAGTCAATGCCAGAACACCCAATTCACTGCACATTTCCAGTTACTGAGTTTTAAGGGAGAAAGCATCATCTCCCCCCCGCCTTATTTTGAAACTCAAAATGTCATAACATTATTTTAAGCACAGTGATGATGTGGTGCCTCCAGCTGCAGCCCTGAACTGTCTTCTATTGGTAACTAAGGATTTTGTTTTGAAAGCTTGCTGTTTGATGTCCAGTTTCCCATTGGAAATATCATGTACATAACCTTTTAGTCTATTTACCATAATAAAATAATAAAATCAAATAAACTATTGAATGGTTCAGAAACACTGTATCTTGTACCTGGTGCTCACAGTGTCTAGTGGTAGTAGCAGATGTCTCCTGTCTGAACTTTGTCTTTACATGCAGCATAGCTGCATCCAGCCTTATTGCTGCACTAATTATCTCAGATTCTTTTGGTATTTTTTGCTTTTCTGGTAATCTACACAAAAACCCTCTTACAATAAGAAAGTAGTTCACAGTACATGGACTTGTATATGGCCAATATTTTCAAAAGTGAATTGTGATAGCAGGGGTTCTCAGATTTTGAGAACCCAACCTGGGGCACTATGAAGGAGCCTCTTTTTCAGCAAATCAGCAAATTAGAATGCCGTAACCAAAGCTACCCAAAATCGAGGAATCCAAACTCACTAGTCACATTTGCAGACTCTTGACCACAATTCTCAGTATGACTTGACACACCTCAAATTGGAGCTGCCATAATTTTTTCTTGCAAATAATTTTTATTGTGAATTTAACCCTTCCTACTAAGGCATTTGTTATATGCAAGAATGTACCTACTGATATAGATTAACACTATTCAAATGGTTTGTTCAGAAACTGTTTGCTTTGGGTCCAATGTAAGTGCGTTGTTGGAGTCAATGGAAAGATTTCCACTGATTTCGTTTAGGATTGGATTGGGTCTTTTGACCGCTTTCTGCATGTGATGTCTTGAGTGGTTACCTGAGACACATGGTATTGTTTCTATTCCCTGACTGATCCATAAAACCGTGAGAATGATCATATTAGATCAAGATTTAATTGTCATATTAGTTCCAAAATATCCTCTCCCACAGTGACCAGTACCAGCTGATTCAAAAGAGCAGAAGAAAATCTGCATCTATGATTTGGCAGTAATAGTATAACCTAGCCTTAGGGAAAGTTCCCACATACCTTCTAATAGTTGGCTTTGTTCTAAAGCATGAGGAGTTAGGTTCCTTCTCGACGTCTTGGGTGGGGGAGTGGTTTTGAGTTTGTTTTATTTTAATATTTACCATTACAACTCTCCATACAGGTATTTGATTTCTGTTCAGCCTTTTTGAGCTCTTAGCATCACTGATAGCTTGTGGCAATGAGCTCTACAGGTAATGAGAAGTGTTTAGGAAAAAAAAAATTATTTATTTTTAATCAGTTTATATTTGCCACCCTTCAATTTCTTTGAGTTTTCCCATAATCATGTTCTGGGAGACGTGAGAAATAAAGTTCCTGCTCTATCTTTTCTCTTTCATTCAGTAATTTATATGCACATCTTCTCTGTGGTAAACAATTCCAGTTTCTTTCATATGAGCATTTTGACATTTTGCTAATCTTGATTGGATGAATAAAACATTTGTTTGCAAGGGCAAATAACAAATTTTGTTACAGATTTTCAAAAGAATTTCAGGCCAAAATTTGTGGAAATTTAGGAATACACCAACAATTTTGTGATTGCCAGATTGTCATTGGAACAGTCGCAAAAAAAAAATAGCATGTCCTCTCATATAGACCTTGGCCAGTTTTTTCATTACTCACCCACCTCTAGTTCACATGCGCTGGCATTCTCCTGCTGGCCTCTTCACCCAAGTGTGTTGAGTGAAGAAAGCTTTATCTATTCTATTTTAAAACTGTGTATAAACATCAGCAAACGAGTGAAGAATGGGCTGTGGCTTAAGTAGGTTCTTTTTCATATTATTCTGTTGAAGTAAATGGGTAGACATGTGGAATTTTCTGTTTAACCATTATACTGTGGCACATAGAATATGCAGTGCAAATAAAACTTAAAAACAATTGCTGCTTAAGGCAGCATACAAAGTGATTTCCGTAAGCCTGTTATTTCTTGCCAGACTGAATGTGTTGCTTTTGGATGCTGGTAGAAACCTTTTAATAGATCTCTTCTGTGGGTTGTAATTCATTTTTGCACAACAGCTAAATACATGTAGATTTAACAATTTTTTAAAAAACATTATTTTCATCTATTTACTTGTCTTGACAGATTTATGATGGCATAAAGTATAGAGGAGTTACTGTGTTCATCCATTTATATAGTAAACTAGTCTTGTCGCTACATGTTGCTGCATTTTCTCTCTTTTAAGTGGCATTCATAATATTTTGTAGCACTTTTCACTGGTTTCTTAAAAATGTACAGTCATACTAGGTTAATCCATTCTCAGTTTATCTAACTGTCTAGCTGCCCAAAAGGCTTAAATGATAATGAGCCTCGTGGTACATGGAACTGCTGATGGCTGGATGATCAGGGGGTGGGGTTGTTTTGGGGGGTTTTAGCAGAAAAAAATGAATGATGCTTTCAGATCAAAATAACCATTTATCAGAGTACTAGTCATTAAAATGTTTCACAAGGAATCAACGTATGACTTAGACTACAGGCCCCTTAGTAAATCCTATAGTGCTTAATATAAATGATACTATATAAAGCAGTGTCAAAGATGTGCAACATCAAAATACAAGTTATTCATTTATGCTATCCTCAAAAATTTGTAACATAAAAATAGGCTTGTAATTCAAAAATCCTGCAAATGAAAAAAGAGTGAGAGTCAGCAGTGAATAGCAGCCATGAAAATAATTATTTGGTGCATGGGATTAACCAAAAGACATGAGCCAATTTATGGTAGAACTGGTGTCATTAAATAAACTCCTGACTTGTTGGACAATCACTGAACGCTTTGCTACAGCCATTATTGATTCTGGTATGAGGGATATTACAGTGCAGGACCTAAACCTAAAAGTCAATGGGATTGGCCTGTATGTATCTGTTGATAGAATTTAGGGTCTTGGAGTATTCCATTGTTGGTATTGGGATCATTCCAAATCATTGAGGAGGGGTCTGGTAGATGTCAAGTGAAGAGAAGAATAGAACATACATCCTTCAGCACTCAAGCCAGACAATGAATTAGAAAATGGCAATGAGAGAGTTGATTTGAGAAAATTCCCCAGGTTTCCTAGGGAAAAACAAAGCAGGAATTTATTTTTTAAAAAAGAAAATTGATGAAAGAGGTATTGCTAAAAATTCTCACCACAAAATATTGAGTAATATGGTATTAAAACATTGCCTTGGCTTTTTATATTTACTTTAAAAGAGTGATGAACCATACTCTTTCATCTTCATTTTTATTGTTGCATCTTTTGGTTAGTCTGCATTTTGAATGAATGTGGTATTTGCAGACCTAAAGAGTCTTATTTTTAGATTTTATTTTCAGAAGTCATTGTTGTGGCTATAGGACAAAAAGGTAGAACCGTAATTATGCGTTAAAAAGAATAAATACATTCTGCTAGAGAGTTAACCAGGTGAGGTTAAACAAGATAAGATGAATTCTGGCCTTTTTAGAATACTGACAGTCTTCATTTTAAGCTACAATGTAAAGTGCTTTATCCTGAGATTAGGTATTGTGGCAGAAGCTAAAACTGCCTTTTTCCCCTAACCGTGCCAGAATACAACCTCCTTTTCTTTTTGCACTAACAAGACTGCTTTACCACCACAGCCCACTCTAAGTAATTAAATCAATCCTTTGTACTTACCGTATTCTCCTCTAGTGACGGTACTAGATCTGATTATATGCTTCATGCATATTCAAAGTATGGCACTGACAGCTCTTTAATGAGCTCTTACTTAATCAGTACGAACAATGTTCATCTTGTTCTTTTTTTCCTCATACATTAGAGCTAGGAACAGTTGGGGAAAAAAATGAAACATCCAGCATTCATTTGAAAAATATATTGTACTTTGAAAAGTGTCTAAGCTGGGGAAGTTGCATTCTGCCCTTTAAAAGTCTGATGGACAAATTGGATTACTAGTATTGGATTAAATAACAAATGGTTAGAGGAGAAATGAGAAAAGCTCGCTGTGATCACAGGCTTTAATATTTTTTGTTACTTATAAAGCTGAAGGGGTCTTTAACCAGTTATTAAAGTCAGGATTAATTTGTAATGGTCCAAGTTACTAGCTTTAAAAGGTTTTTTTTCATTAAAAAAATCTAAAACAATGGTGTAATGCATGTATTATAGAAAAAACATTTTATGTTTAAGATCTGTGGGCTATTTATAGATTTTCATCATCTTGTACTGGCTCAGATAAGAGGTTTGCACATACATTATCGATTTGTTCTCAAACATGTTTTTCGCTTCATTTAAATAATCTGTATTGTTTCTCCAGAGAGCAACATAGATATTTTCTCATTTTGAATTTTCAAACATTTGTAGCAAATTATTTAAATACTCATTTTACATTTTATAAATGGGAATAAGCAGCCGTAGCAGTTCAGTTGAGCAGTTTTACTAAGTGGAAGTGTGAAATGAATTGGGGAGGGGAGGGTGGTAAGGGTGAATCCTGTGTTTTTATTTCATTTAGCAATTGCAAGCGTGCTTTTAATTTACAGATATCACTACTCTATCAGCATGCTATTTTTCTTGACTGGAAATGTTTTTTATTCACTCTCCCACTGAAGAAAATAATGCTGAATTTAGTAAATTAGCTAATACTGTGGTGTTTGAAAATATCAATTTTAAAATTATTTATGTGGCAGTGAGGCTTACTGTATTTGTAGTGAAGTATCTATTTTAGATGTATGTACAAGAATTTAAAAGCCCTCGGTCAAAAAAAAATCACAATCTGTTGCTATTAATATTGCACACATGTGTCATTTCACTGATCAAAAAGGCCTTCACCAGGGTACAATTGGCCTTTTTCCAAATTGCAAGCTTTTTCTCAGCTTTTTCTTTTTACTCTTTCTTCTTTTGTTGCTGCCCGGGGATTTGTGCCTATCGCAGTCGATATCACATGACTGGTGTCAGGGCATCACATGGTCCAAAGTGAATACAAAAACAGCTACCCCAAAAGATTAAAAATACTGTAAAACACTAAAGACTTTGTTGACTCACTTTTCAAAAAAAAACCCTTTTTTAAGCACGTCAGCATAAATATAAGCATAAAAATATTGAAGGTACACATCTGTTTTTAAGATCCCGATAGATAGATACAACTTTTACTGAGATATGTTTGAATTATGTGCTGCAGTTAACTTTACTTGTAGAAGAAAAATTTCTATGTAGAAGTAGAAAGCCTTAGCATCTTATATTACGTTCTCGCCCTAGAACATTGGTCATGGTAAAACTAAGGGTTAGAGTCACAGCTGGTCTAAACCAGTAGAACTACAGTAAAGGGTTTCTGGTGTGTGTGTGTGTGTGTGTGTGTGTGTGTGTGTGTGTGTGTGTGTGTGTGTGTGTGTGTGTGTGTGTGTGTGTGTGTGTGTGTGTGTATTAAAA
>NW_017729022.1:181780873-181793036 GCF_001723915.1 Gavialis gangeticus | reverse complement strand
GTGTGTGTGTGTGTGTGTGTGGAAAATGGCTTGCAGAACCCAACATAACATAGCAAATGTATAAGGGCACCAATGTAATGAGAGCAAATGTAAGGGCACCATTTGTTCAGAGATCCCAGAGCATTCTACAAGCAACCACTAAATGTTGAATTTAGTATAATTAATCAATAGAGTATTGTTCTAGCCAGATAGCTGTTTGTCTTGGTTGAAAAAACTTTTTTTCCTATGCGGTTCAGGGGAATTAAATGTTTAGCTTCAGGGCGTAAATTGATCATTTGCATGAGTGAGAAACAAATTTGCCACCGCCCCCCCCCCCAAATAAAAATAAAAAAAAACATTGCAACCTGCTTGGTACTTTCCAGAGAGAGGCTGCTTTCCTCTGAAATACTGAGGAATACTGTCTGCTTCCAGAAGCTGGTGCTCCTGATACTTGTATCAATGCAACAATTTCTTTGATCTGCAACTTAGGGCCAAAAATTCCTGTCATCTGGACAGCCTTTGGAGGAATGCTGAGCTACTAAATAGAACTATAAGTGTTGCACAACTGTGGCTTTATAGCTTCCTGCAGGAAAACCTAGGGGAGGACGTTTTGAGGAAGGTTGCACAGCCATCCCTGACCTGCCTGCTGGATGAGAGAGGCTGTTTCAAGCTTCCCCATTATAGCCTATGGACAAAACATTGAAACAGCATCACTGTTTCAACAAAACAAAATGCAACAGCAGTTTCAAATTGACACAAAATTCAAAACAAAATGCTATTCCATCAAAAACTTGAAATCAAGTTGAAACAGAATGGTGCTGTTTTGCACAGCCCTAGTATATACCCATCACCAGCGCAGAGACAATGTATATCATCCTTGACTTGCCCAGTCCTCACCCTATCTTTTCTCATTCTTCCTCTATGGACTCCAGAGCCACTGGGCTGCAAGGAGAAGAAACCAGTACCAAGCAGACAGCTGGCTATCCTCCATGCAGCTAGGGAATATCCACTTGAAAAAAGGCAACTCTGTGTGCAGCTCTGGGCCTGTACATTAACGTGTTATTTGGAAATGTGTGCAAGACGGGCAGCTGTGTTGAATTGGGCATGTTTCCAATGGTAATGTCCAGAATGTAAGAGCTTTGTCTTAAAGTAAAACCCAAAATGTTTTTTCTGTCTTACCAGCTTCTTGAGCCACTAACGATCCATCACATTAGGTTAATAATATGCCTTCCTCCCATTTATAGCAACTTACCTCAGGCTACAAACAGATGTCGCATCTGTCCCGGGAGAAAATTGTATCCCAGGATGAAGTGCAGTCATTCAGGTATCCATGTCTGTTGTCCTGGGACAAACCCTAAAGAGGTTCCCAGGATAAAAAGTGTCGCAGGACATCACAAAGTGTGTCTGTACAGTTTTCCCAGGATCACATCATTGGATCAATGGCAAAAAAGCACTGGTGCATTCAGCTGCTTACTAAACCCTGATTGGGAGGGTGTTGGAGAGGTGGAGGGAACTGGACTGATTTAGTCTAAAGAAGAGAAGACTGAGAGGGGCTTTAATGGCAACCTTCAGCTACCTAAAGGGCGGTTCCAAATAGGATGGATCTAGACTGTTCTCAGTGGTGGCAGATGACAGCAAGGAGCAACAGTTTCAAGTTGCAGCAAAGGAAAAACTTTCTAATAAAAACTTTCTCACTAGGAGGGTAATAAAACACTGGAACAGATTACCCAGAGAGGTGGTAGAATCTCCATCCTTGGAGGTTTTTAAGGCCCAGCTTGACAACGCTCTGGCTGGAATGATGTAGTTGGGGATGATCCTGCTTTGAGCAGGGGGTTGGAGCAGATGACCTCCTGAGGTCCCTTCCAACCTTAATTTTCTATGATTCTATGTGTGTACACACCAATCCCAGGATTTTTATGTTTCAGGACAAACACAGCCACAACTTGTCCAGAACACATGTGATGCCTGTTCCTAGCTTTAGAGATTTCAAAACACTTTACAAACATCTAATACTCAGCACCATTACAGGTACAGGCAAGTAGTGTTATCTCTACATTATTATTCCTGGACAGCTGAGATGCAGAAAGACTTGCCTGAGGTCGCAGTAATGTAGTGGCAAACCAAGGGAAAGACCTCAGACTTCCTGGCTCAAGCTTCCTTGCTACCAGAGAAAGTTTCTTTCCAAACTCATTTCTACCCTTAGAGATGCATCATGAGTCTTATAGTTCACTTAAGACATCAGATGAAAAATGTCTTTCAGCCCAGTTTTGAGAAAGGTGAGAGTTGACATGTTAGGACAAATGGAGGTTCAAGCTCCATATCAAAATCTTTGAGAAGTTCCTGCTAGTTCCTTACTGCAGATGAAATGAAACTCACTGTGTTGCAGAGGGCTAACACAGCCCTAGACACTGCAGAATCTCCTTTAAGGGGCGTGCAAGTGTTCTGTTAGCTGAGCAGCTAAAGAAAGGTGCCCACGCCTTTCCTGTGCATCATGAGAAGGGCCTTTCTGCTGTCTTGAATAGATGGATGCAGAAGGCCATGAAGGAGATAAACTGGAGTAGGGAATGCCTGTCTATATGTAGGCAGAGACTGGGCCCCCTAGACAGCTAGCTGCCTGTTTGCCTTCTGTAAAGTTAGTGCATTTCTTTTGACTTTGCTGAGAATAGGATCAGGTCCCCAGTTATGGAACAGTGTTTGTAACAATGGGGAGGTTGTGCAACAGCCCAGCACCTTTGCCATGGATTCTAGGTTATGGTCAGCCCCTCAACCACTCTGAACTTCACCTACATAGATCCTGAATACACAACCTTATGTGGGTGGAATGGCTTTCACCTGTAATGATATTTCAGTTAGTTATTGACCCTGACTGTGACCATGTATCCATGAGTATCATGAGTTTTTCATTGAAACATAACAACAGTTAAGCCTCTTAAAAGGGTTTACGTGGTAGAACACTCTTTGCTTATTGTACTTAGTTCTGTAAAACTCACCAATGTGTTAAGGAGCAGTAAAATATGTCTGAAGAATATCAGCTTTAAAAGACTGAGTAGTCAAATGATGATAGGCTACCTAGCACTCAAAATCTATTCTTATTACTAACTTTTGAAAAATTAACTTTTAATACCCAATAACAAGAGAGATTTGCTGCTCAAAAAGTGGACCCTGACATCTGTTGCTCAATTTGTGCAATGTCCTATACATGATAATTCTGGTTTTGTTGTAGGAAGGAACACAGAAGAAGAGGAAGCTATGATGCAGGAATGGTTCATGTTGGTTAATAAGAAAAATGCCTTAATAAGAAGAATGAACCAGCTTTCTCTTCTGTAAGTATGGATGAACAAGCCTGTTGACAAGAGGTTGATTTATCAGTATGTTACTTAGAATTTAGATGCTTATTTTTTTTTACTTTCTTTCCATCAGACTTCAAAATGTTCCCTCAATATTCCAAACATGCCAGGTTTTCCAAACATATCAAGTCACTAGTTTTTCTGATATTTCAGGCATAAAAGTATAAAATATTGCAGTGGTGTAAGATCAGCAAGAGCTGGTGGGGGGGAGATATCAAGTGCAATTTATATGTTCAAAAACAACAGTAGAATAAAATTACAGCACAGAAGTATGCAACTCCATTTGAAATGTACTTGGAATATGACCTACAAAGACTAATTTCACAGAGAACATGACATTTAAACTAATAATTGCTCTACAGAATTATAAAATCATTTCACTACTTTAGCAATGTTGAAGTGTTGAAAAATGAATCCATGAACTCCAGTGCAGTAATGTTACTTAGAAATCAATGCAGAGCAAGATTTGGTTAATGGCAACATACTTAAAAAAATGGACAGTATTGGGCAGCTATTAGAGACATAGAAGAAGAAACTAACGAACATCACTCATTATTAAACTAGGATTTGTGATGACCCCAGCAGTCCTACTTTTCCAGTACTTCTCAGTTACCAGCTGATTTTCTTTCAGTATGCCACCTAGTGTAGATATATGCATAGTTCCTGTATAATACAACAAAATGAGTTGCATGTTCATAAATGTCTTCTTGTGTCTGAACTTGATAGAAGAATCTACCTCAAACTATTAAGCTTTCTAATCCCGTGTCTAATTTTCCATATTTATTAGGTCAGAATGTACCTGGGATATTCCTTTCAGTGTTCATACTATCTGTTTGAATTGTTTGATGCTAGAATTTGTTCTTTAGATAAGAAAGAAAGTATCATGCTTTGCACATTCCACAACAGCTATTCCCAGGCTGAATATATACTAATTATATATAATAGTACAATTGAGTTAAACTGACTTCACTAAAATAGACGTTTTGGAAACTGAAAAAAGCAGCATTACTGAATATTCTACCTGAGGAAGGTTTTAAGTTTGAGTATCATTTGTTTGGAGTAGCTTAAAGTTAAAGAGAAAAGTCAGTTATGAGTCCTAAAATCAATGTAAGTTAAAGGTTCTTTTAAGTGTTTAATGATTTAGTAATTAACATATTGATGAACTTTTGCATCTTGCCTAGGGAAAAAGAACATGACCTAGAGAGGCGGTACGAACTGCTGAACCGGGAGCTGAGAGCAATGCTTGCCATTGAAGGTAAGAAATGTTAACTGTGTGGAACTGCTTAACAGGAAGACCAGCAAGAAGGGCTCAGCTGTGAACTGATTCAGCTCACACACATTTAAAATGATAGTGTACAGACATTTTCCCTCACATCCCTCAAGTTTTGTATACAGAGAAATTATTCCAAGTGTCAGAGAAAGCAGGTCATAAACACAAGTCTTGTTTAAAAAAATAAAAGGGGAAAAGACCAATATATTTTTAGAATGTTTTATTAGTTAAGCATTAAACAAATAAAGTATTAAAGTAATACTAGCTTTGGTACAGCAGTAGTGTTTTTCATGTCATAGGAAATGGAAATCGTGACCCGTGTACATGAGACTCATTATTTTTGCATTTAACTTATTTTTACAGCAGTGGTTCACCAGGAAAAAAAAATCACATCAGTGTTCATGGTAAAATATTATACATGTGTCAAGCAAATATTTCATCACATGCAACATCAGGATTAGTACAATCCTTTTGCACATATTTCCTTCATTCTCTGTAGCTCTCTAGAGTCTAGTCACCTTACCTGAATGAAAACTCATGGGAAGATTGACATAGGGGATAAATACAACAATTGAATACTTTCCATAGTGCTTTTAAATGAATGATACAGTAATCCGAAGGCTGATTCATAATAAAAATAAATGTTCAGATAGCTTAAACTATTGCTTACCTTATTTTGTTATTTAAATATCTTAAGTGTTTTATAATGCTGCACCGCTTATACTTCTCAGTCCCCACATGCTGTCTTACAGTTCAAAGATGTTTGCTTATAAGTTAATCCTTTGGGCTCTGTAAAATGGACCTTTTGTCTAATCAATGCAAATTGATTTTGCTATTCTGTATTGACCTCTTAACCCTTTGACTGTCCATGGTAATTTTCTTTCTTCACCTGATAAGGTACCTGATCCATAATAAATCAATTCTAATTAGTTTGGAGACCTCACTGGAAGCGTAAGTTTGTAGGAAAAAGGCAAGGGGTGTCAGGTAGCCTTTTCATAGCTGTGTTACTATACACTGACGTAAGACTAGTTTGCAGTGGTCTTGGATAAACTTTGAGTCTAAAATGTGTATACTGCTTTCTGTATGGAGACAGCAATTACTTAGAAATTAATGCAATTTAATTATCAATGTATTAAAACCAGAAAACCTTTTTTAAACAAAAAGATGCTGAAAAGGACCGTAACATTTTATTCTTTAAGGACTTTGTGCCTACTTTGCATGCCTACAATCATACAAAAAATAACACTCCAGTTTTGATAAAACTGTATTTTTTTTAAGCAGCAAATATGTACCAAACAGTGGGATGCTCTGTTAAACTTTTGTTTTTAAAAGTGATTCAATGTCCAGGATTTTACAAGAAAGATAATGCATGTTTTACACTACTCTACATTTTAGAATTGTGACTGTTATTGTGATTAGTATTCCACTGGGAACTTCTGCAGTATTGCTCAGACACTGAAATATACTTAAAACCAAATTAAAGAAGAACAATTCCACTAAAACAATTATTAATATTATGACTACATAACAAGAAGTTACAATATTATTTTTGAAGCATTGGCTCTGTGCGTGAAGGTGCTTAATTGCTGATGTATGTTTGATTTTGCATATTAACTGTAAAAGTGGTTATAGAACAACAGCACAAAACTGACATTTGTGGTAAGGTTGGCTGTAGAAGAGATCAGAAAGTTAAACTGACTAAATGAGGAGCACAGTAGAGTGTGTATCATAGAAGCTACTTAGCCCTTTGTTAATGAGCAGTTGATGCCATGTGAAAGATGCAAAGGGACAAGTCTAACATTGTGTATGTTTGTTCCGGATCTGAAATACATGGATACAAAAATATCAGGGAAGCTTGTGTTTGTTTGTTTGCTTGTTTGTTTAATGTAAGCAACTCAGCAGAAATATTCTGATTCAAACTGGTACTTAAAAAAAAAAGTTGTTGGGAGGTGATAATTACTGTTTTGGTAAATTGCTCTAACTCTTCCACATGTGGCTGTGCTGTTTAAAAATCTATCAACCAATTTACTTAGCTAGTTGATGACAGGAAAAAAGGAGACTTGCAAAAGGTAGCAGCCTGCTGATTGTAGATAAAGGCGATTTATTGGCCATCGGCCTGCCCTGCTAGTCTGAGCAGTGTGTGGGCAGTACTGTAGTTTAGAGGTGCTGACCGTTATAATGTTCAGTGATGTGGAGACAGTGTCCTCTTAGCCAACTGTTAAAATGGATGCATATGCAGTTGAATGGTCTTTTGGAGTGTTAAAGCACTTCCCACAGAACACATGAATGGCCAACAGTGGTTAAAAAAAAGGAGTACTATTTCCCAGCTAGCAGCAGAGATAAGAAAGGGAGAATAAAGTAGTACTTTTTAATAGCAGCAATAAAATATTCCTATCTTTACAAGTGAATTTTGCTGCTGAAACTGCTCACTCCCGAGAAAGCTCTGAAATAGTTTTATAGAGTTATAATAAGCTGAAGAAAATATAGCCTACATGGTTTGTTTCAACACACACAGAAACACTGCCCCTATTCAAAGCAGTTTGTCCCATGTAAGCAAGGTATGAATTTCAGAGCATGAATTTGACTGCATTTGGAGCTGAGTAGCAGGATGCCTTAGACATACAAACATACTCCAGTTACCTTTTTTTTTGTTCCAGATTTAATGCCTCCTTAGAAAAGATAAGTTCATTTTTGCACACCTTGGGGTAGTGTGTTCATTTTCTGCCCAGGAAATGGATCTTCTTTAGGATTTTGTACATCTTGATTTATTCTTGGCTTATAGTTTGAAGTGGGTGCTCTTCTAAAAGGATTTATGCATAGGTTCACTATTTTTGTAGTTATGGTTTATATGATAAGCTTTTTATATTTAAAATCAATATGTAATCCTGTGGAGGAGCTTATCCCCTAAAACCCCATTTGTAAATCTATTTTAGCTTTGTTACACAGCACAGCCACAGTATTCCATAGATTGATTAGGTTCAGCAGTAGAATCCTATCAAATGGCCTGCTCTGATGATGATGCAAACTCTTTCAGGATTGCTAGTTGACTGGAACTAAAGATAAGACTTGACTGCAATCCCCCAATGTGCTCTTTACAAAACTAGTGTTAATTTTCATCAAAGTGCTTGGCTTATTTATTATAGTGGCAAGGTTGAAGGTTTTACTAGAAGAACTTTCGACCATTTCTATTAAAGTGTTTCTGTTGGACTAGGCTGTCTGTTTTCTCAAAGTAATTATCAGTTTAAGCAACAGGGAAAAAAAGACAATATGAAGTCCATGAAGATGAATAATTGAAAACGTTTCTATTTCAACCTGAATTTAACAAACTCTGTAATTTTAAACTGCACATTGCAAGTGGTTGCACGGGGTCTTTGGATTTCAACACTTTTTGCTCATATACAGCCTCAGAGCTTAATCCGATTTTTGTCCAGACTGTAGCTTTTATAACAGTATTATTCTGAAATCTTCAAATTAATCACAGCCTATATTGTAGCTTCCAAAAGCTGTAGTCAGCGTTGGTAACTACACTTGACAGGTGCTATAGGTAATCCTATCTTTAAATGCACAACAGGTAGAAACCAAACTTGTACACAGTTACTTTTTAAATATATTTGCACTTGTGTTCTTCCTGAAAGGTGGTCCGGATTTTGGAGGGGGTAGGGGGGAGCACATGGGAAGGTCTTGTCAGGTATTTATCTGTATAAAACAAATTGGTTATTCAGTAACATACAAAATAATATCTTTCAAATGCTGGACCAAAAACATACATTCTACCCTGACAAACTGGCATTTAATTGTATTTACTCCTAAGGAGAAAGTGACAGATTTTGCTTTTTCTGAGAAGCGGTACAAAAAGATCATTAAGCTAAGTCTGAAATGAGAATGTGTAGTTGTCCTAATGAAGCTTTGTGCGACAACTTCACAAACTCCACTGCTATCCGCAACAAAAATCAGTTATATTTGAGATATGAATGTCTTGTTACTTGTTACCCAGGGCTGAGAGGGCTGTGTCTATTACATTTACAGGTAGGAATTTAATGGAGGAAATCTAGTTCTTTCAAGGTTTCCATTGAGCATTGTACTAAAAAGATTTTGAATTTTGCCTGGAGAAGCAAGGTGTCGTAGAAAATAGCTACTAATGTTCTGAGAAGCCCGGTATAAAGCCAAGAACATTTCTAAAAATCTTAAACTTTGAATTAAATTTAAATTAAATTGCTTGATCAAAGGCATGTAGCAATGATGCTTTCCAGAGCCATCCTTTTACCTGGATCTTCAGGTGTCATCATTTTAGAGAAATCTAGAGGTCAGTGAGAAGATCACTGGAAGCATAGAAAAGTTATGCTACAACTTGGGTCAGGATTTGAGGGAGTGTGAACAGATTTGGAAATTCTGAACCAGTATATTTTTTTCCTGTTCTGAATTAGATCATTAGCTTTGCATGACACACGCTTTTGCCAGGCTCTTTTTAAAGACAGATTACACTACATTTACTGCTACTTTGTTTTAACGTGTAGTAAGTACCCTGTCTTTCCATGGAGAGACTGTTCTGAGATTCAGAGGGAGATGGCAGAATTTTTAAACAGGGTGAATGAAAGTAGCCTTCCCCAAAATGCATGAGACTAGGAAAGGGCATACATTGACAAAAATAAAAAGGGTGTCTTCTAAATTAGCAACTCAAAAACAGCTTTTTCTGAGCTCCACGTTGGGGCTGGTTTCAAAGCGAAGAAAAATCATGAGGTAAGTTGTATTCATGACCAGTAGCTGTGACTGACACTCTGTATCCTGTTAGGTATACACCTGGAAAATTAGCTTCCATAAAAATGGAGGGGTAAGAAACAGCCCGTTTAAAAGAAAAGGAAAAAAAAGACTTTTTGCCAGGCTTCTCTGTGTGAATGTGAGGGAAAAGAATATGGTGTCACCATATCAAGTTCTTCCCCATTTGTGAAATGCCATCATACAGATTTGCTTCCGTTGAGGGGGCAGACACACGTGTCTGTGTGTATTTTCTGTATGTGGAAATACACCTATATTGATTTGTGGATACTTGGGCACAGACAGAAGGCAAGAGACTGATAAAAATGGTTACACATCCCTGGCTTTTTGCTGCTGTTCTAACCTTTATTGCATGATGATGCATCTAATTTTTAATTTGTAAATACAAGACCAAATTCCCTTTAGCACCACTTGCTTTCATAAAGCTTCTGAGCAGTTTGCTGTCTTGAATAAATTTTGCTTTGGAGGGGGGTCAGGGGGATTTGAACCAGCACATTCTTGTGTGGTTTGTGAAGATTCACATGGTAACCATTGGTGTGCATTGTTAGGTTTATCTGAATAAGCACCAGCCATGTGAGTTTTAACATGATTGCCCAGGGCAATGGAGAGAGAAGAGAGAAATCCAAAAGGATTGCACACTCTCTTTCCTCTGCTTTTTGGAAAGTGCAGAGAGGGGAGGACACTGCTTGAGTCAGTGGCTCTGGATTTTTTTAAGCTGGTGTCCTGTTTCCCTCCTGGTCCTCATTTGTTCTGCTATCTCCCTCATCATCTACTTCTCCTTCTTTTCATTGTTTACCTTCCTAATGAGGGAGGCGGAGTAGACTGGTAGTTGATTGACAGCTACAAGCCCTTCGAGTCTGGCTAGCGAGCAGTTGGCTTGGGCTTCAGGAGTGCTGCAGTGTTAAATTTGCCTTATTTTTATGAAATGCAGTTACTGCTTTGTTAGAAGAGGGCCAGAGTCGGTGCCCTGAAAAGGGAGTCTATACAATCAGAAATGTCCCTTCGGAGTCCTCAGGGAGTAAACATGCGCGCAGTTAGTGCAGTGGGAGAGGGTCTGCGCACTCTCCGATCTTTTACAACAAAATCATTTCAGAAATCAGGTCCGGAATTGCCCGTTAGCAACGAACCCTGGACTCAGCCGCTGTACAAATGACAAACGGGTTACGTTCTGTTATGGGAAGAGGTGCTGTGTAATATGGTCTAGCAAGTGTATTTTTACTTCAAAGAAAAATGCTAATTAACTGATACCTACTTTTAAAGTTGTTGCGAAACATATGGTGCCCAGTGTGAGATACTTCCAACTGCTTAGATATAGCAAGCAAGAAATTAGCAAAGAATAGGTTATTTGCAGGGAGATGGCGTTTCATTCTAGATTAGATTAGTTTCACTCTAGAGAAAAGTGTTCAGATAATTCCGCCCGTTTCTCAAACGAATCTCCCCACCTATTTGTGGAAAAAATGCCGGAAGTAATTCTTCAAGCTCTCCAAATTGAGATAAATCAAACAGTAAATGAGAAAAACAGAATATGGATTACTGCTTTTGTTCCTGGTTTGTTTGGGTTTTTTTTTTTAAATCATCATAGGAAAAGTGGTTCCGGGCTGTCCAGGCCTAGGTTGGAAGTTCTGTGAAATATTTTGAAATTAGGCACCTGGGAATAATATTCCCAAATCTAACACAAACATTTGTAATTCAGGTAGAAACGTCCATTCGTGTTGACGACTTTTGAAAGAACAACAGGAAATAACAGGAAATCAAAAGGAGATTTTCAGTAATTTGATATTTTGGGTTGACACAAATCCGCACAAATGTGAAATGATGGCTGATTAAAGTTATATACCCCGTTATTGGGTCACAAAGAAATTACATTCTCTGTGTCTAAGGCCACCGATCTGACACCAGTTTAAGTCATATGCAGAGACTGAGATCAAACAGATTTCAAGGCATACATTTGTGTGCTTTTTGTTTTGTTTTGTTTCGCGCAGATTGGCAAAAGACTGAAGCCCAGAAGAGGCGAGAGCAGCTTTTGCTGGATGAACTCGTTATTCTCGTTAATAAACGTGATGCGTTGGTCAGAGATTTGGATGCTCAAGAAAAACAGTAAGTTTGGCATATTGTTATTTTGTTAATCCTCTAGGGACATGAGCCTTTTCTGCGCATGGGTTTGCTTTGTCTGGATTGTGCAGGCAGTACAAGTTTCAAAAAAAGTTCAGTACACAAACGCAGCAAATGTTCTGTAGTGACCAAGTTTGAAGAACTCGCTGCGTTATCCGTCAAGGACGACCCAATTTAAAGCAAACGAGGCTCTCGTTAGATCCAGGTCCTCAGCCCGAGTGGTGCTTTCACATCTAGCTCTAGCAAGGGTATCCCGGATCGGAGTTCCTCTGGCAAATTAGCCCTGCCTAGAAACTCCGCGGTGTAAGGTAGTGTCTTGACTACGTCGCCTGAACAGAATATGGACAGTAATAATTATGCCTTGTGTTCCTTTCTCAGGGCTGAGGAAGAAGATGAACATTTGGAAAGGACTCTTGAACAAAACAAAGGCAAGATGGCCAAGAAAGAAGAGAAATGTGTCCTTCAGTGAGTGGCCTTCCTGGAGCAGATGCAGTTGCATTTTGCAGTCGAGCCCTTTCTTACGTTTTTAAAATACTGACACAAGACTGAAAAGAAAAATCAATGTTTTGAAAAATTTTAAACTTTTTCCATTTGGTTAGGCCAGCTCTATAACTGCATTGTTTTTTGAGTTTGGGGTTGGTTTGTTTTGGGGGATTTTTGGGGGGGGGGGCTTTGGTGGGCG